>NC_041392.1:392914272-393023396 GCF_002162155.2 Triticum dicoccoides
CGGATCTGGGCACGCGGCAGAGAGAGAGAGCTGGCCGGGTGAGGTGGCGGGCGCCGATTGGCCTGGAGCAGCGGCGGGGATGACGTGGCGATCTCCGATAGGCCGGAGTGAGGTGGCGGCGGGCGGTGGACATGTCTGGCGCGGCGTGGACACGTCCGGCGCGCGGAGCTGCAGTTTTTTTAGGGTTTCGGGAAGGAAGAAGATCCGAAAATGGAGGGGTGTATATATAGGCATAGAGGGAGCTAGGAGAATCCAAATGAGGTGCGGTTTTCGGCCACGCGATCGTGATCGAATGCTCTAGGACATGGAGCAGAGTTTGGTGGGTTTTGGGCCAAATTGGAGGGGTGTTGGGCTGCAACACACACGAGGCCTTTTCGGTCCCTCGGTTAACCGTTGGAGTATCAAACGAAGTCCAAATGGTACGAAACTTGACAGGCGGTCTACCGTTAGTAACCCAAGGCCGCTTGGCAAGTCTCGGTCCAATCCAGAATTTTTTAATCCCCACACACGAAAGAAAGCTAGAAATGACCACCGGAGGAGAACGAAGCGCCGAAATGCAAAACGGACAATGGGGAAAATGCTCGAATGCATGAGACGAACATGTGTGCAAATGCAATGCACATGATGACATGATATGAGATGCATGACAATGACAACAACACACGGAGACAAAAACCCAAACCCGAGGAAATAAAAAAAAAACTTAACGCCGGAAACGGCAAGAGTTGGAGTACAAATAGGGAAAGTTACATCCGGGGTGTTACAAATGGAGAAGAAAATGCCAACTTCTGCCCCAAAAGAGCTTGAAAAGGCATCCTTAGGAGAAGGGTCGAACGGAGTAGTTGGAAAAACAACAACGAAAAGAGTAAGCTTGTTGTGGGCTTATGGAGAACATCTCAAAATTGAGTTGAAATTCTGCCACTGACGGAAACGATAGATTGGATTGATATCAACAAGGAGACGAGAAGCTTATATCACCGGGAGGATAAATGAAGAACTTGGGTCATTTATGAGCACCATAAATAGCAACAATCCTTAGGGAAGGCTTTAGGTGAACTATAACCCAAGATAACTCCAACGGAGAGATTGATGGATTTAAAATACCTCATTCTTAACCACATGTGAATCATGAAACATGAACTCAAATTAACAAGAATGACATAATACCACCTCCAATGATATAGAAGAAAGAATTGCACTCCGGATTGCAAGATGAAGAATGCTTGAGTTCCTCTGAAAAGAATCTCGATGAACACTTTGAAAAGGAATTAAATCTTTTATGAACCATCATGTAGAACCTTCATGAAGAACTTCGGTAACCAAAAGAATGATCAAAACGAAAAGAAAGAGAAATTGAGAACGCAAGGTGAAGGCTTGCGATGATATATATGGATCTTCGTGATGAAATAATTGAAAGAGGTTGGAACTCCGGGAAAATAGAAGATGAAACAATTGAAATCAGGAGTTTGATGAGCCTCCGGAATAGGGAATTGAGTTCACTCGACGAATCAAGAATAAGAATTACATTATGCTTATCCTTCATCAATTAAATTGATGACAAACAATGGATTTGGCACACTACTTATTCTCGAAGAAAGGATTAAGATAACATAAACTTGAGAATGTCTTCCATGAACCATCGGTACGATTTGGAAGAACGAATAAATTGATATGATAACCAAGGAAGAGAACTCTTGAACGAACCACCGTAAGAATTGGAAATGAACGAAGTAAAGATAAAGAAACACCGGGAAGAATTATAAAAAGAACGAAGATATTTGAGAGGATTTAGATATATGAGAACGAAGAGATCGCGAACTGATTAGAGATCACTTGAACGATGCATCGGTAAGATTGGAGAATGATAACTGAAAGCTAAGAATGAATAAACCTGAATTTATGGACTCCGGATAATCAAACTGAGAAGACTCTTGAATAGCTCCGGATGGGTGAAAAGAATTCTCACAATCCAAAAACAACTATGAGAGGATGGCATCAAACTAGAACCACGAATCTCTGAGAGAACAGATAAGATATGGATGTAAAATTCTTCTTCGGTCTTCAAATGTTGAGAATGACGACGAGAAAAACCACCAAGAATTATTGGGCACACCGGAATGAAGAATGGAAAAGTTTAGCCAATGATGAAAATAATTTGAAAGATCTTGGAGAAAAGGCATTTGACTGATGATAACTCATTCTTACGTCAAGCTTTAGAAGGTTTGAGAATATCTCCAGGAGAATAAGAAGAGTCAGGTAAGATCCTGGAAAAAGACCTGTGGGTTAGGGCCCACTCAAAAGAAACACCGTATAACGATTTAAAAGAGAGAATGCATCGGTTGAGTTAAATGGCTTGAATGAGATAACAACCTCGAAATAGGTTGAACTGATCTTGAATGAAAAGGCGAGCCTTCTAAGATATCTTGAGCACTCCGGGACAATAGAATTATGAGAGGTGAATGATTAAGAGAGTCTTCGGTAAGGACTTCCAACATGGAAAGCATGTGAACCAATGAAAAAGATATGATCAACACCGAAAGCTTGCATTGAATCCACCGGAAAAGGAAAAGAATGGAGAATGATGAACGAGTAGAGCATCTTCTAGAGAACCACCGGGTAAGAACATTGACGGAAAAGAATGGAGAGACTTCACATCAATAAGCTGGATACTTGATAAAGAAATCTTAGTCCTTGAAGTAAAAGGGTGGGAGGGCGGGAAAACAAAGGCAACTTGGAGACAGATGAAACGAACAACGTTGAGAAGACTTTCAGTTGATCTTATGGATGTTGAAATGAACGGATCCACTTGAAGAGAAGCACACCGGTTGAAAAGAAATTGAAATGACAAACTCGATGATCGAGAAGGATTAGTATTCACATAGGAACATGAGAACACCACTTAGGAAAGGTATAGAATCAACACTTGACTTCGAAGTAACTCGAATACCACAACTCAAAACAAAACCAAGGATTGGCTTGCGGAATAAGCCGGAACAAACATATGATAGAGATTTGGTCCGAACTTTTCGTGGTGGGGTCTACACGGGCTCGATCGTACAACACCATCATGTACTAGGCAGTGCACAAGACATACAAAGCGTCCCCGAGTCAGCATAGCGAAGGACTCTTTAAGACACAACGAGACCACTGTAAAACCAACCGTGGATAGGCGGACCACTAGACGTCGAACCCCAATTTCATATCATACATCTGTCAGAAAGATATCCTAAGAGCTACTTGAATTCCCACTTATAAACTCCCGAAACTTTCCGGTTATGCAATCAGGTGTTGGGGATACAGGGGGAGCATAATATCTCACCCAAAACTTCACAAATCCTACATACAGTTGTATCCATCCTTCAACACATAACCAAGAAACCTTCGGGAATCATTTACCTCAACCTTCGAAAAGCATCCGTTATACGAGTTATGGCAATACTCCCGAACTCCCGCCCCGGTACTGGGTGGCGTCGAGGTTATCTCACCAACAACTGCATAAAAGAGATTTTCAATGTCGGTGAAAACTCAGGTATTCCAGAACTGCAACGATAAAATTGTGATGACAACACCTCGGAGCTCAAATCCCCGGGACATTGCCACAACCCCTAAATGTCAGGAGGCACCAACAACAATGTTCTCATCACAAAACCATCGGAATGATTCCAAGATACCCGCGTGATCCTAATTTTTTTTGTGAAATTTGAGAAGAGAAGAGTCAAAACTCTACGTCAGGATGCCTCACCAGAGCGACGAAGGGACTGAGGAGTAAAAATAATCCTACTCTCTGATATATATAATCCTATAAGACTCAAAACATTTTTCTAGACTCAACAACGCCAGCGATTCAATCAAGCAGGGCGCTCCTAAGGTTGGGGAAGGCTCTGATTACCAACTTGTAACGCCCTGGATGCGGCTATATCTCCCACGTGTCGAAGCACGACTTAGAGGCATAACCCCATTGAAAGAAATGTCGCAAGTGAGGTAATCTTCACAACAACCCATGTAATACATTAAGGGAAAATGATACATAGTTGGCTTACACTCGCCACTTCACACAATACATGAATAAAGCATTACATCATCCAGATACAATCAAGGTCCGACTACGGAACCCAAAATAAAAGAAGACTACCCCAAATGCTACACAGATCCCCGATCGACCCCAACTGGGCTCCACTACTGATCAACTAGAACGAAACAACACAAAGGACAAGATCTTCGTCGAGCTCCTCCTTGAGCTTGGTTGCGTCACCTGCTCGTTAACATCGGCACCTACAAACTGGTTTTGGAAGTATCTGTGAGTCATGGGGACTCAGCAATCTCACACCCTCGCGATCAAGACTATTTAAGCTTATAGGTAGGGTAAAAGGTATGAGGTGGAGCTGCAACAAGCGACTAGCATATTTGGTGGCTACCATACGCAAATGAGAGCGAGAAGATAAAGTAAAAGCATGGTCGAGAAACTATGATCAAGAAGTGATCCTAGAACAACCTACGTCAAGCATAACTCCAACATCGTGTTTACTTCCCGGACTCAGCCGAGAAGAGACCGTCACGGTTACACACGCGGTTGGTGCATTTTAATTAAGATAAACCTTAGGTTTTCTACAACCGGACATTAACAAATTCCCATCTGCCCAGAACCGTGGGCACGACTTTCGAAAGTTCAATCCCTGCAGGGAGTCCCAACTTAGCCCATCACAAGCTCTCACGGTCAACGAAGGATATTCCTTCTCCCAAGACAATCCGATCAGACTCGGCATCCCGGTTACAAGACATCCTCGACAATGGTAAAACAAGTCCAGCAAAGCCGCCCTAATGTGCCGATAAATCCCGATAGGAGCTGCACAGATCTCGTTCTCAGGGCACACTCAAATGAGACATCCTACGAGTAAAACCAACCCTCAAGTTGCCCCGAGGTGGCCCCGCAGTCTACTCGGTTCAGACCAACACTTAGAGAAGCACTGGCCCGGGGGTGGTTAAATAAAGATGACCCTTGAGTCTGCAGAACCCAAGGGAAGGTGGTAGGTTGTTAGTGCAAATGGTAAAACCAAGGTTGGGCCTTGCTGGAGGAGTTTTATTCAAGGCGAACTATCAAGGGGTTCCCATTATAACCCAACCGTGTAAGGAACGCAAAATCCGGGAACATAACACTGATATGACGAAAACTAGGGCGGCAAGAGTGGAACAAAACACCAGGAATAAGGCCGAGCCTTCCACCCTTTACCAAGTATATAGATGCATTAATAAAATAAGAGATATTGTGATATCCCAACAAAATATCCATGTTCCAACAAGGAACAAAGTCCAATCTTCACCTGCAACTAACAATGCTATAAGAGGGGCTAAGCAAAGTGGTAACATAGCCAAACAACGGTTTGCTAGGACAAGGTGGGTTAGAGGCTTGACATGGCAATATGGGAGGCTGATAAAGCATGTGGTAGGTATCGCGACATAGGCATAGCAAAAGAGCGAGCAACTAGCAAGCAAAGATAGAAGTGATTTCGAGGGTATGGTCATCTTGCCTGAAATCCCGCAAGGAAGAAGAATGAGTCCATGAAGAAGACAAACGGACGAAGTCGAACGGATCCTCACAAACGCGACGTTATCGGAACCAACCCGAAGAAGCAACACCGGAAAGAAGCACACAACATAGTAAACAACCAACACATGAACATGGCATGATATGCGGGATGCGGTATGTGATGCATATGCATGATTTGGAAAGGAATGATTGAACCTGGCCTCAATTTGGGAATCCAAGAGTGCCACTGGAAAGGTGAGGTGATTTCGGTTGAAATCGATATGAAGATCACAGGAATCGGATGCACGGTTTGGAAATGGCAAGCAAAACAAATATGGCACCGGTCTGCGATTAACAGCAAGTAGCCTCCTAAATGCATCAAGATAAATATGCTGCAACACTCAAACATGGCAACAAAATACATGGCAGGGATCCAGTCATAATGCTTGACAAAAGATGAACACTGAGCTACGGCTAATTCAATCAATAGCAGGTTCAAACAAGCATGGAAAAAGTGCAAAAGATAACAGGTTTCAGGCTTAGTGAAATTATCAACATGTCAGGAATTTATCATCAAGAAGCAATGTTTAGAGCATGATAACAACATGATACTAGAACATAACATGGAAAATCAAGGCATGGCATGAAGCTAATCAAAGCATACAACAAAAGTCCCTTAGTGACCATGAGCCAAAAGGGATCAGAAAATACAATTGCAAGCATGTGAACATAGCAAAAACATAAACAGATTTAGACTTAGTGAAAAACTAGAGCATGGCAAAACAGATAACGAGTAGGCGTGTTTACGAGCTCGATGCTCTCACTACGAGGCACTGCATGACAAACTAAGAATACACCCAACAAATAGACATGGCATACAAGCTAGACATGCAAGAACAACAACATAGAATGCACGGATCAACAACAACAAGCTCGGCACAATTGCTAAACATGTTAACAATCTGCCAGGAACATTTTATAGCAAAAGTAGAGCTCGATTGACTCAAGCTAGGGTGATCCATAATTGCAAACAAAGACATGGATGGATAGAGCACAACATTATCTACATAACATCCTTACTGATCATGCTCAAAAGAGGCACGGATCACTAGGAAACAACATGAACATATGGCATAAAAATAATGACAGGGCAAGGACTTAGTGAAATTCTAAGTCGCTGAAATCAGCATCACTGAGTAAGCTACTTTGCATGCTTGTGCTAGTCACCACAAAGATCACAAAAATACATGGCATACACCCCTGTAAAGATGGCATGGCATTCTTCAAAACACATGTAGAGCGCAGGATCATAGCATGCACACATTAATCATGGCAAAATTGACAAAAGACCATTTGCTGAAACAGATCTGAAACTATCATCACATAGCCCTCTTCCAATAGAATTTCTGGCAACAAGATGAGCTCAAATGAAAATGATGCAATGAGATGAAATTATGTACTCGTTGAGACAAACATTTTGATATGCTACACGCACGAATCGGAGCTACAATGAGAAAGTTATGATGCGATAAAAATGCCCAAAATATTAGGGTTAGGAGAGGAAGTCAACCCTCTGGATGTCAGATCCAGATCTGCATGGACTTCGAGGCGACGGCGGATCTCGCCGGAATCGGCGCCGGAGCTTGGCCGGAGTTGTGGGATGGAGAGGAGGAGGCCGGGCGAGGTCGAGGCGGCGCGGGCAGCCGGCGAGGCGTGCGGTGGACGGCGAGGCCCTGCGGTGGCCGGAGCGAGGCGAGGCACCGGCTGGCCGGCGGAGGAGGCGGCGGGGCCGAGCGGTGCGACGACGAGCTAGCAGCGCGGCGGGGCGGCGGAAAGCGGCGAAGCGCGACGCGGCAAAGGCGGCGGCGGCGCACAGCAACCGAGGTGGCGGCGGCGAGGCGCTCGGGAAGCCAGGCGGTGGGGCGCGGCTCGCGCCTGCGGGCGGCGGTGGCGGTGACCAGCCCTGTGCGGGCCCGTGATGTGCTCCGCGGGCCGGCGCGGTGGGAGGCGGCGCGCTGGATAGGTGTCGGGCGTCGGTTGGCTGCGGCGGCGGGGAAGGTGACATGGCGACGCCTGATTAGTGGAGATGAGGTAGCCGGCGGCGCAGACATGTCCGGCGCGGTGAGGACGCGTCCGGTGGCGCGGAGGGAGTTGGATCTAGGGTTAGACTGCGCGAATTTTGGAGGAGAGCACATATTTATAGGTAGAGGGATCTAGGAGAGTCCAAATGAGGTGCGGTTTTCAGCCACGCGGCCGTGATCGAACGATCTAGAAGATGGAGGAGGTTTAGTTGGGTTTTGGACCACTTTGGAGCGGTGTTGGGCTGCAACACACACGAGGCCTTTTCGGTCCCTCGGTTAACCGTTGGAGTATCAAACGAAGTCCAAATGGCACGAAACTTGACAGGCGGTCTACCGGTAGTAAACCAAGGCCGCATGACAGGTCTTGGTCCAATCCGAAAACGTTTAACACCCGCACACGAAAAGAGATAGAAAGGGACACCATGTGACATAGGAGCGCCGGATAGCAAAACGGACAACGGGGAAATGCTCGGATGCATGAGACGAACATGTATGCAAATGAAATGCACATGATGACATGATATGAAATCCATGACACGCAAGCAATGACAAGGCAACAACAACGAATAGCTGGAAGACACCTGACACATCGGTCTCGGGGCATTACAGCGGTCGCTGTCGAGTGATGGTGGCGCTGCTACTGACGAACCGACACCACCCGGGGGTCCTGAGGTGCTGTCCCAGGAACCCTGGAGAGCCGTCCTGAGGGAGAGGCCGGGGGGACGACGCAGTCCGATGCTCCTGAGGCTGGGGCCCCCGAGGCCCCGGTGAACCACCACAAGGTAGGAACTGAGGTCCCCGTGCGGTCCCGCACCCCTGAGGTCACCTCCTCAGGAGTCACACCATCCGCACCCAACCTTGGTGACCGCGCCCAGGGCTTCGGCCGGCTCCGACCGAACTTCGAGGCACTCCGCAAGAGGAAGGGGTCTCCAAGCTGCAGTGGTGACGCCTTCCAGCCGTTGAAGCAAAGGAAGTACATTGCTATTGACGAGTGAGTACCTTATCTTTGTAATTTCTTGAGCTCTGCTTCTCCTCCTAACCATAGTTCTTCAGGACCCCTTCCACCAACGCGATGGTGTAACACCCCGGATATGACTTTCCTAATATGTATTCCAACTTTTGCCGTTTCCGGCCTTAAGTTATTTTATTTTCTTGGGTTCGGGTTTTTGTCTCCGTGTGTTGTTGTCGTTGTCATGCATCTCATATCATGTCATCATGTGCATTGCATTTGCATACGTGTTCATCTCATGCATTCGAGCATTTTCCCCGTTGTCCGTTTTGCATTCCGGCGCTTCGTTCTCCTTCGGTGGTCATTTCTACCTTTCTTTCGTGTGTGGGGATTAAACATTTCCGGATTGGACCGAGACTTGCCAAGCATCCTTGGTTTACTACCGGTAGACCGCCTGTCAAGTTTCATACCATTTGGACTTTGTTTGATGCTCCAACGGTTAACCGAGGGACCGAAAAGGGCTCGTGTGTGTTGCAGCCCAACACCCCTCCAATTTGGACCAAAACCCACCAAAACCCTCTCCATCATCTAGAGCGTTCGATCACGATCGCGTGGCCGAAAACCGCACCTCATTTAGACTCTCGTAGCTCCCTCTATGCCTATATATAGACCCCCTCCTCGAAATTCCGGATCCCCTTCTTCAAAACCCTAAAAATATGCTTCCCTCGCCGCCGGACGTGTCCGAATCGGGCCGGACACGTCCGCCCGCCGCCGCCGACCAACGGGCCGTTGCCACGTGTCCCCGGGAGAGCCCCACTTCGCCGCCGCCGCCCGTGGCCCGCCGAGCCCGCTCAGGGCCCCCGCGGCCCAGGGAGCGCCGCCCACGCCTTCCTCGCCCAGAGCCGGCCGCGCCTCCTCCCGCCGCCTTCTTCTCCGTCGCCGGCGACCTCGTCGGCCTCTGCCGCTGCCCGCCTCCTTCCCCGGTCGAGCTAGCGAGCTCGGGTCGCTGTTCTGCGCCGGCGAGCGCGCCGCCCCGCCGCCAACCGCGTCGTCATCGTCCCCCTTACCAGATCCGGCCGGCAGCTCCTCCGGTGATCTCCGGCCACCGCCCCTCTTCTCCGGCGAGCGGATCCGGCCGCCTCGGTTCGCGTGCCGCCAGATCGGGATCCATCTACAGGAAACCCTAAGGGTTGACTTCTTTTTTTTCCTAAGTCTGCAGTTCAAATGCCCATGTTCATCGTGCTATAACTTTGCATCCGTAGCTCCGTTTTGGGCATATAGCATATCAAAATGTTCGACTCAGAGAGTACATCATTTCATTCAATTGCTTCATTTTGATTTGAGTTCATTTTAATGCCCGAAATGCTGTTAGAAGAGTGCTACTTGAGTTAATTGTCAGATCTGCTACTCCATTTAGATATTTGTCTTTTTTGCCATGATTATTGTGTGCATGATATGCCCATGAGCTCTACATATGTTTTGTTAAGGGTTTTGCCATCTTTCCAGAGGTGCAACCCATGTATTTTTGTGATGTGTGTGCTGAATAGCACAGGCTTGCAAAGTGAGGCACTTGGTATGCTGTTTTCAGGGACTTAGCAATTCCACTAAGTCCTTGATCTGTTTATCTCATATGGCCATATGTTCATGTTGTTTCCTAGTGATCCGTGCCTCTTTTGAGGATGATCAGTAAGGATGTTTTGTTAATCTTGTAGTGATATATCCATCCATGTCTTTGTTTGCAATTATGGAGCACCCTAGCTTGAGTCAATCGAGCTCTACTTTGTCATTTCGTGAATCTGGGCAGATTGTCTACTTGTTAGCGATTTTGCCGATGATGTTGTAGTTGATCCGTGCATGCTATGCTATTGTTCTTGCCATGTCTAGCTTGCATTTTGTGTATTCTTGATGGGTGTATGCTTAGCTTGTCATGACTTGCTCCGTAGTGAGTGCATCGAGCTCGTAAACATGCCTACTTGATATCTGTTTCAGCATGCTCCAGTTTTCACTAAGTCTGAGAACTGATTATGTTTTTGCCATGTTCACATGCTTGCAATTGTATTTTCTGATCCCTTTTGGCTCAAGGTCACTAAGGGAATTTTGTTAAGATCTTAGAGTATCTCCATGCCATGCTTTACTTTGCCATGTTCAGGTCCTGTAGCATGTACTTTTGTTGCTCCGAATAGTGCTATCTGATCTGAAATTCCAGACAAGTGTTAATTTCACTAAGTCTGAAATCTGTTTGTCATATGCATTTTTGCCATGCTTGTTTGAACCTGTTAATGGATGAATTGGCCGTAGCTCAGTGCTAGACTTTTGTTAAGCATCATGAATGCATCCCTGCCATGTATTGTTTTGCCATGTTTGGGTGATGTAGTTTGTTCATCTCATTGCATTTAGATGGCTACTTGCTGTAAATCACAGAACGTGATCATATTTGAATTGCTTGCCATTTCCAAACCGTAACCCCGATTCCGGCGTTCTTTATATCGTTTTCAAGCGATTTCATCTCATATTTCCAGTGGCACACTTGGATTCCCAAGTTGAGGCCAGGTTCATGCGTTCCTTGTCAAATCTTGCATATGCATCGCGCATCGCATCCCGCATAGCATACCATATTTGCATCATATTGTTTGAGCTTTGCACGTGGTTGATTGTGTTCCGTTTGTTTGTTTGTCTTGTTTGGGTAGAGCCAGGAGGCGAGTTCGCTAATGAGTAGCCCGTTGAGTTTGCTTTCGAGGATCCATTCAACTCTGACAACTTTGCAGGCAAGATGATCATACCCTCGAAATCACTACTATCTTTGCTATGCTAGATTGCTCGCTCTTTTGCTATGCCATGCTACGATGCCTACCACTTGCTTTCAAGCCTCCCATATTGCCATGTCAAACCTCTAACCCACCATGTCCTAGCAAACCATTGATTGGCTATGTTACCGCTTTGCTCAGCCCCTCTTATAGCGTTGCTAGTTGCAGGTGAAGATTGGAGACCGTTCCTTGTTGGAACATTATTTTACTTGTTGGGATATCATTATATTGCCATGTTATCTTAATCCATCTATATAGTTGGTAAAGGGTGGAAGGCTCGGCCTCTCACCTAGTGTTTTGTTCCACTCTTGCCGCCCTAGTTTCTGTCATATCGGTGTTATGTTCCCGGATTTTGCGTTCCTTACGCGATTGGGTTATAATGGGAACCCCTTGATAGTTCGCCTTGATTAAAGCTTTTCCAGCAATGCCCAACCTTGGTTTTACCATTTGCCACCTAGCCTCTTTTTCCCTTGGGTTTCCGGAGCCCAAGGGTCATCTTATTTTAAACCCCCCCGGGCCAGTGCTCCTCTGAGTGTTGGTCCACCTGTCAGCTGCCGGTGGCCACCAGGGGCAACTCTGGGCTGGCCTACCCGTACCTAGGACAATCTGAGTGTGCCCTGAGAAAGAGATATGTGCAGCTCCTATCAGAATTTGTCGGCACATTCGGGCGGTGTTGCTGGATTTGTTTTAACCTGTCGAAGTGTCTTGAAGAACCGAGATACCGAGTCTGATCGGAACGTCTCGGGAGGAGGTCTATTCCTTCGTTGACCGTGAGAGCTTGTCATGGGCTAAGTTGGGACTCCCCTGCAGGGATTTGAACTTTCAAAAGCCGTTCCCGTGGTTATGGGCAGATGGGAATTTGTTAATGTCCGGTTGTAGATAACTTGAACCTTAACTTAATTAAAATGAATCAACCGTGTGAGTTACCATGATGGTCTCTTCTCGGCGGAGTCCGGGAAGTGAACACGGTGTTGGAGTAATGCTTGCGCAGGTTGCTCCCTAGTTTCTCGCTCGTGCCTTGCCTCCTCTTCTCGCTCTCTTTTGCGAACAGGATAGCCACCATATATGCTAGTCGCTTGCTGTAGCTCCACATATATTTACCTTGCCATACCTATTAAGCTTAAATAGTCTTGATCGCGAGGGTGCGAGATTGCTGAGTCCCTGTGGCTCATAGATTACTATTACACCAGATGCAGGGCCTGATGATTCCGCTCCAGGTGACGCGCTCGAGCTCAAGTGGGAGTTCGACGAGGACTCTCAACGATACTATGTGTCTTTCCCAGATGATCAGTAGTGGTGCCCAGTTGGGGGTGATCGGGACCGTGTCGCATGTTGGGTTATCTTTTATTTTGGCTCCGTAGTCGGGCCATGAGTGTTTGAATGATGTAATGTTAATTGATGTACTTGATTGACGTGGCGAGTGTAAGCCAGCTATGTTATCTCCCCGTTTACTATCTATATTACATGGGATGTTGTGATGTTTGCCTAACTTGCGACATATGCCTTCAATGCGATTATGTCTCTAAGTCGTGCCTCGACACGTGGGAGCTATAGTCGCATCGAGGGTGTTACAGATGGAGTCTCCCGAGAAGCAACCTTCGCCTGCTTCGGGCTCTCTGTTGACCTTGAGTGCCTCTAGTCGACCCGCCACGCGTAGTGCAAGGCCTACCGGGAAGGTGGATGCACCAGCCTGGCGTCTTGACCCCGCGCTCTTGTCGTCCCTCCTTTAAAGTTCGGCCTGGGGTGCGGGGAGTGTGCCGAGGGCCCCACCAATGGTGCTTGCCCGCAGCTGGGTGATCTTGGTCCCGGCCTCACGTCTGAGCGTCAAGGCCCCGCCTCACCAGGCCTCCGCTGAGGTCCGAAAGGCGGCTGGAAAGGCTCCGGCCTCCAGCCCCCTGCCGAGAGCGGGCGAGCCACTTCGAACTTCTCCAACACATCTTGGCGCGGAGGGCGAGCTCGGCCGCGCGTTTGAACCTGCACGCAAGCGCGGTGTAGTCTGTCATGAGCTCTTCCGGAAGGCGATGGGAACGCTGAGCCGGCTCGGAGAAGAGCGTGTTGACATTGACGCCCACTTTGAAACCGAAGGCCTTCGGCTAGCGGATGGATGGCATCAGCTGAAGGTGGCCATTGACCTTGGGCGTCTCCAGCATGAACGTGCCAACGTGATGGCCGAGGAGTCCCTTGCTTCCTCGCGCGAGGCCAGGGCTCGGGCCCTGGAGGAGGCCAGGGAAGCTGACCATCGCTGCGAGGCCGCAAAGAAACGAAAAGGGGAGCTCCGGGCCCTGAACGCCTCCCTAGAGCAATAGGTCGAGGCGCGTAGGGCTGCCTTGGCATCGATGAAGGGGGCACCCTCCGAGGAAGGGGAGCTCCTGAGACACGAGGAGGCACTGATGCTGGAGGCCACAGAGCGCAGGCTCGAGCTTGAACGGTTCGAGATGAGGGAGCATCAGGTCGCCCAGGCGGAGGACGCCGCCAGCGCGCGTGAAGCCAGGATCCAAGAGGAAGTTGACCGTAGGGTGGGGGAGGCTCGTGCAGAACTTGCCAACAGGCACGATCTGAAGCAGAAGCTCGTGGAAGCCGAAGCCGAGAGCAGAACCACTGCCCTCAGGTTGAGGCTGGACGAAGCGGAGCAGCGTGAGAAGGCCGCTGTAGCGGCCCTGATCTCCATTCAGGCCGAGCTGGCCTCCGCCTGCGTCGAACTGCTCATGCAACAAAGCAGGGAGGAAGCGCTCCGCCGGCAGATGTTATTGTGCGAGCATACTCCCATGCTTCGGGCCCTTAGGGTGAGGTCCAACCAGGCGCTGGGTGCCATCTGCGACGAACACACCCCGCACCTCTGCGCCGAGGACTATGCCAGCCATCTTCGCTTCTTCACCGATGTCGTGACGCGCCTGGAGGACCAGGCCGAGAGGGCTCGCGAGCTCGTGGACGAAAAGAGCTGAGGCCTCCTTGGATGCGCGTTCTCTAGCGTCTTCAGCCATCTTCATAATGCCGACCCCGACTTCGACTTCGATGTCGCCATCGCCCCAGTGCCCGAAGCTATCCGGGGCAACCCGGCGTGCTGGGTGGATGATAACGTGGATGCTCTGGTCAGAGCTTTCACTTCCGACAATGACGCAGTGGTGGTCGTGGCAGATGAAGGCGATGTGGTGGATGCTGGTGAAAACAACGCTGGCAACGACGACATCAGCATGTCCGGGAGTGATTCGGAAGATGGTGCTGATTCAGACGACTAATCGAGTTACAGAAAAGGAGTTGAAAGCAAATGGCCGCGTCCGGCACCTAGCTAGTCTTCTTGTCTTCTCACCAGCATGGAGCCTAGTGCTTTCACTGGCCGTGAGCATAGTCATTGGGGGACAGTGTCGACGGCCAGCGCTGAGCATGGTGCTTCCACTAGGACGTGGGCGGGAGCCCCCGAGGCCCGAGGGCGGCTCTTCGGAGACTCCGGGGCATGTACAGCCCCACTCATTATTACGTGAGACTTGCACAGGCATGAGCCTTGCTTCATATCGCCAGACGAGGGCCCTGCGTTGCGCCACCCTTGACCACCGTTGGGGCGTACGGAAACCAGGACGATGCCAATGGGCAAAGGGGACGCTAGCGGTGCCGTCGGCGACCACGGGCCCTCTAAAGGGGGGAGGGATCGCCGGCGCCTCCCCTACAGAGGACGTACCTCCGGGTGATGCCTTGCCCCGCGCGACATGAGGGAGGGCCTTGCTTCGGACTCCTTCTGTGCAATGATATGTCTCCAACGTATCTATAATTTTTGATTGCTCCATGCTATATTATCTACCGTTTTGGATGTTTATGGGCTTTATTATACACTTTTATATTATTTTTGGGACTAACCTATTAACCAAGAGCCCAGTGCCAGTTTCTGTTTTTACCTTGTGTAAGTGCATCTAGTGCCACCCCTAGTTGGTTTTGGAGTATTGACGACAAACCTAGTTGAGGGACTAATGTGTTTGTGAGAATTGCAGGATAACACAGGTAGAAGTCCCTCATTGATTCGGTTTTCCTACCAGATATGACCCCTAAAAATGTATGAAGACATTGATGTCAAAGGTGGTATATGAAGATATTCTCATTGAAGACTATGACAAGAGAAGACATCGCATGAAGCCTATGGAGCTCAAAGACTCAGATCTTTCGTAGTTCCTTTTCTTCTTTATTGAGTCATAGAGAACCACCGTACTGTTAAGTGGGGTCCAAGTGAACCAGTCAGAATGACTGAAGTGATGCTTAACCAAAACCTATGTCTTCGAGTGAAGACTATGAGAGCGAATCTTGTCCAGAGTCGGACAAGTCAGCTTTGCTTGTAGCCCAAGTAAAGTTGCCGTGTGTGTTTGAAATCTGACTGTTGGAACACGTGTCAGTTCCTTAGTGACCCAGGGTCATTTCGGACAAATCAGGTCGGGTTGCCTAGTGGCTATAAATAGCCCACCCCCTACAACCATAAACGGTTGGCTGCTCAGAGTTAGAGTACGGCTTTTGTCGTTTGAGAGCAACCCACCTCCAAGCCTTTGAGAGAGAATTCCTTGCGAGGATAAAGCCCTAACCACCCAGAGCCAAAGAGTGTTAGGCATCACTTAAGTCTTCTTGTCTGTGTGATCCGAAGACTTATTACACTTGAGGACTATGAATCCTCCATCCGGTTAGGCGTCGCGTTCTGAGGATCCAAGAGACATTGTGGATTGCCGGTGAACGAAGTCTGTGAAGGTTTGGGAGTCTACCTTGAAGACTTACCAGAGTGATTGGGCGAGGTCTGTGTGACCTTAGCTCAAGGGGAATACGATGAGGACTGGGTGTCCTGAGCTGCGTGTTCAGGACTGGGTGTCCGGGACTGTGTGTCCTCAGGTTTAAATACCTAGCCGCCCTAACATACGTATAGTTGTCACAGCAACTGGAACTGGTCGAACAAATCATTGTCTTCAACGAGTCACTGGTTTCATCCTTCCCTTCCCTTTACTTACTGTTGGTCCTTGTGCAGTCATTGTATGATTGCACTATCTTCTGTCTTCACTGAGTGACTGCTTGTTCTGATCGGCTTCATAATATCTTCCTACCTGATCCTTACTACCTAGCTGCTATTAGTCATTGTGCTTTCACTTCATTGAATACTTGACTATGGTTTGCCTAGTGTAGTTTACCTTCCGCTGCATGGTAATAGGTTGATTTCTATCGTTTGTCTTCGAAACTTCCACGTTTTGAAGACTTTCATAAAAATTGCCTATTCACCCCCCTCTAGTCGATATAACGCACTTTCACCATGTTTTAGAATATCGTAGAAAAGGAAAACCAAACGGAGTCCAATTGAACTGAAACTTCACGGAACTTATTTTTGGATCACAAGAAGCCCAGAAGACTTGGAGTGCATGTCAGGGGATCTACGAGGAAGCCACGAGGTAGGGGGCGCGCCCACCCCCCTAGGCGTGCTCTCCACCCTCGTGGGCCCCTCGTGGCCCCCCTGACATACTTCTTCTGCCTATATATCTCCATATACCCTAAAACGACCAGGGAGCACAATAGATCGGGAGTTCCGCCGCCAGAAGCCTCCGTAGCCACCGAAAACCAATCTAGACCCGTTTCGGCACCCTGCCGGAGGGGGAATCTGTCACAGCCCTAGATCAGTCTTTGTTTGTCTTTGCTTGATCATCATGTCATCATGTTTAAATTCAAATGAATTTGAATTGGGGATTTTTAAACCCTAGCATCAAATGGAATTCAAATAGGTTCAACTAAAAATATTTTTCAATGATTTCAAAATGCTCTTTAAAAATGTTCATCATTTCTGGATCAAGGTGGAAGCATCTACCAAAAATGGTTAACATTTTTCTCAGGACATTTCTGGACTTTGAATTAATTCAAACATATTTGAATTGGAGCTACTTAAATGCTATATATATTTTAGATGCTCCAAAAATGTTGGAAATTGTTAAGGGTCACTGGAATAATTCAGAAAGCACCCATAATTATTTCCAGGATTTTATGAAATGGTTTATTATTATTACTAAATCAAAACAGAGCAAAAGAAATAGAAAAGAGAAGAAGAAAACCCACCTGGCCTTACCTGTGCGGCCCACTTGGCGGCCCGACAACCGGCCAGCCCAGCTCCTCCCCTCCTTCTGTCTTCAACCTCCTGCCAGTAGGCAGGAGGGCGTGTGTCCCCGGTGCGCGCACACGTGCGAGGCCACCTCCAGCCTGCCTGCTCGCTCTGGACGGCTCTGGACGTCGCCACACAGCCCCTGGTCCTCTCCCTCGCTCCCCTCGTCCTTCCACTCTCGTGGATCCCTCTCTCTCTCACCACCGAGCGGGGCTAGTCGCCACCGACGCCGTTTACCACAGCCACCGCCTCCCCCTCGTCCCTTCGACATAGCCAAGAGCTTTGTCTCGACGCCCTCATCATCTACGCCAAGTCACGTGACGCGGGACGCACTGCATCACCACCTTCTTCATCGTCTTCAACCTCCGGCCCCGAGATCACCGGCGATCCCGCGCTCGCCTCGCAGCCTCCCCGAGCCCACTGACCACCCCTGCAGACTCGCCGTGAGCTCCTCTTCGTTTCCCCTCCGTCCTTTCGCTCGATTTCGTGCCGTAGCCATCGTCCCCGCCAACCCGAGCGCCGCCGCCCGCCATGGACGTCGGGAATGGCCTTGCTGTGTCCTTGCGCTCGAACCCATGCACCTCGAGTCCTCCTAGAGCGCCCGAGATCCCACCGCGCCCCTCAACTCACTTGCTAACGCGCAGCAGCCCTCGCGTCGAGCAGCCGTAGCTCCGGCTGCCGCACATGCCATCACCGCCGTCACTGTACTGCCCCCTAGTTGTTGCGCTGGCCGCAATGGATGCGCGCGAGCCTGGGCATCCCGTAGAGCCCCTCCGCCGCTCCTTTGGTCACCGGGAGAACGAACCCGACGCCTTCCGCCGTCCCTGGCTCCGCCGGCGACGAGCCGCGAGTCAACTCCGGCGAGTTGACCCGTGTTTGACCCCCCAGGGTCACTGACGCATTGGCTCGCCCTGTTAATTTTTAGTTAGGTTTAGTTTAGTGCTAATTAACTTAGATTAGTGCTTAATCTAACACTAACTAACTCAGTTAAGTTAGTGATGACACTAACACGCGGGACCCACAGGTCAGGTTTGACCTGGACCGCCCCCGTTGACCTGCTGACGTCACAGTGATGTAGTGCTGATGCAGTAACTCTTTTTCTGGATTTATTCTTTTACGGGAAATTCCAGAAAAAAGCCAAAACTTCTAAAATTCATAGAAAATTATCTATAGCTCCAAATGAAATAAATTATATATGAAAAGTGATCAGAAAAATCCAATCTATCAATCTGCACTGGTATCATGCATGTTTAGGCAACTTAAACCTGCTGTTTATATCAAAACATGATAATGCACTTATTAAAGTCATAGTTTGAATTCGAACTTGAACCTTGAGTTCAAAATAACTCAAATCCATCTGGTTTTAGTTGCATTAGCCCAATATACTCATTTTGCCATGTCATGATCATGCATCATATTGTGCATTGGATTGATTGTGTTTCCTTCTTTTTTGCCGGAAGTTGTCCCCTCTCGATAGACGTGGTTTCGACGATGAGTTCGATGAAATCGATGAAGAGCTATACTATCTTCAGAAGTGCCAGGCAAGCAACCCCCCCCCTTGTTCATTCCGATACAATCCCACTCTCTCGCTCCTGCTCTCTTTTACTGCATTAGGACAACAATGATTCATCTGTTACTTGTTGCGGTAGCTGAACCCCTTTATCCTTTGCATGACCTGTCATTGCCACAGTAAATAGATGAAACCCACTAGCATGAGTAGGAGTTGTTTGAGCCCTGATGTGCCTACTCATTCATGCTTGTTTGTCATGCCTGCTATGCTTAGAGTTATGTCAGGTCTGATTCATCGGGGATGAACATGTCCTACTATGTGTGAGCTAAGGTGTGAACACGATTTGGTAAAGGTAGCGGTGAGAGGCCATGTAGGAGTACATGGTGGGTTGTCTCATTGAAGCCGTCCTCAGGAATTGAGTTCTGTGTTTGTGATCCATGAAACAGTTACTACCACACATTGGGCCTGAAACCAATGGACCCTCTCGGCTTCTTGATCACCTTTGTCCTCTGTCCAGGAGTTGCAAGTAGTTTATGGTGTTTGTAGTATGCTGGAGGCCGTGGGCAGCGCTGACCAGAGGGGTGGGCTGTGATGCAGTAGGCACGTGGTCGGGCATGTCGGGCGCCCGTTTGGTGTCTCGGAACCCTATACACATTGTTCGGGGCCGTATGTGGAAACCTCGGTCGGACTCCCTACGGATGGAACCTGAATAGGTGATAAACCTGGACTAGAGACTCGAGTGTTTAGGTAGGCCGTGGCCGACACCCTCGCCGGGCTTCCGCTTGAAGGTTGCCGAGTACATGTCGTGTAAACGGCGATAAGTGGTGAGAGCGTGTGTGAAGAAGTACACCCCTGCAGGGTTAACATCATCTATTCGAATAGCCGTGTCCGCGGTAAAGGACTTCTGGGTTGCCTGTAGACAAGTGAAAGTGGATACTCTAAAATGCGCAAGATTAGCGTGAGTGCTATGGATGGCGTTCTCGTAGGGAGACGGGAGCAGATCCATAGTGGTGTATTGAATGGTGAATATGTGGACTCGTGTGCGCCACCTCAAAAGTGTTACTTGCAGTCATAGTTTAGGATAGCCACTGAGTCAAAGCTGGCTTGCTGCAGTCAAACTCCACCACCCCCTTTGTTGATACCGATGCATATGTAGTTAGTTCTGATGTAAGTCTTGCTGGGTACATTTGTACTCACGTTTGCCTATTTTATGTTTTGCAGAGAGACGTCAGTCTCGCTAGTAGTTCCGTGTGGACTTCGACGTTTAGCTTGATACCTCAGCTATGATCTTGTTCCCTCGGCAGGATCTGGTAGATAGTCAGGCTTCTCAGCATTTTTCATTTGTAGATGTCTGTACTCAGACATGTTAAGCTTCCGCATGTGCTTTGACTTGTATGCTCTGAATGTTGGGTCATGAGACCCATGTTTGTAATATCTCGCTCCTCGGAGCCTAATGAATAAATACTTTGAGTTGTAGAGTCTTGTTGTGATGCCATGTTGTATTTGCACATATCGAGCATATTGTGTGTATGATTGAAATGCTTGGTATTTGTGGGATCCGACAACCTAGTTGTTTATCCTTGGTAGCCTCTCTTATGGGGAAATGTAGTCTAGTGCTTCCACTGAGCCATAGTAGTCTGCTAAGACAAACAAAGACTGATCTAGGGCTGTGAAAACTCACCCCCACTAAACAAGAATCTCGTCCCGAGACACAAAGCATATGGTAAGAGGATTAGCCTGCTACAGCCCGGGTTGCCGAAGTCCTGTTAGCCCAGTGCTACAGCCCGGATTCGCACACTGCTGACAGACATGCTCGATGTTCATTCATGTATGCTTGTCCCCGTAAGTTAGTGCCACTTTGGGTTCACGATTAGTCATGTCGGCCCGGGTTCTTTGTCATAAGGATGCTAGCGACACTATCATATACGTGAGCCAAAAGGCGCAAACAGTCCCGGGCCAGGTAAGGTGACACCCGTGGGAAAACCGTGCGTGAGGCCGCAAAGTGATATGATGTGTTACATGCTAGATCGGTGTGACTTAGGATCGGGGTACTGACAGAATCCCTCTCCAGTGGCCGTCTTCATCATCCCGGTGCTCTCCATGACGAGGAGGGAGTAGTTCTCCCTCGGGGCTGAGGGTATGTACCAGTAGCTATGTGTTTGATCTCTCTCTCTCTCTCTCTCTCTCTCTCGTGTTCTTGAGGTGATATGATCTTGATGTATCGCGAGCTTTGCTATTATATTTGGATCCTATGGTGTTTTCTCCCCCCTCTACTCTCTTGTAATGAATTGAGTTTCCCCTTTGAAGTTATCTTATCGGATTGAGTCTTTAAAGATTTGAGAACACTTGATGTATGTCCTGCCGTGCGTATCTGTGGTGACAATGGGATACCACGTGATTCACTTGATGTATGTTTTGGTGATCAACTTGCGGGTTCCGCCCATGAACCTATCCATAGGGGTTGGCACACGTTTTTGTCGTGATTCTCCGGTAGGAACTTTGGGGCACTCTTTGAGGTCCTTTATGTTGGTTGAATAGATGAATCTGAGATTGTGTGACGCATATCGTATAATCATACCCACGGATACTTGAGGTGACATTGGAGTATCTAGGTGACATTAGGGTTTTGGTTGATTTGTGTCTTAAGGTGTTATTCTAGTACAAACTCTAGGGATGTTTGTGACACCTATAGGAATAGCCCAACGGATTGATTGGAAGGAATAACTTTGAGGTGGTTTCATACCCTGCCATAATCTCTTCGTTTGTTCTCCGCTATTAGTGACTTTGGAGTGACTCTTTGTTGCATGTTGAGGGATAGTTATGTGATCCAATTATGCTATTATTGTTGAGAGGACTTGCAGTAGTGAAAGTATGAACCCTAGGCCTTATTTCCTATCATTGCAATACCGTTTACGCTCACTTTTATCACTTGCTACCTTGCTGTTTTTATATTTTCAGATTACAAAAACTATTATCTACTATCCATATTGCACTTGTATCACCATCTCTTCGCCGAACTAGTGCACCTATACAATTTACCGTTGTATTGCATGTGTTGGGGACACAAGAGACTCTTTGTTATTTGGTTGCAGGGTTGCTTGGGAGAGACCATCTTCATCCTACGCCTCCCATAGATTGATAAACCTTAGGTTATCCACTTGAGGGAAATTTGCTACTGTCCTACAAACCTCTGCACTTGGAGGCCCAACAACGTCTACAAGAAGAAGGTTGTGTAGTAGATATCACGCAACCCCCAGTACGCTGCCCCTAGCTGGGGTGGGGCTGCCGCACTGGGGTCGCCGTCCGCCGCTGCGGCCTGGTCCACCTGCGAACTCATGGTTAGCGTAAGCCTGCTCCTGAGATATCAGTGGTACCCTGCGGCTGTTGTTATTGGCGGGGTCAGCAAGGATCCTGAGTGGCTCATGGAAGGCCTCGGCTTCTAGTATCTCTTCTTCCCAGCCCAGCTCGAGGAACGTGCAGGGGTCATCCTCTGGCGTGTACTCTTGATCCACCATGCGGGGCACATAGGCTTCCTGAGCTACCTCTCCGGGACCTCCGCCGAGGCGTCTTGTGCCCCACGCCGCCAAGCTAGGTGCGCCTCCCTAGTGGCTGTAGGGTGGCGCCCCATTAGGATCGCGATGAGCAATGCCCACACTTACACCACCCAGGGGAGGCAAGGGCGCGGCCGGATGTCCGGCACCGCTGGTCGTGCTGGCGCTCGTGAGCCCTCCTGGTGCACCTAGGAGCACATGGGCGCGATGTGGCCCACCGTGCGACCTGGCCACAACTTGAGATGTAAGTAGGGAGCAGAAAGGCGGTGTACCCCTGGTTGCATCATCCAACAGCTCGGCGGCGCATTCCAGCAATGCGTCGCGGCCGCTCTCCATTAGCCCACACCACAGCAGCTCCTGCGCCACCACGAGCGCGGCTTGCATGTTCGCCTGTTCCCGTCGGGTGTGTGGTGCCGTCGCTGCTACGTAGCTTGAGGATCTTGCGGTGGCCCGCGCACGCCGCAGTGTGAGGGTGGAAGGCGTTGGTCCGCGCCTCCCGCATCGCGCGGTGTTTGGCGGTGTGCAGGCCGCCTGGAGCACAGAGTTGAGGTCTCCTTAGTCTGACGGTGCCGCCCTGATGGGTCAAGCAGCCCACTGGTCGGCATTGGTCCTCGGGTCGCCGGACATCGAGACCACGGGGTGTTGGCGGATCAGCTGACGGAAGAGAGGCTTCATCGCACCCCTACCTATTGCGCCAAATGTCGAATTACGGGTTCCGGCAAACCCTTGAGGTTCAAACACTATGGTGCGCACGAAGATCTCTCTCCCCCACGAGCTCACTCTCGCAACAATCTCTAAGCCTAGCTCGCCAAACCCGAAGAACAAGGGACACAAGGGTTATACTGGTCCGGGCCACCGTTGTGGTGTAATACCCTACGCAAGTGTGGTGTGGTGGATTGCCTTGTAGGCTGAGGATGAACAAGTACATGGGATGAACAGCCTCCTGAGGAGAGGTGTTCTTGAGCTCGATGAGCTGGTGTGTGTGGATGGTCTAGATGATCCCCCCTCCCTCTTTGCTAAGGTGGTGGCTAGACCTATTTATAGAGGTCCTGGTCCTCTTCCCAAATATTAGGCGGGAAGGGATCGCATAACAGCCAGTTTGAAGGGGGACAACTAGTACAAGTTATCCTGACAAAAGGTGGTCTTCGCCTGCCAAAGACTCTAGTGATGATGCCGTCGTGGGGTCCGTAGTGACCTTCGTCCTGCTGGTCTTGGTCTTGTTGCACCTAAATGGAAACCTTTGCCTGATGCCTCGGGACTCCTCGCCTGCACTTGCCTCCTTAGCACCAAATAGGAAACTGGCACCCTGCGCCCACTAGTGCCCGCCTGGCCCTGGTCATCATGGCTCACGTCACGCGGACCTCACGAGGTGCCCCTTGCATAGATATCTCCGCTCCTCAGGAGCCAGCCTAGGGAGTCTGCCCCTGAGGAGGTCTTGTGTCGTCCGCCTCGCGAGGGTCTTGAATGGTTGCCGATGAAGATGGGCCGTACCAGGCCGCTGGATGAGCCACGCCCTAGGCCGCAGGCAGGTCTGGATACTCCCGTTCCCAGGACGCTGACATCTGCTCTTCCTCATAGTTGTGCAAGCGGAAGATTTTGTCAACCTTCAATGCCCATGATAGGTACTCTTCAGGATCATTGCTTCCATTGAACTTGGGCATGGTGAACTTAAGCTTGCCATATCGTTGCTCTTCATTGTGTTGGTGTCAGGGATGATGACATCCTTGACGAGGAGGATCGTCTCTCTCAACTTGCTCTTGTCGTGGAGGATTTCCAATGTCTTCTTGCTCTTGGTGAACTTGGGGTTCTTGATGAGGAGGTCGTGGAACTTGATGATGCACTCGAGCTTGATAGTTCCTCTCTTGAACTTCTTCGTGAAGCGCTTCTTGTTGTTCACGAGCTTGTCGGTTGCGCATGGCTACAGCTCGACTTGAATCCTAGAGGGCTTGTTGCACCTCAAGTGCTTGAGCTTCTCACAATTGTTGTTCTTAACGTTATGCCTCGGCATCTTGTGCATCTTGATGTTGTCGCACTCGCTCTTCCTCTTTGTGTTGGTGTTGGCATTGCCGTTCTCATGCTTGCAAAAAGTAGCTTTGTTTTGATGATGTCGTTGTTCTTGAGAGTTGTTGTCATGTAGAGGGTTGCAGTTTTCTTGACGATCTTGGCGCGTGGCACGTCGAAGAGTATTCGATGTCGGTGTACTTGAGTCGGAGATGGTGTAGTCGGAGTGTCGACTTGAGCAGCTCCATCTTGATGAGGACGAAGTGGAAGAAGAGCGGTTGAGCAACAAAGCACGAATCTCATCCATTCTTGCATCATTCTCTTGCTTGTGGTTGTCGAGCTAGTTGTCAAAATAGTCTCTTGTACGTTGCTCGGAGAGTCGCAAGTCGGCGGCGAGGTTGTCGATGCGTTCGCTCATTGCTTGTTTCTCTTGATGCAAAGCACGTTGTGCACCAAAGAGGTGGCTCTTTGTGACGTAGGAGGACATGTCGTCATCTTCCTCGATGAAGAGTGGGTTGGTAGAAGTACTTGGCCTATCCATCATTCCAAACAAATATATGAGTAGGAGAAAGAGAAGAACTTATACCAAAAGTACCTTGACTGATGTTGAAGGTGGATCAATGATCACTCAATGTGGAACAAAGGAAATAGCACAATTGGTACAAATTCTTGTCGGTTTCTCGCACCTATACATGTAAAAGCTTATAGTGGAGCTCGGTTAGGATGCTGGCAAAAATTTGATGCAATTGTTAGTGAGCTTCAATAATGTTAGAAAAGATTCGCAAATTTGCAATGCAACAAGTAGACCAATATCAAAATATGGTACACGGAAACACACACACAAAGAGATAAATTTGGTCGTGCAACCAAGTAATGAGCGAAAATGTGGAATTCATGAAAACGCTCTTGTTGCACAACACTAGAGAGATGCTAGCACGATTGCACAAATAGGCGGATAAGAATACTTGAGAACAACCTACTAAGCAAAAAT
Organism: Triticum dicoccoides; assembly: GCF_002162155.2. Lineage (NCBI taxonomy): Eukaryota > Viridiplantae > Streptophyta > Magnoliopsida > Poales > Poaceae > Triticum > Triticum dicoccoides. Next base: position 392,939,787 of record NC_041392.1, read on the forward strand.
TCAATGACTTGTATCCCAAGTATGCTCTATGTATGGTATTCCAATGATATGATCCAAGATGATCTAATATGACAATCTTAATGTAGTATGATGCTATGGTTCTTGCTTAAAAGCTCTTTGCTTATCTTTGCCTTTTGCTTAAAATGTTATTTGGCTCTTTCTCTTTTGAGCTCTTTTCTCATGCAATGCTTCACGAACCAAGATAGCAATTTTGTTTGCGATGAAAACTTTGTGACACAAGAGATGATACCAAGATATGCACCAATGATATGGTATGTATGCTATGGGAAGTATGATCACTAATGTGCACAAGTGGCGTTGTCGGCAATACTCAAAGGCTAGTCTCGATGGGTGAGATACGCAAAATTGGGCTATGGTGGCTATCAATGTAATGGTAAGAATGATGTATCACGATACCAAGATGAGGTTACCGTTTCTTGATTACGGTATGGTGTCAAAATGGTGAAGTGGTTGTTGTCGATGACGGATCCTTGGCGAAGATGAGCAGCGGTGATGTTGATGTTGAACCATACCTAAATAGCTGAAACACAATAGGATACGGAACCGCAACCCAAATTCTCAAGGCAAAACATGTCAAAATGGTCGAAATTGGTAATGGGTAAGAGATGGTGGTGTATGTGGGAAATGGTGGTGCTATGCGGAATTGGTGGTGTTATGCGGAAGTAGATGTGGGCACCGGGACAAAATTTGGCGAGAATTGGATGGAAAACGGGGCGGTGGATGGAAGAGATGCTGTGAGGGGCTGGATGTCCGAGGTTTCGGGCCGAATGCATGGACGAACTGGAGGAACTCCGCGTGGAAGAGGCAAAATCGGGAAAAATTCAGGAGATTTTGTGGATGGAAATTGGGGAAAAGATGGGGGAAAGCTAGATCTACCTACAACACATAAAATCCACGGATCAAATCCAACAAAACTTCATCACATTAACAAATCACAAAAAAATTTGGGGGGCTAGTTTTGTGGGGAATTTTTGAATTATGGACAAAATCAACAAAACAAGGCTAGCAAACACAACCGGGATGCTCCGAAATCGTGATCAACGTGGCTATAGATAAGAAGATGATGTACGGTGGAACCCTAGATGGCCGATCTTTCATGAAAGGAGCGGATCCCGCAAAGAATTATGAGGAACATGAGGGGAAAACACAAAGGGGAACACAAGAGAAACAATCAAACTAACGAGAACGATCACACATATGCTAGATCCGAGTACACATAGAGATCACACGATCCAAAGTCAACACGGGACGATACAAAGGGTAACCGGTTCTTCTCCGTGAGGAGGTCTTGAATCCAATGTGGATCTTCTCCGAAGAGGGGCCATTGTCTCTCAAGGAGTAGATCCGTATGGATGAGTGAGGCTCTATCTCACAAATGAGCTATCACAACGCTAACCCTAGAAAGAGGGAGGAGGAGGAGTATATATAGTCTAGGTGGGCGAAGGGGTACGCAGGCCTCGGCCCTTACACTGTGCGTAGCCAGGGGAGGCCGAATGTCCGGGCTTTCGCGAGGGGCCGGATGTCCGGGCTGGGGTGGCCGGATGTCCGGGTTATCAGGAGTGACCTTGACGCTCTCTGGATGGAGGGTCCTGGATTTCCGGCCTTCGGGCCGGATGTCCGGGGCCTGTAGATGTCTGGCGACTGGGCGGCTGCTGCTCCAGGGGCCGGATGTTCGGGGTCATGGCCGGATGTCCGGGGCCTTGATAGGGGCAAAAGTGTCCCGTCTTTCAATGAGATGGTGGCTATCATTTTGGATGGAGAAGACCTTGATGATCTGACTACGAACGTGCGAGGGCGTCGCGCCTTAGCAATCGCTAAACCAACTCCGCGAGGTTATTAACCATGCCGGCTCACGGTCAACCTGACCACGAGGGTCTATTTCCTGCAAGCAAATGAAGAACAAGCAAGAAACTAAAATTGCAATCTGGATATTGCGAATAAAAGAGGAAAGCTTTATTGATCAAGTGGGGTTCTGTGACGTCTTAGTCTAGTTGTTGAACACAAATGAAGTACGCGAAGTTGCAGTTATGGCAAACTTTTGATCTAAACAAAACCCAAAGTCTAAACGATGACCTAAGGGCTATATATAAGGAGGAAGAGGGGGGGGGGGATTTCATGGCCCCTTGTAGGAGGGGTCTGAAACCAACCCTAACTCTATTTTCCCCACATATACAGACTCTAAAAATAACCTATATGTCTATATTTCGAAATTACATGGGCCTGTCCCAATAATAAGGTGACGTAGCACCTATAATAGCCTCTGGATGAAATTTGTGAAGTGGCATCTTGTATATTTCGTCCAAGCCTTCATGCACTCATTACGGTGGCTCCAAAGTCCTGAAACATCACTCGAAACTCCGTTCTTGTTTCCCTTGCGCATGCCATCATCTCCATGCTTATTCTTGCTCCTATGTTCATCCTTCTCCAAACTAGGCCCTTCATTTGTAAGCAAAACAATTGTATCCAATTAGGCAGCATCATATTCTCATGAACATTAGAATCATTACCAACAAACGAGAGTACCTGATAATTTAATTGACGTGTGCGAGCTCTAGTAGTTGGTATAATATGTATAGTAGCAGGGGCTGCGGGTGTAACAATGGTATTGATGTCCTAATCATCCTCCCCTTCTTGAAATAAAGTCGTCGTCAACGGAAGCTCATCTTCCTCACCCAAATAAGGCTTCAAATCTGCAATGCTAAAAGTGGGACTAACCGCAAAATCTACAGGCAACTCAAGTTTATATGCATTATCATTTATTTTCTCCAACGCCTTAAAAGGACCATTAGCACGTGGCATTAGCTTTGATTTGCGCAAATCAGGAAATCTATACTTACGCAAATGTAACCAAACAAGATCTCCAGGTGCAAACACAACATGTTTTCTACCCTTATCTCCAGCAAGTTTATATTTAGCATTCATACGCTCAATGTTTTCCTTGGTTAACTCATGCATTTTTAAGATCAATTCAGCATGTTTTTTAGCATCAAAATTAACCTTCTCCGAAGATGGAAGAGGCAACAAATCAATAGGTGCACGAGGTAGGAAACCATACACAATTTCAAAAGGGCACATCTTAGTAGTAGAATGTAGCAACCGATTATAAGCAAATTCAATATGAGGCAAGCACTCTTCCCACATTTTCTTGTTATTCTTCAAAACAACCCTAAGCATGGTAGACAATGTTCTATTGACTACTTTAGTTTGTCCATCAGTTTGGGGATAACATCTAGTACTAAAAAGTAGTTTAGTCCCCCACTTAGCCCATAAAATCTCCAAAACTGGCTAAGCACTTAGTATCATGATCTGAAACAATTGTATTTGGCACACCATACAAGCGAATAATTTAACGAAAGAACAAATCAGCAACATTAGTAGCATCATCGCTTTTTTGACATGGTATAAAATGTGCCATTTTCAAATATCTATCCACGACAACAAATATACTATCCCTCCCCTTCTTTGTTCGAGGTAAACCTAAAACAAAGTCCATAGATATATCCTCCCAAGGAACACTAGGTACAGGCAAAGGCATATATAAACCATGAGGATTCAGTCGTGACTTTGCTTTTTGACATGTAGTGCAGCAAGTAACAAAATGCTCAACATCCCGTCTCATCTTTGGCCAAAAGAAATGTGTAGCAAGTACATCATATGTCTTCTTCACGCCAAAATGTCCCATTAATCCTCCTCCATGCACCTCCTGCAACAACCAAAGATGAACGGAGCTAGCTGGAATGCATAGCTTGTTAGCACGAAACACAAATCCATCATTAACGACGAACTTGTTCCATGTCCCCCCTTCTTTATAATTCTGCAATACATCTTTAAATTTAGCATCATGCACATATTGATCTTTGATGGTCTCCAAACCAAATATTTTAAAGTCAAGTTGTGAAAGTATAGTATAACGACGAGACAATGCATCAGCAATAACATTTTCTTTACCCTTCTTGTGTTTAATGACATAAGGGAAAGTCTCAATGAATTCAACCCATTTAGCATGTCTACGGTTCAGTTTTGCTTGACTTTTAATGTGTTTCAAAGATTCATGATCAGAATGTATAACAAATTCTTTGGGACATAAATAATGTTGACATGTTTCTAAGGTCCGAAAAAGAGCATATAATTCTTTATCATAAGTAGAATAGTTCAGACTAGGCCCACTCAATTTTTCAGAAAAGTATGCAATAGGTTTACCATCTTGTAATAACACACCTCCTAATCCAATTCCACTAGCATCACATTCAAGCTCAAAAGTCCTATTAAAATCAGGAAGTTGGAGTAAAGGAGCGTGTGTCAAATTATCTTTCAACACCATGAAGGCTTCTTCCTGTGCGGTACCCCAAACAAAAGGCACATCCTTCTTTGTAAGCTCATTGAGAGGTGCAGCAATGGTGCTAAAATCTCTCACAAAACGGTTGTAGAAACCAGCGAGTCCAAGAAAACTCCTCACTTGTGTGACCATTTTGGGTTGCAACCAACTCTCAATAGCTTCAATCTTGGCTTTATCAACTTCAATTACCTGTGGAGTAACAACATAGCCAAGAAAATACACTCGGTCGGTGCAAAAGCTGCACTTCCCAAGGTTACCAAACAAACATGCATCACGTAGAGCAATAAAAATAGCACGTAAATGTTCCAAATGATCTTCCAAAGATTTCTTATAAATCAGTATATCATCAAAATAGACTACCACGAATCGTCCAATGAAAGCATGTAAAACTTCGTTCATTAATCTCATGAAAGTACTAGGTGCATTAGTTAACCCAAAAGGCATGACTAACCACTCATATAAACCAAACTTAGTTTTAAATGTTGTTTTCCATTCGTCTCCCAATTTCATACAAATTTGATGGTATCCACTATGCAAATCAACTTTGGAGATTATTGTAGAGCCACTCAATTCATCAAGCATATCATCTAGCCTAGGAATAGGATGACGATAACGAATAGTAATATTATTAATGCCTCTACAATCAACACACATATGCGATGTACCATCCTTTTTCGGCACTAGAATAATAGGAACAGCACAAGGACTAAGGGATTCACGTACATAACCTTTGTCGAGTAGCTCCTGGACTTGACACATAATCTCCTTCGTCTCCTCTGGATTGGTATGGTATGGTGCATGGTTGGGTAGCGATGCACCTGGAATTAAGTCAATCTGATGCTCAATCCCTCGAATAGGTGGTAATCCCGGTGGCACGTCTTGTGGAAAGACGTTAGCGAAATCCTGCAAAATGTTAGTAACAGCAGGAGGCAAAGAGGAACGCACGTCCTCGAATGAAAATAATGCCTCTTTGCACACAAAAGCATAGCAAATATATTTGCTAAAATCTAGCTCCTCAATATCAGATTTGGTGGAAAGTAAACATGCACTTTTTAATTTAATTTCGGAAGCAACACTAGATGGTTTATTACCAAGCTTCATTTGTTACTCAAATTCTTTTGCCACAATCTGATTTTCACTCTTATGTTTCTCCTGTTTTTCTTTATTAGCTCTATTAATATCATCTTTCAAAATGGAATCAGGAGTCATAGGAAGCAAAGTAATATTTTTGTCCTTATGAACAAGAGTATACTGATGGTTTCTACCACGGTGTACAGAATTTTTATCAAATTGCCATGGTGTACCAAGTAATAAGGAACATGCTTGCATGGGTACCACATCACAATCAACAAAATTAGCATATGTAGAGATACTAAAATGTGCACGAACAGTACGTGTTACCTTAACCTTGCCATTGTTGTTGAACCATTGGATGTAGTAAGGATGTGGATGTGGTCTTGTGGTGAGAGATAGCTTCTCCACCATCTCCATGCTAGCCAAGTTGTTTCAGCTCCCTCCATCTATGATGACGCGAACAGAACGTTCCTTCACTACTCCCTTTGTATGGAACAAATTATGCCTCTGATTTTGCTCAACTTATGTGACCTGCACACTCAAAACACGTTGAGCAACTAAACACTCATACATGTCAGCGTCTTCAGGAGCCATGTATTGCGTCTCATGATCAGAATCATCTCCACCGTGTTCATCACGTGTAATAAGAGCCAAAGTCTCCTCATCATAGTCACTAGCGGACTCATACCCACCTTCCTCAGTAGCAATCATCACACGCTGAGATTTGCATTCTCTCGTATAATGACCTCGTCCCTTACAACGACGACAAATAATATCACTTGTGTGCCCTGTTGATGCCATGGAAGAAGAACTCTGTGCAGGTGATAGAGGCAAAGGTGTCCCGTCTTTGAATGAGATGATGGATATCTCTTTGGTGGAAGTCGACTTTGACGATCCGACTACGAACGTGTGAGGACATCGCGCCTTAGCAATCGCTAAACCAACTCCGAGAGGTTATTGACCACGCCGGAGCACGATCAGCCTGACCACGAAGGTCTATTTCCTGCAAGCAAATGAAGAACAAGCAAGAAACTAAGATTGCAATCTGGATATGACGACCTCATGGCGATGATGACTGGTGGTGTTCTCAATATCGGACCATTCCTAATTAGCCGAAACACCTTAGGAAACGGAAAAACCGCGAACTCAAAATCTCAAATGTCAAATGTCAAATGGTGGTAGCGGGATGCGGTGGTGGAATGATGGGTTATGCGAGTAGGAAATGCGGAAGTGGAGGTTATGGTGGTGTACTATACACGATGTTGAAGTTGAGGTCACTGTCCCTAAGTAGCTGAAACACCTTAGGAGATGCAACACACAACTCAAACAAGCTCAAACAAAATCGGGTTAAGTTGAGGTAGTGGAAATGTATGATGGACGAGGATATGCGGTAGTGATGGTAGTGGTTGATGAGGTAGAAATCATCCCTAAGTATCCAAAACACCTTAGGAGACTCACATTACTACTCAAGTAATCACTAATGCTATATGGATCACAATGGGTTAGGTTGCGGAAGCCGGTGGTGGTGTAGCGGATGATGTGGTGGACGCCCTAGGTAAAGATGCCAAAGTTACAAAAATTTGATGGAGTCAAATGATGTTCGTGGTATTTTTGTGGGATGAGGGATGTCAATAGCTTCAAAACAAGTTAAAGAACGTCAAAATCGGAGTTCGGATGAATTAGTTATGGTCGAAACAAAAATCAGCCGAAGTTGATATCCAGGTGTCGGACGTCCGAGAAGTGTCGGCTGTCCGGTCGTGGGACGTCCAGAAGTGGTCGGAAGTCCGTGATATCAGCTCGGGATCAGGATGTCGGATTACCGGTGGAGTCTGGACATCCGGTGGTTCCTGGGGCTCCGGACGTCCGGTACAGTGTCGGTCGTCCGGTGGGTCTGGGTCAACGCGAGATGCGAGTTTCGAGACGTGATTTTGGCCGGAAATTGAGGATTTTGGTGTCAAAATTGATGAGATTTCATGGATGGAAAGTGGGGGTGGGGAGGTGCTAGATCCACTCGAAACCAAGCAAATCCATGGATCAAAATCAACAAAACAACATCAAACCAACAAATCACAAAAAAAAATTGGGGCTATTTTTACTGGGGATTTTCAAAATTTAGAACGAAATCAAGAAAAACAAGGCTAGAAAACAATGGGAGGGACTCCAAATACTTGACCAACGTGGATCATGATACCATATGATGCAGGGCGAACCTGGTGTAGGCCGATCTTTCATGATTGGAGTGGATTCCCTCGAAGAACACGAAGAACGCGGGGAAGAACCGGGAGAAATCACAAGAGGAAACACTCAAGAACAAGTCCAATCACACATCCACTAGACAATCAAACACCCAAGATCCACAAGGTACATGAACAACAAAAGGAAATATATAAGGTAAAGTTCATCTCCAACAGGAGGTCTTGATGGTATCCTAGACGGATCTTCCCGTTAGGGGTCTTAACGATATATCCATTAGGATCTTCTCAGATGGAGATCTTGAACTCCATGGGAGTGGTGGTCTCTCTCTCTCTCTCTCAAGAGTAGAAGAAGCTAGGAGCAAAGCTCACATACAAATGAGCTATCACTTTGCTGACCCTAGCTAGGAGGAGGTAGGGGGGTATTTATAGTCTAAGTGGGTGCTACCTCTTGACCACTGCGTTGGATTTCCCCGAAGAGGAAGGGATGATGCAGCAAAGTAGCGTAAGTATTTCCCTCAGTTTTTGAGAACCAAGGTATCAATCCAGTAGGAGGCTAAGCTCGAGTCCCTCGTACCTACACAAAAACAATAGCTCAATGCAACCAACGCGCTTAGGGGTTGTCAATCCCTTCACCGTCACTTACGAAAGTGAGATCTGATAGAGATGATAAATAATATTTTTGGTATTTTCGGTATAGAGATGCAAAGTAAATAAAGTAAAAGCAAAGTAAAAGCAAAGCAATAATAAAGTGATGGAGATTGATATGGTGAGAAAGAGACCCGGGGGCCATAGGTTTCACTAGTGGCTTCTCTCATGAGCATAAGTATTCTACGGTGGGTGAACAAATTACTGTTGAGCAATTGACATAATTTAGCATAGTTATGAGAATATCTAGGTATGATCATGTATATAGGCATCACGCCCGAGACAAGTAGACCAAAATGATTCTGCATCTACTACTATTACTCCACTCATCGACCGCTATCCAGCATGCATCTAGAGTATTAAGTTAAAAACAGAGTAACGCCTTAAGCAAGATGACATGATGTAGAGGGATAGTTTCATGCAATATGATAAAACCCCATCTTTTTATCCTCGATGGCAACGATACAATACGTGCCTTGCTGCCCCTTCTGTCACTAGGAAAGGACACCGCAAGATCGAAACCAAAGCTAAGCACTTCTCCCATGGCAAGAACAACCAGTCTAGTAGGCCGAACCAAACTGATAATTCGAAGAGACTTGCAAAGATAACCAATCATACATAAAATAATTCAGAGAAGATTCAAATATTATTCATAGATAGACTTGATCATAAACCCACAATTCATCGGTCTCAACAAACACACCGCAAAAAGAAGATTACATTGAATAGATCTCCACGAGAGAGGGGAGAACATTGTATTGAGATCCAAAAAGAGAGAAGAAGCCATCTAGCTACTAGCTATGGACCCGTAGGTCTGAAGTAAACTACTCACACTTCATCGGAGAGGCTTGGATGATGATGTAGAAGCGCTCCGTGATCGATGCCTCCTCCGGCAGAGCTCCGGAACAGGCCCCAAGATGGGATCTTGTGGATACAGAAAGTTGCGGCGGTGGAATTAGGTTTTTGGCTCCATCCCAAATCGTTTGGGGGTACGTGGATTTATATATAGGAGGAAGAAGTACGTCGGTGGAGCTTCGAGGGGCCCACGAGGCAGGGGGCGCGCCCTAGGGGGGGGCGCCCCTACCCTCGTGACCACCTCGTGGCTTTCTTGACGGAGGGTCCAAGTCTCCTGGATCTTATCTGATGATAAAATCACGTTTCCAAAGGTTTCATTCCGTTTGGACTCCGTTTGATCCTTTTCTTCGAAACCCTAAAACAAGCAAAAAACAGCAATTTGGCCTGGGCCTCCGATTAATAGGTTAGTCCCAAAATAATATAAAAGTGGAAAATAAACCCCAATAAGGTCTAAAATTATAGATACGTTGGAGACGTATCAAGCATCCCCAAGCTTTATGCCTGCTCGTCCTCGAGTAGGTAAATGATAAAAACGGAATTTTTGATGCGGAGTGCTACTTGGCATAATTTCAATGTAAATCTTCTTAATTGTGGTATGAATATTCAGATTCGAAAGATTCAAGACAAAAGTTCATATTGATATAAAAATAATAATACTTCAAGCATACTAACAAAGCAATTATGTCTTCTCAAAATATCATGGCCAAAGAAAGCTATCCCTACAAAATCATATAGTATGGCTATGCTCTATCTTCATCACACAAAGTATTTAAATCATGCACAACCCCGATGACAAGCCAAGCAATTGTTTCATACTTTTGACATTTTCAAAACTTTTTTGATCTTCACGCAATACATGAGCGTGAGCCATGGATATAGCACTATAGTGGAATATAATGGTGGTTGTGGAGAAGACAAAAAGGGAGAAGATAGTCTCACATCAACTAGGCGTATCAATGGGCTATGGAGATGCCCATCAATAGATATCAATGTGAGTGAGTAGGGATTGCCATGCAACGGATGCACTAGAGCTATAAGTATATGAAAGCTCAAAAGAAACTAAGTGGGTGTGCATCCAACTCGCTTGCTCACGAAGACCTAGGGCATTTTGAGGAAGCCCATCATTGGAATATACAAGCCAAGTTCTATAATGAAAAATTCCCACTAGTATATGAAAGTGACATAATGAGAGACTCTCTATCATGAAGATCATGGTGCTACTTTGAAGCACAAGTGTGGTAAAAGGATAGTAACATTGTCCCTTCTCTCTCTTTTTTATTTGGGCCTTTCTCTCTTTTTTATGGCCTCTTTTTTTATTTTATTTCGTCAGGAGTCTCATTCCGACTTGTGGGGGAATCATAGTCTCCATCATCCTTTCCTCACTGGGACAATACTCTAATAATGATGATCATCACAGTTTTATTTACATACAACTCATGAATTACAACTCAATTCTTAGAACAAAATATGACTCTATATGAATGCCTCTGGCGGTGTACCGGGATATGCAATGAATCAAGAGTGACATGTATGAAAGAATTATGAACGGTGGCTTTGCCACAAATACGATGTCAACTACATGATCATGCTAGCAATATGACAATGATGGAGCGTGTCATAATGAACGGAACGGTGGAAAGTTGCATGGCAATATATCTCGGAATGGCTATGGAAATGCCATGATAGGTAGGTATGGTGGCTGTTTTGAGGAAGGTATTTGGTGGGTGTATGATACCGGCGAAAAGTGCGCGGTATTAGAGAGGCTAGCAATGGTGGAAGGAAGGAAAGTGCGTATAATCCATGGACTCAACATTAGTCGTAAAGAACTCATATACTTATTGCAAAAATCTAGAAGTTATCAAAGCAAAGTATTACGCGCATGCTCCTAGGGGGATAGATTGGTAGGAAAAGACCATCGCTCGTCCCCGACCGCCACTCATAAGGAAGACAATCAATAAATAAATCATGCTCCGACTTCATCACATAATGGTTCACCATACGTGCATGCTACGGGAATCACAAACTTTCACACAAGCATATCTCAAATTCACAACTACTCAATTAGCATGACTCTAATATCACCATCCTCATATCTCAAAACAATTATCAAGTATCAATTTCTTCTTAGTATTCAACACACTCATCCGAAAGTTTTATTATTAATCTTGCATACCAAGCATATTAGGCTTTTAGAAAAATTACCATGCTATTAAGACTCTCAAAATAATCTAAGTGAAGCATGAGAGATCAATAGTTTCTATAAAACAAATCCACCACCGTGCTCTAAAAGATATAAGTGAAGCACTAGAGCAAAACTATGAAGCTCAAAAGATATAAGTGAAGTACATAGAGTATTCTATCAAATTTCAAATCATGTATGGCTCTCTCAAAAGGTGTGTACAGCAAGGATGATTGTGGTAAACTAATAAGCAAAGACTCAAATCATAAAGGACGCTCCAAGCAAAACACATATCATGTGGTGAATAAAAATATAGCTCCAAGTAAAGTTACCGATAGAAGTAGACGAAAGAGGGGATGCCTTCCGTGGCATCCCCAAGCTTTGGCTTTTAGGTGTCCTCAGATTATCTTGGGGGCGCCATGGGCATCCCCAAGCTTAGGCTCTTGCCACTCCTTGTTCCATAATCCATCAAATCTTTACCCAAAACTTGAAAACTTCACAACACAAAACTTAAAGTAGAAAACTCGTGAGCTCCGTTAGCGAAAGAAAACAAAAGACCACTTCAAGGTACTGTAATGAAATCATTATTTATTGATATGGGTATCAAGCCTACTTTATTCCAACTTCTCTATGGATTATAAACTATTTTACTAGCCACAGATTCATCAAAATAAGCAAACAACACACGAAAAACAGAATCTGTCAAAAACAGAACAGTCTGTAGTAATCTGTAGCTAGCGAAAGATCTGGAACCCAAAAAATTCTAAAATAAATTTCTGGACGTGAGAAATTTATCTATTAATCATATTAAAAAATAATTAACTAAATATCACGTTTCAAATAAAAATGACAGCAGTTCTCGTGAGCGCTAAAGTTTCTGTTTTTTACAGCAAGTTCAACAAGACTTTCCCCAAGTATTCCAACGGTTCTACTTGGCACAAACACTAATTAAACACAAAAAACACAACCAAAACAGAGGCTAGATAATTTATTTATTACTAAACAGGAGCAAAAATCAAGGAATAAAATAAAATTGGGTTGCCTCCCAACAAGCGCTATCGTTTAACGCCCCTAGTTAGGCATAATAAGCAATAATAGATCTAGGTATTGCCATCTTTGGTAGGCAATCCATAAGTGGCTCTCATGATAGATTCATATGGTAATTTTATTTTCTTTCTAGGTAAGTGTTCCATGCCCTTTTTTAATGGAAATTGAAATCTAATATTCCCTTCCTTCATATCAATAATTGCACCAACCGTTCTAAGGAAAGGTCTACCGAGAATAATAGGGCAAGAAGGATTGCAATCTATATCAAGAACGATAAAATCTACGGGCACGTAATTCCTATTAGCAACAATAAGAACATCATTAATTATTCCCGTAGGTTTCTTAATAGTGGAATCCTCAAGATGCAAGTTTAGAGAGCAATCATCAAAATCACGGAAATCTAGTAAATCACACAAAGTTTTGGGAATAGTAGAGACACTAGCACCCAAATCACACAAAGCATAAAACTCATAATTTTTAATTTTAATTTTAATAGTTGGTTCCCACTCATCATAAAGTTTTCTAGGGATAGAAACTGCCAATTCAAGTTTTTCTTCATAAGATTGCATCAAGGCATCAACGATATGTTTAGTAAATGCTTTATTTTGACTATAAGCGTGAGGAGATTTTAGCACGGATTGCAACAAGTAAATAAAATCAATCAAAGAGCAATTTTCATAGTTAAATTCCTTGAAATCCATAATAGTGGGTTTAGCAACATCTAGGGTTTTAATTTCTTCAATCCCACTTTTATCAAATTTAGCATCAAGATCAACAAATTCCGAATTCTTAGAACGCCTTCTAGGTAAAGGTGGGTCATATTCAGTCCCATCATTATCAAGATTCATATTGAAAAACAAAGATTTAATAGGGGACACATCAATAACTTTTAGATCTTCATCATTATTTTCATAGGAACTAGAAGAACACGCTTTTATAAAGGCATCTTTCTTAGCACGCATCCTAGCGGTTCTTTCTTTGCACTCGTCAATGGAAATTCTCATGGCTTTGAGAGACTCATTGATATCATGCTTAGGTGTAATAGATCTAAGTTTCAAAGAATCAACATCAAGAGCAATTCTATCAATGTTCCTAGCCAAATCATCAATCTTAAGCAATTTTTCTTCAATCGTAGCATTAAAATTCTTTTTCAAAGAAATAAATTCTTTAATATTAGATTCAAAATCAGAGGGCTTCTTATTATAATTTCCATAAGAATTGTTGTAGGAATTACCATAATTATTAGAGGGATTACTAGGATAAGGCCTAGGATTGAAATTTCCTCTATACACGTTGTTACCAAAATTGTTCCTACCAATAAAATTCACATCCATAGATTCATTATTATTCTCAATCAAAGTAGACAAGGGCACACCGTTAGGATCAGAAGAAACACTCTTATTAGCAAATAATTTCATAAGTTCATCCATTTTTCCACTCAAAACATTAATTTCTTCTATCGCATGCACCTTTTTAGTAGATCTTTCAGTATGCCATTGAGAATAATTAACCATAATATTATATAGGAGTTTAGTAGCTTATCCTAAAGTGATTTCCATAAAAGTGCCTCCCGCGGCCGAATCTAAAAGATTTCTAGAAGCAAAATTCAATCCGGCATAAAAATTTTGTATAATCATCCACAAATTCAAACCATGAGTAGGGCAATTACGTATCATTAATTTCATTCTCTCCCAAGCTTGTGCAACATGTTCATGATCAAGTTGTTTAAAATTCATAATATCGTTTCTAAGAGAGATGATCTTAGCGGGAGGAAAATACTTAGAGATAAAAGCATCTTTGCACTTGTTCCATGAATCAATACTATTTTTAGGCAAAGACGAAAACCAAGCTTTAGCACGATCTCTAAGCAAAAAAGGAAATAACTTCAATTTAACAATATCATTATTGACATCTTTTTTATTTTGCATGTCACACAAATCAACGAAGCTATTAAGATGTGTAGCGGCATCTTCACTAGGAAGGCCGGAGAACGGATCTTTCATGACAAGATTCAACAAAGCAGTATTAATTTCACAAGATTTAACATCGGTAAGAGGAGCAATCGAGGTGCTAAGGAAATCATTATTATTGGTATTGGTGAAGTCACACAATTTAGTATTATCTTGAGCCATCGCGATAAACAAGCAATCCAACACACGGGCAAACAAAAAGAAAACGACAAAAGAGGCAAATAGAGAGAGAGAGAGAGAGGGAGGAAGAGAGAGGGCGAATAAAACGGCAAGGGTGAAGTGGGGGAGAGGAAAACGAGAGGCAAATGGCAAATAATGTAATGCGGGAGATAGGGATTGTGATGGGTACTTGGTATGTTGACTTTCGCGCAGACTCCCCGGCAACGGCGCCATAAATCCTTCTTGCTACCTCTTGAGCATTGCATTGGATTTCCCCGAAGAGGAAGGGATGATGCAGCAAAGTAGCGCAAGTATTTCCCTCAGTTTTTGAGAACCAAGGTGTCAATCCAGTAGGAGGCTACGCTCGAGTCCCTCGTACCTACACAAAAATAATAGCTCAACGCAACCAACGCGCTTACGGGTTGTCAATCCCTTCACGGTCACTTACGAAAGTGAGTTTTGATAGAGATGATAAATAGTATTTTTGGTATTTTTGGTATAGAGATGCAAAGTAAATAAAATAAAAGCAAAGTAAAATCAAAGCAATAATAAAGTGATGGAGATTGATATGATGAGAAAGAGACCCAGGAGCCATAGGTTTCACTAGTGGCTTCTCTCAAGAGCATAAGTATTCTACGGTGGGTGAACAAATTACTGTTGAGCAATTGACAGAATTTAGCATAGTTGTGAGAATATCTAGGTATGATCATGTATATAGGCATCACATCCGAGACAAGTAGACCAAAACAATTCTGCATCTACTACTATTACTCCACTCATCGACCGCTATCCAACATGCATCTAGAATATTAAGTTAAAAACCGAGTAACACCTTAAGCAAGATGGCATGATGTAGAGGGATAGTTTCATGCAATATGATAAAACCCCCATCTTTTTATCCTCGATGGCAACGATACAATACGTGCCTTGCTGCCCCTTTGTCACTGGGAAATGACACCGCAAGATCGAACCCAAAGCTAAGCACTTCTCCCATGGCAAGAACAACCAATCTAGTAGGCCAAACCAAACCGATAATTCAAAGAGACCTGCAAATATAACCAATCATACATAAAAGAATTCAGAGAAGATTCAAATATTATTCATAGATAGACTTGATCATAAACCCAGAATTCTTTAGTCTAAACAAACACACCGCAAAAAGAAGATTACATCGAATAGATCTCCACGAGAGAGGGGGAGAACATTGTATTGAGATCCAAAAAGAGAGAAGAAGCCATCTAGCTACTAGCTATGGACCCATAGGTCTGAAGTAAACTACTCACACTTCATCGGAGAGGCTTGGATGATGATGTAGAAGCCCTCCGTGATCGATACCTCCTCCGGTGGAGCTCCGGAACAGGCCCCAAGATGGGATCTTGTGGATACAGAAAGTTGCGGCGGTGGAATTAGGTTTTTGGCTCCGTCCCCGATCGTTTGGGGGTACGTGGATATATATAGGAGGAAGAAGTACATCGGTGGAGCTTCGAGGGGCCCACGAGGCAGGGGGCGCGCCCTAGGGGGGGCGCGCCCCTACCCTCGTGACCACCTTGTGGCTTTCTTGACGGAGGGTCCAAGTCTCCTAGATCTTATCTAACGAGAAAATCACGTTTCCGAAGGTTTCATTTCGTTTGGACTCCGTTTGATACCTTTTCTTCGAAACCCTAAAACAGACAAAAAAGCAGCAATTTGGGCTGGGCCTCCGGTTAATAGGTTAGTCCCAAAAATAATATAAAAGTGGAAAATAAAGCCCAATAATGTCTAAAATAGTAGGTAATATAGCATGGAGCAATCAAAAATTATAGATACGTTGGAGACGTATCAGTGGGCGTAAGGGTAAGTGGAAGGGATACAAGGCCAAAGGCTCGCGGTTGCGCATAGGCAGTTACCGGACGACCAGTGGGGGTCAGACGTCTGGTGGCTTAGGACGGTCCGGACATCCTGCGTGTGTCGGAAGTCCGCTGATTCTTCTCGAGTGTAGCGGAACTGGATTTCCGGAGGTTGTCGGACGTCCGGGCGCTGGGACTTGTCGGATGTCCGGTTGGCATCGGTCGTTCGGCCGCTGTAGCACGCGTCAGTTGTAGTTCTTATGGCCATCTGGGATGCGTCAGGTACCGGATGTACGGTGGTTGTAGCTTGTAGCAGCTCCGTTTCTTCCGTCTTCTCTTCCATGCTTCCCTCGCGGATGGTGTAGGTGTTCCTTGGCGATTGCACTCCTCCTTGTCATCCGTAAAGCTCCGGTAATACATATGCATGCACACGAGAGGAATGTCAAGTAGTACACCATCCTCGAAGGGGTTAAATGAATACATGTAAATGAGATGATTCACCTTTATGTGTGTGAAGTAGATGTCGCACGTATCACTTGCCAAACTGACTCTTGACATGGTGATGTCCGTAGGATGCTCCGCATCACCTATTCTGGTAGACGTACTTGATGGTTTCGTGCATTGACGGCTTGAGTTGATTCTCATATAGCTTGTTGGGCTTCAAGGGCTTGTTCCTCACGATGTTGTTTCTCTTATCGAAGGGCATCACCATCTTGTTGCTCTTGTTGATCATGACATATCGGAGCTTGCTCTTGGAATGGATGCTCATTAGCTTGTTGCCGTTGGCGTGCACATTTGAGGAGAGAACCTTGTAAACCATTGCCATGGAATGGGTTTTGTGGAGCTTGCTGAACTTCATGGTCTTGGTGACGATGCAAATGAGCTCAAGGAGGACTTGCATCCGAAGATGATTGCGAAGAATGTCGACTTGAGTGGCTCCGTCTTGAATAGGATGAAGTGGTAGCAGAGCAATTGACCATCATGGCTCGTATGTCTTCCTTGAGAGTAGCCATCGATGTGTCAAAGTAGTCTCTTGTACGTTTCTTGTATTGTCGCAAGTCAATAGCGAGTAAGTCGATGCGGTCGCCCAATGCTTCATTCTCTTGACGCGAACCTCTTTGCGCACCGAAGAGGTGGTTCTTGGTGACATAGTTGTTCGGGTCGTCATCTTGCTTAATGAAGAGTGAATTCGAAGAAGTAGTTGGCCTATCTGATAGAGGCGAAGGTGTCATGATGTTTCGATGAGATGGTGGCTATCGTTTTCTGCAGGAGTCAACCTTGACGATCCGACTATGAACGTGCGAGACGTCGCGCCTTAGCAATCGCTAAACCAACTTCTGAGGGGTTATTAACCACACCGGAGCATGATCAACCTGACCACGAGGGTCTGTTTCCTGCGAGCAAACGAAGAACAAGCAAGAAACTGAGATTGCAACCTGGATATTATGAATATAAGAGGAAATATTTATTAATGAAGGTGGGGTTCTGTGACGCCTTTGTCTGGTCATTGAACACAAACGAAGTACGCGAAGTTGCAGCTATGGCGAACTTTTAATCTAAATAAAACCCAAAGTCTAAACGATGCCCTAAGGGCTGTATATATGGAGGAGAGAGGGGGGAATTTATGAAGTGGCATCTTGTATATTTCGTCCAAGGCTTCATGCACTCATTATGGTGGCATAAAAGTCCTGGAATCATCACTTGTAACTCTATTCTTGTTCCCCTTGCGCATGCCATCATCTCCATGCTTGAACTTGCTCCAAGGGTCATCTTTCTTGTCCAAGCTAGGCCCTTCATTTGTAAGCAAAACAAATGTATCAAATTTAGGCAGCATCATATTCTCATGAACATTAGAATCATCTACAACACGGGCGTCATCATCCCCGGCCCCAACACAATGAAGAGAAACGCTACGGCAAGCTCAAGTTCACCATGCCCAAGTTCAACGGAAGCAACGATCCCGAAGAGTACCTATCATGGGCATTGAAAGTTGACAAGATCTTCCGTTTGCACAACTACAATGAAGAGAAGAAGATCGCGATGGCATCCCTTGAGTTCCAAGACTATGTCCTCATTTGGTGGGAACAAGTTGTCGAGCGCCGAGAGGCAAGAGGTGAACCACCCATCACTACTTGGGCACAAATGAAGGATGCCATGAGAGCACGCTTCGTGCCTACCTACTACAACCGCGACCTCTTCAAGAAACTCCAACTACTCAAGCAAGGAACCAAGAGCGTTGAAGAATACTACAAGGAAATGGAGATTGCCATGATATGAGCCAATGTCATGGAAGATGATGAGCAAACTATGGCACATTTCTTGAATGGACTCAACCATCCTATCAAGAAGATCGCCGACTTCCAACCATACTTGAACCTCATCGAGCTAGTGCATCAAGCTACCAAAGCGGAACGTCAAGTGCAAGATGATTTCAAGTATGCCAAGTTCTCATCCAAGTCATAAGGCTTCGCCAAAACCCAAGCTTCAACGACTCCAACACCGTCTACCAAGCCTTCTACAAGCAACATCGACAAGTCGAGTTCCAAGAAAGCTTCATCAACTCCAAGTCATCCTCCTACTACAAGCAACTTCAAGCCGTGTTGGGGATATTATTACTGGACGTAAACCGGCCAGGAGCAGCCGAATTAACTTTATGAAGATATGAAGCCCATGAAGACGTAAGAATGATGGCGCTTTATGAAGGCCAAAGGCCCAAAGGTGAGTTAAAGCCTATAGATATAAACCGACCTTATTATGTAACTTGCATTGTAAGATAGGAAGTATAGAGACCGAACCAGAAACGTTTATGATCCGGCTTCGGGACTCTGTAAACCGGCGGGCATCAACCTATGTATATAAAGGGACCACCCGGCAGCGGTTTAGGAACAACACACAACAACTCGAGGGCCAGTCAAAGCGGATTCGCTCCCTGGTCATCGAAACCCCAGCAATACCAATCACAACTAGACGTAGGATTTTACCTTCATCAAAGGGGTCGAACTAGTATAAACTCCCCGTGTCCCCTTGTCCGGTTTAACCCCTTTAAGCTAACCCGTTGCGATGGCTCCACGACTAAGTCCTTTCACAAGGACATCTGCCGTGACAAACCCACGACAGTTGGCGCCCACCGTGGTGCTATCGCATGATGGTTTCAAGTTCTTAAAGGGCGGCTTTGATGGACTCAAGGGATATGCTGTGGGCCGAATGACGAAGAGTTGTCGCAGCAAGCTCTACATCGACAATGCTGGATGGGGCCCCGAGGCCGATTCAATCGAATATGGGTATCGAGTCCCCTTTGGTGGGATTCACGTCTTCATCGGCAAGATTGGCGAACCGGGCCCTGAGCCGGACACCTGCACCGACATCATCGAGACGGCTCAGCGTGCAGGCCCTTCCCTAGTTCAGCCCGTGGTGAAGCATGTTTTCATAGGTGTCATCCATGGAGCAGAATATAAGGATGGACCGGCATCCGATGGAGAAACCGTTGTCTGCTCCGACGACGAGTCTTCTGGAGAGACCGAATCACTCTATCAGTTGCAGGATGGCCGGATTGGTGGAGGTTCCGAGGGCAACAGTACTCCGGACTCCCCTGATCTGCCAAACCGGGCCGCTATCTTCATGGCCGGTACACAATCAGTGCCCCACTCATCAACCGCCGTAGCAATGCTCTCCGGTTCAGCAACAGCCACGCCGGCGGGGGCAGGGAGCTCTGCGCCACCTCCGGCTCAAGTTCTATCTGACTTGTTCGACGCTTTGGCAACATTGATGGCCGCGGAGGTGGATGCAATAGCCCGGGATTAGCACAATGCGGAGATCGCAAAGGTAAAGGATCAAATAACTCAGTCTAAAGCGGACCTAGCAGCAGAGAATGCTAGGATGGCTACAGAACGGGCCAAGTTGGAAGCTTAGGCCTACCGGCTTAGGCTGGATCAGAATGCTTCAGAGGAAGTCATGAGAAGAAGATACCGATCACATCTCCCGCCGAGTTATGAGCCAAGAAATCTCTTCAATACGACAGGAGCAGTAACGAGTAACCAGCCAATATTAAACCGGGCGGAGGCACCAGGAACAAGAGCGCCGGTTCAGCCGCGCGCGACGGACCCGCCTCGTCAGAACAACATTGTGCCATAGTATGTTCCAACACCTCCCGGGCATTACTCCAACCCGTTGGACAACATTGTGGCCGCCGCTTCATGATTGACAGCCCTCCCAACCGACGGCGAATCACCAGTTGCGATTGAGGCACGATGGGCCAGGGATCTCCTTCAAACAGCTCTAAACCAGCAGCAGGCATATTCGCACAGTCATGAGAGGATTCATTCCACCCCCGTCCAAGCCAGAGCTACAGCAGGCACGTTGAGGATGAACCGGCCGTATCAAGCAGTGCACGTCACCCTAATTTGCCGCGAGGGCACAACCCGGCAGGGGGACGTGCTAATGCGCAGGATGTGGTGGACCATGGTTGCGCGCGTCGAGAGGCCGAGTTAGCAGCTCTACACGGAGCCTGTCAACCTACTCCCGTTCACCCTACTGCTTCAGTAGAGCCAGGTGTGGTATTCAGTTCCTTAGGGCTACCGTGTCTTACCCCCGCTTTACTTAATGTGAGACTGCCCAAGGATTTCAAAGGACCTCTTAAGGTACCCAATTATACCGCCGATCTGCAACCAGAGGCATGGGTTGAAAGCTACGAGATGGCAATGGAGATGTTAGATGTGGATGAAGCAGTATGTGCTAAATACTTCACCATGATGTTGGAAGGAACAACTCGTACTTGGTTGAAGAGCTTACCAACTAACTCTGTCGGATCATGGGCCGAATTGAAGCACCGGTTTATCTAGAACTTCAAAGATACTTGTAAGCAGCCCATGTCAATTGTGGATCTAGTCGCTTGTGTCCAAGAGGATGGGGAGTCCACAACCCATTGGGTAAAGCGGGATCTCAGCTATCTTGCATTCATCAGATCGTATCAATGCAGATACCGTAGTGCTAACGTTGGAGGGCAATTGCCGTTTTCTGTCGCTCAAACAGAAGTTAGGAAGGCTCAAACGTCACTGCAATGATATGTCAACGCTTATGGCCGCTTTGGTTAAATATGCCGATTCAGATAATACCAAAGACCCTAACTCAGAGGAGGAAAAACCGGGGAAAGGGAAAAAGAACGGCAACACCAAGGGTCAGCAGCATAATCCGACAGGCCATGGGAACAATGGTAAGCGCAAGGCTGACAATAGTTTGGACTTTGTGGCTAACACCAATGCTCAGGAGAATGGTCAGCACTGTAAGGGCAAGCAGCCCCAGAGGGGCGGAGGTTTAGGCCCCAATTTGGAGCGCCTATTAAATCAACCCTGTCCAAAGCATGGATCAAAGGAGAAGCCAGCATCGCATCTTTGGAAGGATTGTTATATCATGCGAAATTTCAAGAACTCCAATATGTTTCAGGACGATAATGGCCCGCCCGGCGGTTCAGGAGGTGGTTTCCACGGGCTGGGTTATGGAGGCGGCAGCTCTGGTTCAGGATTTCAGGGCAATCAAACCGGACACAACAATCAAGGGAACCAGGGCAACCAGGGAGGTTACAACCATCAGGGGAACCAGCACCAGCAGCAGCAGTTGGGTTATCAGAGCAATCCTAAGCAGTTAAATAGTGGGCAGTATCATCTCTTCACCACTATCTTGTGTAAGCGTGATCAGAAGCTTCACAAGAGGGCAGTAAACTCTGTTGAACCAGCGGTGCCTCAGTATTTGTGCTGGTCTGAGCAACCCATTTTGTGGAGTAGAGAGGATCACCCCCCCCCCAGTTGAGAATCCGTGTCATGTGGCTTTAGTAGTGGCCCCTCAAGTTGGGGGATATAAGTTCACTAAGGTACTCATGGATGGGGGAAGTAGTATCAACATTCTATATTATGATACCTTCTGTCGTATGGGGTTGACAGATAAGAATCTTAAACCGTCAAACACCGTTTTCCATGGTGTGGTGCCTGGCAAGTCTGCATATCTAGTGGGCAAGATAGCCTTAGAGGTGGCTTTTGGAGATGACCATGATTCAAGATCAGAAACATTGACTTTTGAGGTGGTGAAAATCAAAAGTCTGTATCACGCTTTGTTTGGGCGACCGGCTTATGCTAAGTTCATGGCAAGGCCGTGTTATGTTTATCTACAGCTTAAAATGCCAGGTCATAAGGGGACCATCATAGTACACAGGAGCAGGAAGATCGCTTTGGAATGTGAGGAAGGTGATGCGGCTTATGCTGAGTCGGTTTGTGCCACGGAGGAGCTGAAGTTTTATAAAGACCAAGTTGATCCGGCAGATATGACCTCTTTGAAAAAGCCAACTACGAAACACAATCCGGCGTTGAAATTTAAATCAGCCACAGATACTAAGATGGTTGATTTTGTTCCTGGCAATTCATCCAAGCAGTTCAGCATCAGCGCTAACCTGGATCCCAAATAGGAAAGCGCGCTCATCGAGTTCATCCGTGAGAACCAGGACATCTTTGCATGGAAACCTTCTGACATGCCAGGTGTACCGAGGGAACTCGCTGAGCACACACTTAACATTGATCCTAAGTTTAAACCGGTCCGGCAGTTTCTCCGCCGCTTCAATGAAGAAAGGCGCAAGGCTATTGGTGAAGAGGTAGCTCGGTTGTTGGCCGCAGGGTTTATCGTGGAGGTCTTTCACCCGGAGTGGTTGGCTAATCCGGTGCTGGTTCTTAAGAAAAACGGCACTTGGCGTATGTGTGTAGATTACACAGACTTGAACAAGGCTTGCCCTGTAGACCCCTTTGCCCTCCCTCGTATTGATCAGATCATTGATGCTCCGGCGGGTTGTGGCCATTTGTGTTTCCTGGATGGTTATTCTGGTAATCATTAGATCAAAATGGCAGTTAAGGACCAGGAGAAGACAGCTTTCATAACTCCCTTTGGAGCCTTCTATTATGTCTCCATGCCCTTTGGACTTAAGAGTGCCCAAGCGACATATCAACGCTGTGTTCAGAATTGTCTTCATAAGCAAATTGGGCGTAATGTTCATGCATACGTGGATGATATTGTGATAAAATTTAGGAAGGAGGAAACATTGATAGATGATTTGAGAGAAACCTTTGACAACCTCCGGGTTTACAAGATGATGCTCAATCCGGAAAAGTGTGTCTTTGGTGTCCCGGCAGGCAAACTCTTGGGTTTTTTGGTATCAAACAGAGGCATTGAGGCTAATCCGTAAAAAATCTCAGAAATTACATCTTTGGCTAAATCGGCGTGTATTAATGACGTTCAACGTTTGGCCGGCCGGATTGCGGCTTTGAGCCGGTTTATTAGCCGTCTTGGGGAGAAGGCTATCCCTTTATATCAGATGCTAAAGAAAACCGATGATTTTGTGTGGAGCGAGGCGGCTGATAAAGCGTTTGAGGATCTGAAGAGGTAGTTAGCTGAACCGCCTGTGCTTGCAGCCCCGATCGATAACGAGCTGTTATTCCTATATGTGGCTGCTAATGCCCGAGCTGTTAGTGTGACTATTGTGGTGGAGCGCAAGGAAACTGGAATGGAGTATCCGGTTCAACGACCGGTTTATTATATCAGTGAGGTGCTCATTGAATCAAAGCAGAGGTATCCACATTGGCAGAAGCTGGTGTATGGAGTGTTTATGGCAAGCCGGAAGCTTAAACATTATTTTCAGGGTCATCCTATCACAGTGGTCAGTTCAGCCCCTCTAGAGATATCATTCAAAACAGAGAAGCAACTGGCTAGATTGCCAAGTGGGCTATTGAGCTTGGACCTCACGGGCTCAAATACATACCTCGCACAGCGATCAAATACCAAGCACTCGTGGACTTCATCAATGATTGGACGGAATTGCAGGCACCAGAGGAAAAGCCAGATAATACGTATTGGACTATTCACTTTGGTGGATCCAGACAGTTGGAGGGCTCGGGGGCTGGAGTCATACTAACTTCCCCACGAGGTGACAAGTTTTGTTATGTCCTCCGTTTAATGTTCCCTTGTACTAACAATGCAGCTGAGTATGAGGCCTTACTCCACGGTCTTCGGATGGCTAAGGAGATGAACTTAAGCCGGGTTAAGTGCTTTGGGGATTCAGATCTGGTGGCTCAACAGGTGTCTGGCACTTGGGATTCTAAAGACCCACTCATGGCTGCATATCGACGAGAGGTGGACACAGTAGCTGGTCACTTCAAGGGTTATCATGTTACACCCACGATGCGGCTATATCTCCCACGTGTCGGAGCACGACTTAGAGGCATAACCGCATTGTAGGCATGTCTCAAGAGGGGTAATCTTTACACATCCCATGTACTGAATAATAAAGAGGCACAGAGTTGGCTTACAATTGCCACTTCACACAATACATGAATATAACATTACAACATCTAGAAAACAAACAAGGTCCGGCTACGGAACCAAAATAAAAGAATACCATCCCTAATGCTACAGATCCCCGATCGCCCCGACTTGGCTCCACTACTGATCAACTGGAAACGAAACAACACAAAGAACGAGATCTTCATCGGGCTCCTCCTTGAGCTCGGTTGCGTCACCTGCACGGTATCATTGGCACCTGCAAACTGGTTTAGAAGTAATCTGTGAGTCACGGGGACTCAGCAATCTCACACCCTCGCGATCAAGACTATTTAAGCTTATGGGTAGGGAAAGGTATGAGGTGGAGCTGCAGCAAGCACTAGCATATATGGTGGCTAACTTACGCAAATGAGAGCGAGAAGAGAAGGCAAAGCACGGTTGTGAAACTAGAAGTGATCAAAAAGTGATCCTAAAACTACTTATGTTCAAGCATAACTCCAACACCGTGTTCGCTTCCCAGACTCCGCCGGAAAGAGACCATCACGGCTACACATCGATTGATGCATTTTAATTAAGTTAAGTGTCAAGTTCTCTACAACCGGACATTAACAAATTCCCATCTTCCCATAACCATGGGCACGGCTTTCGAAAGTTCAAAACCCTACAGGGGTGTCCCAACATAGCCCATCACAAGCTCTCACGGTCAATGTAGGATATACCTTCTCCCAGGAAGACCTGATCAGACTCGGAGTCCCGGTTACAAGACATTTCGACAATGGTAAAACAAGACCAACAAAGCTGCCCGAATGTGCCGACAAATCCTGATAGGAACTGCACATAACTCGTTCTCAGGGCACACCGGATGAGCAATCTGTACAACTAAAACCAACCCTCAAGTTTCCCCGAGGTGGCGCCGCAAGGGGCTCTAGTTTGGACCAACACTCAGAGGAGCACTGGCCCGAGGGGGTTAAAATAAAGATGACCCTCGGGCTCCGGAAACCCAAGGGAAAAAGGCTAGGTTGTTAGTGCAAATGTAAAACCAAGGTTGGGCCTTGCTGGAGGAGTTTTATTCAAGGAGAACTGTCAAGGGGTTCCCATTATAACCCAACTGTGTAAGGAACACAAAAACAAGGAACATAACACCGGTATGACGGAAACTAGGGCGGCAAGAGTGGAACAAAACACCAGGCATAAGGCCGAGCCTTCCACCCTTTACCAAGTATATAGGTGCATTAAAGTAAACAAGATATAATAGAAATGATATCCCAACAAATCCATGTTCCAAACATGGAACAAACTTCAACTTCCCCTGCAACTCACAATGCTATAAGAGGGGCTGAGCAAAGCGGTAACATAGCCAAACAACGGTTTGCTAGGACAAAGGGGGTTAGAGGCTAGACATGGCAACATGGGAGGCATGATATAGCAAGTGGTAGCTATCGCCGCATAGAAAAAGAGCGAGCAACTAGCAAGCAAAGATAGAAGTGATTTCGAGGGTATGGTCATCTTGCCTGCAAAGATCTCGGAGAAGATGAAAGCTTGATCCTCGTAAGCGTACTCAATGGGTTCCTCAAACACGAACTCGTCTCCCGTCTCTACCCAAGGCAAGAACAAAAGCAAAGGAAACAACAATCAACCACGGTGCAATGCGCAAGCAACATGGTGCAAAACATGGCATGATATGCAGGATGTTATATGCAATGCATATGCGAGCTTTGGAAGGAAAAGATTGAACCAGGCCTCAACTTGGCAAACCAAGAGTGCCTCTGGAAAGATGAGTTGATTTCGGTCGAAATCGATATAAAGATCAACGGAATCAGATGCACGGTTTGCAAATGGCAAGCAAAACAATAATGGCACAAAGCTGCGATTAACAGCACGATGCCATCTAAATGCATCAAGAAAAATAAGCTAACGCTCTCTAACATAGAAACAGAGCACATGGCAGTGACCCACTCAAGATGCTTGACAAAAGATGAATACTGAGCTACGGCTAAATCACAAAAGAGTAGGTTCAAACAAGCATGGCAAAAGTGCAAAAGATATCAGCATCATAGACTTAGTGAAAATAACATGTCAGGATTTAACATCAGGAAGCAATGTTTAGAGCAAGATAACAACATGCTACAAGAACATATCATGGCAAAGCAAGGCATGGCATGAAACTATTCAAAGCATATAACAAAAGTCCCTTACTGACCACAAGACAAAAAGGATCAGAAGATATGATGACACCCATGTAAATATAGCAAGTTTCGTTAACAGATTCAGACTTAGCAGAAAACTAGACATGGCATAAACAGAATTATGTAGGCATGTTCGCGAGCCCGATGCACTCACTACAAGGCATTGCATGACAAACTAAGCATACACCCAGCAAGATGACATGATCAATAAGCTAACCAAGGCAAGAACACTCTCATAAGATGCATGGATCAACTATAACAACCTCGGCAAAATTAATTAACATGTAAACAATTTGCCAGGAACATTTTATAGCAAGAGCAGAGCAAGATCGAGTCATGCTAGGGTACTCCATAATTGCAAACAAAGACATGGATGGATAGAGGATATCAATATCTTCAAATCATCCTTACTGAACATGCTCAAAAGAGGCATTGATCACTCTATAGCAAGAAGAATACATGGCATAAAAATATCATCAGGGAAAGGACTTAGTGAAATTCTAAGCCCCTGAAATCAGCAACATCACGAGAGCTACTTTGCATGCTTGTGCTAGTCACCACAAAGATCACAAAAATAGATGGCATACACCCCTGTAAAGATGACATGGCATATAACAAAACACATGTAGGGCTCAAGTTCATAGGAGGCACACCTTAAACATGGCAAAAATGACAAATGTCCATAATCTGTTAAGAAACAGACACTAACATTACATAACACTCTTGCAACAACATTTAAGGCATCAAGATGAACTCAAACAAGCATGGTGCAATGGAATGAAATGAAGAGGACATCGAGACGAACAATTTGATATGCTACACGCCCAAAACGGAGCTACAGATGATGACATACGACATGATGAAATGTGCTAGAAAATATGTGCAGGAAAAGACTTAGGCAAAATCGGGTCAACCTCTAGGGTTTCTCAGATCCGGATCTGGGGTGGCGCAGACTTCGAGGTTCGCCGGGTCTTGGCCGGAACTGGCACCGAAGAGGATGGAGATGACCGAGGTCGGCCGAAAGGGGGAGATCCGGGGACGGGGATCCCGGATCCGGCATCGGAGGCGAGGCGGGAGGCCATGGCAGGGGGGCGGACGCGCGCTCGCTGGCCGGAGTGGTTGCCGGCGTCGAAGGGTGGCGAGGTGGAGGCACCGGCCGGCGCGGCGCGGTTGGTGGGTGAGGCAGCGCAGGGCAGAGCAAGGCGGCGGGGCGCGACGAAGTGGTGGCCGGCGGCGAGCGAACTGGGTGGCGCAGGAGAGGCAAGTGGTTCGGCGTCGGCGAGCACGGGCGGCGGAGACGGGCGGCGCGCGGGGCGCGGCTCGGGACCGACACGGGCGCGGGCGGGCCGGCCGTGGGCCTCGCGGGCCGCGGCGGTTGGAGGACTCCGGCGGGACACGTGGCGACTTCTGAGTGGCCGCGGGAGGCGGCGGACATGTCCGACCGGGGAGGAATTTGTCCGGCGGCGCGGAGAGGGGTGGATCTAGGGTTTGATCTGCGCGGAATTTTCGGAGGAGAGCACATATATATGTAGGTAGAGGGAGCTAGGAGACTCCAAATTGAGCACGGTTTTCAGCCACGCGATCATGATCGAACGACCGAGATGATGGAGGGGGTTTAGGTGGGTTTTGGGCCACTTTGAAGAGGTGTTGGGCTGCAACACACACGAGGCCTTTACGGTCCCTCGGTTAATCGTTGGAGTATCAAACAAAGTCCAAATGGCACGAAACTTGACAGACGGTCTACCGGTAGTATACCAAGGCCGCTTGGCAAGTCTCGGTCTAATCCGAGAACGTTTAACACCCGCACACGAAAAGAGACAAAAGGGGACGCCAGAGGACATATGAGCGTCGGAATGCAAAACGGACAACGGGGAAAAAGCTCGGATGCATGACACGATCATGTATGCAAATGAGATGCACATGATGACATGATATGAAATGCATGACACGCAAGAAAACGACAAGGCAACAACAGCGAATAACTGGAAGACACCTGGCGCAATGGTCTCAGGGCGTTACAACACTCCACCACTACGAGAGGATCTCGTCCCGAGATCTAGGATGGCACCGGAGGGAAACGGAAGAGGAAGAGAAGAGGTAAAACTAAGTTGCTTCTTTGAAAAACGAGTGAAACCAAAGAACCTTGCGAGGTTGAGCAAATTGAAAGAAAGAATACAACGTAGTTGAAAGCACTCTGTTAGGAAAGAGGAACAAGGAAGAACAAATTTGGACAGCAATCCGGTTGAAAAGAGATGCAAAACTTGATAGGATGAAAAGGACTTGAGCAGAGGACACAACACTCTGGTTAAATGGATAAGCAAGGAAAGAACATGGTCCTGACAATCTGAGATGATGAGTGAAGAGAGAAACACCTCAATGCCTCCGTAAGAGATAAAGGAATGGAATCAAAAGAACGAAGGAGAAAACAACATCTTCTACCTCAAATGAGCTTGAAAAAGCATATTTAGGAGAAGGGTCGAAGGGAGTTGTTGGAAATCCAACAACGAAAAGAGTAATCTTGTTGTGGGCTTATGGAAAACATCTCAAAACTATGAGGTGAAATTCTGCCACTAACGAAAAATAATAGATTGGATTGATATGAACAAGGAGATGAGAAGCTTATCTGACCGGAAGGATGAATGAAGGCCTTGGGTCATTTATAAGCACCATAAAAGCAACAATCCTTAGGGAAAGCTTTAGGTGAAATATAACCCACGATAACTAGAATGAAGAGAATGGTGGATTTAAAATACCTCATTCTTAACAACATGTGAATCATGAAACATGAACTAAAATTATCAAGAATGACATAATACCACCTCCAATGATACGGTAGAAAGAATTGCACTCTGGATTGCACCATGAAGAAAACTTGAGCTCCTCTCAAAAGAATCTTGATGAACCCTTCGAGAAGGAATTTAAATCCTTGATGAACCACCATGTAGAGCCTCCATGAAGAACTCCGGTAATAAAAGGATGATAGAAAGAAAGAGAAGTTGAAAACACAAGGTGAATCCTCGCAATGATTTAAATGGATCTCTGTGATAATTAGAGCTTGGAATTCCGAGAAAGAAAAGATGAACAAAAGAAAATCAAGAATTTAATCATCATGAACAAACTCCGAAGGAAGGAATTTATCACTTGGATGAAACAAGAATAAGAATTATGTTATGCGTATCCTTCACCAATTTAATTGATGACAAGCAATGGATTTGGCATACTACTTATTCTCGTAGAAAGGATTACGAGAGGTATAGCGCAAACTTGAGAAGGTCTTCAACGAATCACCGGTAGGATTGAAAGAACGAAAATATGATAATCATGGAAGAGAATCGTGAGCAAACCACTGTAAGAATTGAACAAGAAAAGTAGGAAAAGCACAATTCAGCGGGAAGAATTGGAAAATTGAATGAAGATACCTGAGAGAATTTAGATACAAGTGAAACAAAGAGATCCCGAGCTGATTAGAGAATACTTGGATGATACTCCGGTAAGATTTGGAGAACGAGAGCTGAAATCTGGAATGAATAAATCTGAGATGATGGGCTCCAGATGATCAAACTGAAGAGTACTCCTAAATTTCTCCGGATGGGTAAAAAGAATTCTCACAATCGAAAACAATTATGAGAGGATGGTATCAAGCTAGCACCATGAATCTTGAAGAGAATGGAGCAAGATTTAGAGGAAACACTTCTTCTTCAGTCTTCAAATGTTGAGAATGACGATGAGAAACACCACCATGAATTATTGAGGCACTCTAGAAAGAAGAATGGAAAGGTTGATCCAACGATGAAAAGAATTTGAAAGATCTTGGAGAAAGAAATTTGACTGATGGCAAATCATTCTTACGTTCGACTTAGAAAAGAATTTGAGAAGCTCCGGGAAAATTAGAAGAGTCAGGTAAGATCCTGGGAAAAGACCTGTGGGTTAGGGCCCACTCAAAAGAAACACCGTTGAATGATTGCTTGAAAAGAGAGATTGCACCAGTTGAATTAAATGGCTTGAATGAGATAATAAACTCGAAATAGGTTGAACGGATCTTGAATGACAAGACGAGCCTTCTGAGATATCTTCAACACTCCGGAACAATTGAATAGCAAGAGTGGATGATTAAGAGGTGCACCGGCATGAGAAGGCATTTGAAACGAGGAAAAGGATATGATCAACAAAGCTTGAATTGGATCCACCGGAGAATAAAAGAGAACGAAGTATGATAAACTAGAAGCTCCGTTAGAATCTTCATGAGAATCACCGGATAAGAACATTGAAAGACAAGAATGAAGAGACTCCGCATCAACAAGATGGATACTTGATAAAGAAATCCGAGTCCTTGAAGAAACAAGGGTGGGAGGGCGGGAAAAACAAAGACAACTTCGAGAACTGAGAATTGACCTCTTGAATGTATAATTGATCGGATCCACTTGAAGAGAAACACGCCGGTTGAAAAGGATTGACATGACAACCTCGATTATTATGAAGGATTGGTATTCACATCGGAGTATGAGAACACATCTTAGGAAAGGTATGGAATCAACACTTGACATTGAAGCAACTCGAATACCACAACTGAAAACAAAACAAAGGATTGGCTTGCAAAATAAGCCGGAACAAACATATGATAGAGATTTCGTCCGAAGTTTCATGGTGGGGCCCACACTGGCTCGATCGTACAGCACCATCATGTACAAGGCAGTGCACATGACATACGAAGTGTCCCCGAGTCAGCATAGCCAAGGACTCTTTAAGACACAATGAGACCACTGTAAAACCAACCGTGGATAGGCGGACCACTAGACGTCAAACCCCAATTTCATATCATACATCTGTCGGAAAGATATCCTAGGAGCTAATTGAATTCCCACTTATAAACTCCCGAAATTTTCTAGTTATGCAATCAGGTGCTGGGTATACAGGGGAAGCATAATATCTCACCCAAAACTAGCAAATCCTACATCCAGCTGTATCCATCCTTCAACACATAACCAAGAAACCTTCGGAAATCGTTTACCTCAACCTTCGAAAAGCATCCGTTATACGAGTTATGGAAATACTCCTGAACTCCCGCCCCAGTACTGGGTGGCGTCGAGGTTATCTCACCAACAACTGCATAAAAGAGATTTTTGATGTCGGCGAAACTCAGGTATTGCAGAACTGCACGATAAAATTGTGACGACAACACCTCGGAGCTCAACTCCCCGGGACACTGCCACAACCCCTAAATGTCAGGAGGCACCAAGAACAATGTTCTCGTCACAAAACCATCGGAACGATTCCAAGATACCCGCGTGATCCTAAATTTTTTTAGTGAAATTTGAGAAGAGAAGAGTCAAAACTCTACGTCAGGATGCCTCACCAGAGCGACAGAGGGACTGAGGAGTAAAAAGAATCCTACTCTCCGATATATATAATCCTAAACGATTCAAACCATTTTTCTAGACTCAACAACGCCAGCGATTCGATCAAGCAGGGGGCTCCTAAGTCGGGGAAGGCTCTGATACCAACTTGTTACACCCATGATGCAGCTATATCTCCCACGTGTCGGAGCATGACTTAGAGGCATAACCGCATTGTAGGCATGTCGCAAGAGGGGTAATCTTTACACATCGAAAACGGGCAACGGGGAAAAAGCTCGGATGCATGAGACGATCATGTATGCAAATGAGATGCACATGATGACATGATATGAAAATGCATGACACGCAAGCAAAAGACAAGGCAACAACAACAAATAACTGGAAGACACCTGGCACAACGGTCTCGGGGTGTTACATATCAGGTGGACCATATAGACCGGCGAAAGAATGAAGCAGCGGACGCTTTAAGCTACCTTGGTTCTCAGCGTAAACCGGTCCCACCAAATGTTTTTCTTAACATGCTGCATAATCCGTCGGTCAAGGTACTAACAGAGGAGTTGGCTATTCCTGACCCGGAGGCTCAATTGGTGGCAGCTTTGCATGTCATACCGGATTGGACAATCCCATACCTGGCTTACATGAACCGGGGCGAGTTACTGGAGGATGAAACATCGGCCCGACAGATAATCCGGCGTTCCAAGTCAATGACCATACTCAACGGAGAGTTACATCGTTACAACGTCTCAGGGGCAATTCAGCGTTGTGTCTCTCATTAACAGGGTTGTGAGATTTTGCGAGAAATCCATGAAGGGGAT
Organism: Triticum dicoccoides; assembly: GCF_002162155.2. Lineage (NCBI taxonomy): Eukaryota > Viridiplantae > Streptophyta > Magnoliopsida > Poales > Poaceae > Triticum > Triticum dicoccoides. Next base: position 392,972,759 of record NC_041392.1, read on the forward strand.
TTTGGTCACCACGCCAGTTCAAAGTATTTGGTAGCTAAAGCTTTTTGCCATGGTTTTTATTAGTTAACAGCTCACGCTGATGCAGAGGACTTAGTCAAAAGATGTGACGGTTGTCAAAAATTCGCACGCCGTGCTCATATTCCGGCTCAGGAGTTGAGGATGATTCCAATAACGTGGCCATTTGCGACTTGGGGGCTTGATATGGTTGGACCCTTTAAGCGCTCCAAGGACAAAAATACCCACTTATTAGTGGCAGTTGACAAATTCACCAAATGGGTGGAAGCAGAGCTAGTCAGTAAGTGTGATGCAGCCACGGCGGTTCAAATCATCAAAAAGGTGATATTCCGGTTTGGCTTTCCACACAGTATTATAACTGATAATGGTACTAATCTGTTAAAAGGAGAGATGGAGGAATTTTGCCAACGTGAGCACATCCGGCTTGATATAGCATCGGTGGCTCACCCCCAGTCTAATCGTCAAGCGGAGAGGGCAAATCAAGAAATTTTGAGAGGTATTGAACCCCGGCTTATGGTTCCTTTGAAACGGACACTGGGTTGTTGGGTTGAGGAGTTACCTTTTGTGTTATGGAGCATCAACACCACACCCAACCGGTCTATGGGTTACACACCTTTCTTCATGGTTTATGGAGCGGAGGCAGTTCTTCCTAGTGACATACGTCACGACTCGCCCCGTGTGGCAGCTTATATTGAAGCTGATAATGAGATAGCACGTCAAGACTCACTGGACTTGTTAGATGAGGAGTGCGATCTTGCAGCAGCATGTTCGGCGATTTATAAACAAGATCTCCGACGTTATCACAGCCGCCGGGTTAAGACCAGAACCTTTGAAGAGGGTGATTTGGTGCTCCGGCTCATCCAGGATCACACTAATATGCACAAGTTATCCCCATCTTGGGAAGGATGCTTTGTGGTCAGCAAGAATCTGCACAACGGGTCATATTACCTCATTGATGTTCGAGAGCACAAAGATTCACGTAAATAGGAGGAGGAGACCAAGCGGCCGTGGAATATAGCTCTTCTTCGGCCTTACTATACTTGAGCCACAGGCTCTTCTTATGTACATATTTATGACAATGTATATATTATATAATAAACCGGAGCCTCGAATAAAGCGGGGTCTCTGTTCTTTTTACATCATGTGTGAGCTTACAAGGCATTTTTGTTGATACAACGGAGTTTTGTTAAACCGGCTTATACGGCCACACGGATATAAAGAAAATCACTAGGGGGCTTGGTCGTATCTGAACCATAGCTACACCTCTTGGTCGGTTTAAACACCACAAAGGGATGTCACTAGGGGGCTTGGTTGTTGTCACATCATAGCTACACCTCTTGATAGGCGTTAAGCCAAAAGGAAATTATTTGGAGCCAAAGAGAGTCTGTTGCATTAAGCACAACTCAAACATAGGTAACCACCGAGCACAGCTCACATATTACCTGGGGGCTCTTTGCTTCTCAAAGAACAATGGGTTTTGAACCCTTGTAATAGGCTATCAAGCCAGGCTTGGAAGCCAGGTGTATTCACCTAAAACCCCGGGTTATCCTGCTTCTTTAAGTAAGTCACTCCGTCCAGGTAAACCCGGTATGACCCATCGAACGTTTGACAAGTCAATCCCATGGACCCTGAACTTGTCACAATTAAATCGGTGATTGGTTAAAGATTGAGGTCCATCAAAAAAGGCTTTCTAAAATGGTTTAACTCAGGGGCATGGCAGCCCATGAAAAGCCTTGATTTGGAGCCTAGCAGCTCGTAAAAAGCCTCGCATGTTCTTTTTGAGTTCTATTTGCCAAGTTTTTCGCCTTTGTTGAGGTTCATAATATCTTCTGATAAACTGGTGTCCTTGACCCGACTTGGCTTTCAACTACAAGTTTTTAGTACATGATTAGTTATAATCCGGTGTTCATTAACCCGGTCTGGTTTTGACTAACAAGTCGCCAGTGTTATAAGGAAAACCCGGTGTTTTTTATATCCCGGTACGGTTTATTATCATAATCCGGCAAATTAAGGACGGAGTTATCAATGCTCTGGATTGGTGTTTACACATTTACCATACAAGTAGTTGGTAAGCCAACGAGGTATGTTGCAGATATTATTTTCTATACAAACTTTGATTATCCATCCAAGTATTGTATATTTTTGGGCATCATGACCCGTCCAGTGGTAAACCACTAGGACACTTTCAAGTTCTTGTATCCAGGAACACAAATCATCATGGGCTATGCATAAATAGATCCCAAAAAGTGGAGTAAGTTTTCACAATATCAAAGCACCACAAAGCATGCTCGATGGCATGACAGATAAAGGAGTTTTTGCTATCCTATTACAAGAAGCTTCAAAACGGCTCCAATTGAATAATTGTTTTTAAGCATTGGCACACAATAGCTGGTAAACCGGCTACCGGTTTAAGATGCTTCGTCTAGACGGTTTGACGTTGAGGGTCATTTGGTGCAATCACTTCTTCTTCATCCCTCCCCAGACGCTGGAAATCAACCATTGACCAATCGATTCCGGTTAAAGCTTGAAACACGACTTCTTCATGGATAAGGCTGGAGGGGTTAATTTCAGGAGCGTAAGTATGCTTATAGATTGGAGGCACAAGTTCTTCGACTTCATGGATTTCGGCAGGCTGTCTCTTCCCTTCAGTGTCGTAAGCCGGCTGGAAATGAGATAAGTCTGTGTCTTCTACCAGTTTGCCGGCTATTGGCCGCATTTCTTTTGTCAGCCTTCGGAGATCATCATTGTCGAAGTTTGAACCGTCCTCCTTCACACCTGGATATCCTTTAATGATGTCATCCGCTTCAAGATCTGGAATCCATGCTTTGGCCCGGATTAGTGCGGTCAACGCTCCTGCTCTAGCGGCTGCCTTCTTCAGTTCGGTAATCCGGGCTGGTAGCATGGCCAGCTTCTCAAGAGTTTCTTTTATCAGTGATGGTGCCGGTTTATTGTAGGCTGCAGTGCATATAGCATGCTGGGATCCAGAGTAAAGCTGTTCTATTAAGGTATACGCCGCTTTAAGCTTCAGCCGCATATCAGCACCCAGATGAGTAATGCGAGTGCCTGTCATGGTTTAATATCAGCCAGACTGGTAAACAATAAGGTCTCATGAATTGGACAAAACAACATAAGGAGATACTTACCAAATACAGCGGACGTCATGGCGTTGATTTGCCACTTCAAACCAGTCAGTTCATCTACAACTGGCTTCAGGGCTGCTTCGGCATCCTCAGCACGTTCTTTGTTAAAAGACTCCTTTAGCTTTTCCATAGCTGTCAGGGCTTTGGTCAGCTCCTCCTTAGCTTTCACAGCCTCTGCTTGTTGGGACTTCACGTTCTCTTGCAAATCAGCAGTTCGGGCGTCTCTATTGCTTAGCTTGGCCTATAACAGTGAAGATATGTCAACAACAGGCTATGTTTTTTTCTAATTACTAAGCGTATAACAAGCTATGCACTTTGTACTTGGGGGCTAATGCCTATTTGCTCTGTTATCAATACATCTTTTATAAGTCTCCCGAACAATGCAGGCATTATCCTTGACACTTGGGGGCTAATGTACATCTGTTCAAAATGGACGCATGGATTTCAAGACCCAGATTACCTCGCAAAGCTAAACCGGCCCTTGGGGGTTACACTGAGGAAAGCTACATAATTGCATTGGTAAAGTATCGTTTTTGTTTTCACTAAGGACCTGACATTTTGAGGGTCAGCGGGAGAGGATTAAAGTATTACAAAGTCCTAGTTTAAGATTAACATCATAAAACGACCCTTGGGGGCTACCTAGGCTAGTGTTTCAACTTTGGAATCAAGAAATAAAGGGAGATGAAAATACCTCATAGCGTTCCTTCATCAGGTTCACCAAACCGGATTCATAGTCACGGTTTGAGTGCAAACAGTTTAAGAAACCGTAGTGAAGTTCTTCAGCACTGAGATGAGCATAGCTTGATAATTCAGTGCTCCATTTACCCTTTTCCCTGGCAACACACTCTTCTTTGGCACTATGTTGGGCCAAGATTACAGGATGGCTAGGAGAGCTGTGGCCCATGCCAGTAATGATAACATCATCTCCTTGGCCTTCAGTAGTTTTTGCGGGTGATGATGGAGTATCAGTACCTCTCACCGGACTAGCCCGGTTTGGAGCTGCCGGTTCAGTGTCAGGCATAGCAGGATCATCTTCTGGTTGTTCATCAATATTCTGGTCTTGAAGGGGCGGTTCATCAAAGGTAGCTTCAGGATGAGGACCCTCTGGTTCACGAGTTTGGTCCGGTTCTCCTATTTGCTCTTCTTCAAAAACCACCTGGTCTTCTGACGGATTGTTGACCCGAGCTTTCTTGCTGGGTCTGGCTTTGGCTCTGCAAACAAAATTAAAAAAGGTTTAGCATCTTATTCAAGATTTGCAATGCATTTTAAGAAAGGGTTTGAATGCTTACTCAGCTACAGTTTTAAGAGGAGGGAGTTGGGTTGCTGTTGATTTGCCAGAAGATGAGGGAGGTGTCACCTGATAATTTGAATTGGATGAATTAAGAGGTTGTCTGAAATAACCTGCCTGGGGATAAGAATTGTCAGAAGTGGGGGAGACCTCAGATCGGCGCTTCCGAACCGGGGTATCAGGTAAACCGGCCGAAGTGACCCATTGACCACTGTGTCGGGTCGTCCAGCGAGCTTCATGCTGCTGTGTCTTCAAAATAAATGTTTGATCCAAGTAAGCAAGAGGATGAGAAAAGCTTACTTTCCGGACTGCTTGACTGGTTTTTTGTGTTGGCATAGAGTCTGAACCGGAGGAAAGGGTAATTACCTCTACATCATTAGCTTGGCTGCCTTCTACGTCCTCCTGATAAAGATCATTGTTAATGAGGTGCATGAAAAGGGAGCCAAGTGAGTCAAGTTCTACCTCAACTTCCGGATCATGTCCATCTTCATCAAGTTCCATGTTGATCCGGTCAGCCGTTTTCCGCTTTGAGGTACGCTTGACGGCTTTGGTTTTGGGACGGGATGGCTTTGCCGCTTTATCTGCGGATTTCCGTTTCCAGAAGGGATCATCACCCTGTTCATACACAAACAGAGGAAAGTTCACAAGTTGAACAATTTAAAAGATATCAAAGATAAAAAGGAAGCATAGTGCTTACAGCAGGCGGTTTATTTTGAGTGTAGAAGGGGTTCAAGCCGGCTTGGCAACAGACTGATTCCGGTTCATTCATAATTTTCTTAACGCCTTCAGTGACCTCTTCATCGGTTATCTAAATGTTGATGTGGCGTTGGGGGTCTTCAACCTCACCGGTATACTCACACATTAAACCGGGGCGGCGGCTTAGTGGCAAGACGCTCCAAGATATCCAGCAACGCACAAAATCAATGCCTGTTAAACCGTTGGCCATAAAGGCCCGGAGCTTGGTGAGTTGAGGGGCATATTTGGCCCGTTCCACAGAACTTAAACGTTGCGGCATTGGATGAGTGTTGGAAAGACAGTGATCACGATAGCCTGGAAGAGGGTTCTCATCTTCAGGAGAGGTATCTATGCAGTAGAACCAAGTCTGGTTCCATTCCTTAGGGTGACTGTGCAGTTTGGCATGAGGGAATTCAACTTCCTTCCGCTTTTGAATAGAGACACCACCAAGTTCAGTGTTGGGACCATTTACAAATTCTGTACGCCGGTTCAGATGAAAAAAGTCCCGGAACAGTTCAGCAATTGGTTCTTCTTGTAAGTACACTTCATAGAAGACTTGGAAGTTGCATAGATTGGACATCGAGTTGGGTCCGATATCTCAGAAAAACTTAGACCCGGGCGGTTTGAAACCACGGCCTATGTGGTCGACAAAGACCACTACCTCACCCTGCCTCGGGGTAGGAGGATTCTCTGTTCCTGGAACTCGCCACCGAATTTTTGTTTTCTTGGGAAAGGTACCGATACTGACCATTCCGTTCAACTGTTCTTCGGTGATTCGGGAAGGAGCCTAGTTGCAAGTGGCAAACTGTTTGGCCATTGTGAAACGAAAAGCTGGAAAAGAAATGCCAGTTTACAAATCATTCAAGACGATATGCAAGATGCAATGGGATAAAGATATACAGATATGTGAAATTGAGTAAACCGGAGACTGATACAATAATAACTGACAAGGTCATATCAAGGGTATACATGTGTTGTTAAACCGGACTGTTACAATGAATGTAAAGGGGGATTGCCGGTTTACCAGGGGGCTAATGGTATGAGATAGATTGTTTTTACAAGGGTAAACCGCCTACATGGTAAAGAGGATACATATCTAAGACGAAAAGGGCTAGGTAAGGTAAAACAGATTTCACAATTTGGCATGCAAATTTCAGATCTGCCGTGCGTTGGATAATCAAAATATATTATGTTCTAATTTCAAGTGCTCAAAAGGTTCGGTAAGTTCAGATGAGTGTGACATCAAGCAGGTGCCTTAACAAGAAGAATGGAGTTTAAACTACAAAGGGCACTGAAAACGATCAGATCTAACTAGCCATTGGTGTTACTAAAGGAGGAACAGTTTCAGGTTATGAAGAACACCGAACCCTAATGGCGGATCTGGGGTGAGGAGAGGAGAAACTTACTGGTGCAGGAGGAACCAGCGGAGGATCACCACGTGTCTCTGGTAACGATCAGGTTGATGCAGCGGACTTTGTTGAAGCAGAGGTGAAGCTCGGTGATGGCAGCGGCGCTCAGGGGCAGAGGTGTCACGAGGAGGAAGATGAAGTGAAGGAGACGAAGGGGAAAAAGGAGAAGGCCCCGTGGTACTATTTATAAGGCGAAGCGATAAAGCGACAAGTGCGGAAATCGAGGTGCTGGAAATGGATAATTATTAAGGATGATGCCTCGAGGGTTGAAACGATCATTAATGAAGAGCATCTTCGGCTTCAACGGGTAGATGACATCATAATGATTGGCTGCGGATTTAAAGGATGACGTCACGGGGATTTACCAGATTTATACAAAGATGCCAGAGGAAGAATTTTTCGAAGTGTTGAAGATTGACATGAACAAGTTCAAACCAATCTGGGGCCTAATGTTGGGGATATCATTACTGGATGTAAACCGGGCAGGAGCAGCCGGATTAACTTTATGAAGATTAGAAGCCCATGAAGACGTAAGAATGATCGCGCTTTATGAAGGCCCAAGGCCCAAAGGCGAGTTAAAGCCTGTAGATATAAATCGACCTTATTATGTAACTTGCATTGTAAGATAGGAAGTATAGAGACCGAACCGGACACATTTATGATTCGGATTCGGGACTCTGTAAACCGGCGAGCGTCAACGTATGTATATAAAGGGACGACCCGACAGCGGTTTAGGAACAACACACAACAACTCGAGGGCCAGTAAAAGCGGATTCGCTCCATGGTCATCGAAACCCCAGCAATACCAATCACAACTAGATGTAGGATTTTACCTTCATCGAAGGGGCCGAACTAGTATAAACTCCCCATGTCCCCTTGTCCGGTTTAACCCCTTTAAGCTAACCCGTCGCGATGGCTCCACGACTAAGTCCTTTCACAAGGACATCTACCGTGACAAACCCACGACACGCCCAAAGCTTCATCAACATCAACCCCCACCGATGAGACCGTCAAGAGAAGTTCCTTCAAATGCTTCACATGCGGAGGACGAGGCCACAAGTCCTATGAGTGCGCCAACAAGCGGACCATGATCCTCAATGACGACGACACCTACGACTTGATGAGTGAAGGAGAAATGGACGCTCTTGAGCAAGTCCCCATGCACCAGCAAGTGAATGATGAAGAGGAACAAGTATTTTGCGATGAAGATTCAAGTTCTGCTCTTGTTGTCTCCAAGGTCTTGACTCTCCAACATCACCAAGAAGAAGAACAACGATGCCACATATTCCACACCAAGGCCGGCATCAATGGAAGATCCATCAAGGTCATCATCGATGGAGGGAGTTGTCATAATCTCGCAAGTGAAGAACTTTGCTCCAAGCTCCAATTTCCCAAGACGAAGCACCCACATCCATACAAAGTGCAATGGCTTAGCAACTCCGACACTATCCAAGTCGAGCATCGAGTACAAATCTCCTTCAAAATTGGCACCTACGAAGACACCTTGGAGTGCGACGTCATTCCAATGACCGTTTGCCACCTTCCCCTTGGACGCCCATGGCAATTTGATAGAGGAGTCATCCACAACGGCCGAACGAACCACTACATCTTCAAGATGAAGGGAAAGGAGTACGTCCTTCATCCAATGTCGCCAATCCAAGTGATCACCGAAAAGCAAGCCACCCAACATGGAGATAATAGTAAGAGAGCGAGCCACCAAAAAGAGAGCGAGTGCCACAAGCCCAAATCGAACACCTCCATGATGAGCGAAAAGAAGAACTTAGTCCTAGTTGCCACCAAAAGTGAGACAAGAGGAGTGTGTGAGAACCCATCTAGTGTCCTACACTATGTCCTTTTGTGCAAGTACAATACACCACAAGCTAACACCTCTCACACTCTTCCTCTAGTGTTGTCTTCTCTTTAGCAGGAATTTCATAATGTTTTCCCCGACGAGCTACCTCTGGGACTACCTCAACTACGAGGCATCGAGCACCGCATCGACCTCATCCCGGAGCACCTCTTCCGAACAAAGCTCCCTACCACATCAACCCCGAAGAAACCAAAGAAATACAAAGGCAAGTAAAGCAGCTCATAGACCATGGACATGTGCGTGAAAGTTTGAGCCCTTGTGCCGTCCCGGTAATTCTTGTGCCAAAACGAGATGGTAGCTTTCGCATGTGCTCCGATTGTAGACCTATCAACGCTATAACCGTTCGTTATACCTATCCCATTCCACGCCTTGATGATATGCTTGATGAACTTAGCGGTATCACTATCTTTTCGAAAATTGATCTTAAGTGTGGTTACTATTCAAATACGCATACAAGAGGCTGATGAATGGAAACTGCTTTCCAATTTTGGCTTGTATGAGTGGTTAGTCATGCCTATGGGTCTATCGGAAGCACCGGGTAATTTTATGCGTCTTATGAATCATGTCTTTCACGCTTACATTGGTGTGTTTGTTGTGGTCTACTTCGATGATATCCTTGTTTTTAGCAAGTCTCTCAAAGAACATGTCACCCATGTCCGAACCGTTTTACAAATGCTTCGAAAAGAGAATCTCTATGCTAATATGGAGAAATGCCTTTTTGGCGTTGACAAGCTCGTCTTCTTGGGTTTTGTTGTTTCTTCTAAGGGTGTTCATGTTGATGAGTCCAAGATCAATGCTATTAACACTTGGCCACAACCATCCAATTTGCAACAAGTGCGTAGTTTTCTTGGCCTTGCGGGTTTCTATCGTCGCTATGTGAAAGATTTTAGCACCATTGCTTCTCCTTTGCATGCTTTGAGCAAGAAGAATGTGCCATTTGTTTGGGGACCATCCCAAGATACCGTTTTCAATGAGATTAAGAATTTGCTTACTCATGCTCCCGTGCTAGCTTTACCTAACTTTGACAAACCCTTTGAGATTCATTGCGATGCTAGTGGTAATGGCATAGGAGGTGTGTTAACGCAAGAGAAGTGCCCCATAGCATACTTTAGTGAGGAACTCTCCGGCGTGCAACTCAATTACCCCATCTATGACAAAGATCTCTATGCTTTAGTCCGTGTTTTGCATGAATGGGAACACTATCTTCGCCCTCATGAATTTATCATTCATAGAGATCATGAAACGCTCAAGTATCTTAAGGGCCAAACCAAGTTGAACAAGCGTCATGCTAAATGGAGTGAATTTATTGAGTCTTTTCCTTATGTCATCAAGTTCATTAAAGGTAAGGAAAATATTGTGGCGGATGCCCTTTCCCGCATATGCATGCTTGTTACTTAACATGAATTGGATGTCATTGGCTTTGAGCATATAAAAGACTTGTATGAGCACGATCCTACCTTTGCTACTCCTTATGCCAAGAGTTTGACGCACACCCCTTGGGAACACTATTACATCAAAGATGGATATCTTATGAGAGCTAGCAAACTTTGCATCCCCGAGTCTTATCTTCGTTTGTTGCTTTAACAGGAATCTCATGGAGGAGGCTTAGTGGTACATTTAGGTCGCGACAAGACTTTCGCAACGCTCTCCAAGAATTAATTTTGGCCCAAGATGTTTCGCAACGTCAATCGCTTCACCAACCAATGCTCTACATCTCGCAAAGCTAAGTCCAAAGCTCAATCCCATGGCCTTTACATGCCTCTCCCAATTCCATATCAACCATGGGAAGACATTAGCATGGATTACGTATTTGGATTGCCTAGGACTAGAAATGGAAAGGATTCGGTATTTGTCGTTGTGGACCGTTTCTCCAAGATGGCACATTTCGTTCCTTGCAACAAGATAGACAATGCTTCACATGTTGCTAATCTCTTTTGTAGGGAAATATTGCGACTACATGGAGTGCCAAAAACTATCGTCTCGGACCGCGACATCAAGTTCCTTAGCTACTTTTGGAAGACCCTATGCACCAAGCTCGGAATCAAGCTACTCTCCTCCATGGCGTATCATCCACAAACCAACGGCCAAACGGAAGTTACCAACCACACACTCTCCTCTCTACTTCGAGTGCTCACCAAGAAGAACATCAAGGAGTGGTAGGAGTGTCTACCTATCGCCGAGTTCACCTAAAACCGAGCAAGACACTCAACAACCGGCAAGTCCCCCTTCGAGGTCGTCTACGGATTCAACCCTTTGTCCCCATTGGACATTCTCCCTCTACCACTACAAGAGCGCATCAATTTGGATGCAAGTGCATGTGTGACTCATCTCAAGAAGGTGCATGAAGATACAAGACATACTATCGAGTGCCAAGTACAACGACTTGCGACCAAACTCAACATCAACAAGCACCCCATGGTATTCAACATTGGTGACCTCATGTGGCTACACCTTCGCAAGGACCGCTTTCCACAAGAACGCAAGTCCAAGCTTCGACCACGAGCGGATGGACCCTTCAAGGTGCTTGCATGCTACAATGACAATGCCTACAAGATCGACATTCCATGCGACAAGTTCTTCGTGAGCGACATCTTCAACGTCAAAGATCTCTCTCCCTACCATGGTGATGAAGAATTTGATCCGAGGACGGATCTTCCCCAAGGGAGGGGAGATGATGCGGAGCATCCCATGGTCATCCCCATGGACCTACCATCGTCTCAGCAAGTTCCTAGCGGACCCATGAAACGAGCACGTGCAAGAGCTCTTGAAACTGAGGTGACATCTCTCCTCTCACATTTCCACTTTGATGCACATGAGACATGGCTACTACCTCATACAGATACATTGTGCATACTCAGGTACCATGGAGAAGCTAAGGAGCAAGGAGAAGAAGAAGAGGAAGATGGACGTGAAGACGGAGAAGAAGAAGTGATGAAGAAGAAGCTACAGGCTCGAGACGACCGACGCCAGCGCACCCGAGCCAAATCTACGGATTTCCAGAGCCCAACGGATGAGCGACGCCCGGACGTCCGAGCCCGACCGGACATCCAACCAAAGCACACCCGAGCCGAACTTCAACGACTCCAACACCGTCTACCAAGCCTTCTACAAGCAACATCGACAAGTCGAGTTCCAAGAAAGCTTCATCAACTCCAAGTCATCCTCCTACTACAAGCAACTTCAAGCCGAGAGCTTCATCATCATCAACCCCCACCGATGAGACCGTGAAGACAAGTTCCTTCAAATGCTTCACATGCGGAGGCTGAGGCCACAAGTCCTATGAGTGCATCGACAAGCGGACCATGATCCTCAACGACGACGGCACCTATGACTCGATGAATGAAGCAGAAATGGATGCTCTTGAGCAAGTCGCCATGCACCAGCAAATGAACGATGAAGATTCAAGTCCCGCTTTTGTTGTCTCCAAGGTCTTGACTCTCCAAGATCACCAAGAAGAAGACCAACAATGCCACATATTCCACACCAAGGCTGGCATCAATGGAAGATCCGTCAAGGTCATCATCGATGGAGGGAGTTGTCATAATCACGCAAGTGAAGAACTTTTCTCCAAGCTCCAATTGCCCAAGACGAAGCATCCACATCCATACAAAGTGCAATGGCTTAGTTACTCCGGCACCATCCAAGTCGAGCACTGAGTAAAATTCTCCTTCAAAATCGGTGCCTACGAAGACACCTTGGAGTGCGACGTCGTTCCAATGACCATTTGCCACCTTCTCCTTGGACGTCCATGGCAATTTGATAGAGGAGTCATCCACAACGGCCGAACGAACCACTACATCTTTGAGATGAATGGCAAGGAGTGCGTCCTTCATCCAATGTTGCCAAGCCAAGTGATCGCCGACAAGCAAGCCACCCATCGTGGAGATAATAGTGAGAGAGCGAGTCACCAAAAAGAGAGTGGGCGCCACAAGCCCAATCGAACACCTCCACGATGAGCGAAAAGAAGAACTTAGTCCTAGTTGCCACCAAAAGTGAGATAAGAGGAGTGTGTGAGAACCCATCTAGTGACGTACACTATGTCATTTTGTGCAAGGACAATACACCACAAGCTAACACCTCTCACACTCTTCCTCTAGTGTTGTCTTCTCTTTTGCAGGAATTTCACGATGTTTTCCCCGACGAGCTACCTCCGGGACTACCTCCACTATGAGGCATTGAGCACCGCATGGACCTCATCCCCGGAGCACCTCTTCCGAACAAAGCTCCCTACCACGTCAACCCCGAAGAAACCAAAGAAATACAAAGGCAAGTAAAGCATCTCATAGACCATGGACATGTGCATGAAAGTTTGAGCCCTTGTGCCGTCCTGGTCATTCTTGTGCCAAAACGAGACGGTAGCTTTCGCATGTGCTCTGATTGTAGACTTATCAATGCTATAACCGTTCATTATAGGTATCCCATTCCATGCCTTGATGATATGCTTGATGAACTTAGCGGTGTCACTATCTTTTCAAAAATTGATCTTAAGTGTGGTTACTATCAAATACGCATACAAGAGGGTGATGAATGGAAAACTGCTTTCAAAACCAAGTTTGGCTTGTATGAGTGGTTAGTCATGCCTATGGGTCTATCGGAAGCACCGGGTACTTTTATGTGTCTTATGAATCATGTCTTTCGCCCTTACATTGGTGTGTTTGTTGTGGTCTACTTCGATGATATCCTTGTTTTTAGCAAGTCTCTCAAAGAGCATGTCACCCATGTCCGAACCGTTTTACAAACTCTTCGGAAAGAGCATCTCTATGCTAATATGGAGAATTGCCTTTTTGTCATTGATAAGCTCGTTTTCTTGAGCTTTGTTGTTTCTTCTAAGGGTGTTCATGTTGATGAGTCCAAGATCAATGCTATTAAGACTTGGCCACAGCCAACCAATTTGCAACAGGTGCGTAGTTTTCTTGGCCTTGCGGGTTTCTATCTTCGCTTTGTGAAAGATTTCAGCACCATTGCTTTTCCTTTGCATGCTTTGAGCAAGAAGAATGTGCCTTTTGTTTGGGGACCATCCCAAGATACCGCTTTCAATGAGCTTAAGAATTTTCTTACTCATGCTCCCGTGCTTGCTTTACCCAACTTTGACAAACCCTTTGAGATTCACTGTGATGCTAGTGGTAATGGCATAGGAGGTGTGTTAACGCAAGAGAAGTGCCCCATAGCATACTTTAGTAAGAAACTCTCCGGTGCGCAACTCAATTACCCCATCTAGGACAAAGAGCTCTATGCTTTAGTCCGCATTTTGCATGAATGGGAACACTATCTTCGCCCTCATGAATATATCATTCATACCGATCATGAAACGCTCAAGTATCTTAAGGGCCAAACCAAGTTGAACAAGGGTCATGCTGAATGGAGTGAATTGATTGAGTCTTTTCCTTACGTCATCAAGTACATTAAAGGTAAGGAAAATATTGTGGCGGATGCCCTTTCCCGCATATGCATGCTTGTTACTCAACTTGAATTGGATGTCATTGGCTTTGAGCATATAAAAGACTTGTATGAGCACGATCCTACCTTTGCTACTCCTTATGCCAAGTGTTTAACGCACACCTCTTGGGAATGCTATTACATAAAAGATGGATATCTTATGAGAGCTAACAAACTTTGCATCCCTGAGTCTTCTCTTAGTTTGTTGCTTTTACAGGAATCTCATGGAGGAGGCTGAATGGGACATTTCGGACGTGACAAGACTTTCGCAACGCTCTCCGAGAACTATTTTTGGCCCAAGATCTTTCGCGACGTCAACCGCTTCACCAACCGATGCTCTACATGTCGCAAAGCTAAGTCCAAAGCTCAATCCCATGGCCTTTACATGCCTCTCTCAATTCCATATCAACCATGGGAAGAAATTAGCATGGATTTCGTACTTGGATTGCCTAGGACTAGAAATGGAAAGGATTCGATATTTGTCGTTGTGGACTGTTTCTCCAAGATGGCACATTTCATTCCTTGCAACAAGATAGATGATGCTTCACATGTTGTTAATCTCTTTTGTAGGGAAATATTGTGTCTACATGGAGTGCCAAATACTATCATCTCAGACCGTGACGTCAAGTTCCTTAGCTACTTTTGGAAGACCCTATGCGCCAAGCTCGAAATCAAGCTACTCTTCTCCATGGCGTATCATCCACAAACCGATGGCCAAACGGAAGTTACCAACCACACACTCTCCGCTCTACTTCGAGTACTCATCAAGAAGAACATCAAGGAGTGGGAGGAGTGTCTACCTGTCACCGAGTTTGCCTACAACCGAGCAAGACACTAAACAACCGGAAAGTCCCCCTTCGAGGTCGTCTACGGATTCAACCCTTTGTCCCCATTGGACATTCTCCCTCTACCACTCCAAGAGCGCATCAATTTGTACGCAAGTGCACGTGTGACTCATCTCAAGAAGGTGCATGAAGATACAAGACATATTATCAAGCGCCAAGTACAACGACTTGCGACCAAACTCAACATCAACAAGCACCCCATGGTATTCAACATTTGTGACCTCGTGTGGCTACACCTTCGCAAGGACCGCTTTCCACAAGAACGCAAGTCCAAGCTTCGACCACGAGCGGATGGACCATTCAAGGTGCTTGGATGCTACAACGACAATGCCTACAAGATCGACATTCCACGCGACAAGTACTCCATGAGCGACATCTTCAACGTCAAAGATCTCTCTCCCTACCATGGTGATGAAGAATTTGATCTGAGGACGGATCTTCCCCAAGGGAGGGGAGATGATGCGGAGCATCCCATGGTCATCCCCATGGACCTACCATCGTCTTAGCAAGTGCCTAGCGGACCCATGAAACGAGCATGTGCAAGAGCTCTTGAAACCGAGGTGACATATCTCCTCTCACGTTTCCACTTTGATGCACATGAGACATGGCTACTGCCTCATACGAACACATTGTGCAAACTAAGGTACCATGGAGAAGCTAATGAGCAAGGAGAAGAAGAAGAGGAAGATGGACGTGAAGAAGGAGAAGAAGAAGTGATGAAGAAGAAGCTCCAGGCTCCGAACTACCGGCCAGGACCGGACGTCGACGATCTCCAGGCTCCGGACGTCCGGCCCTCTCCGGATGACCGACGCCACCACACCTGAGCCAAATCTACGGATTTCTGGAGCCCAACGGACGACTGATGCCCGGACGTCCGACCCCAACCGGACATCTGACCAAAGCACACCCGAGCCAAACTTACGGACGTCCGACAAACACCGGACGCCCGGACCCTCGCGAGCCTCCGGACGACCGGTGACTCCCAGACGCCCGACACCTGTTCGCTGCCATGTGTTGGGCCGCAGCCCATGTACCCCCTTTTTCGCCCCTTTTACACTAAGACAATATATAGACCTCCCCCTCCTCCTTTCTAGGGTTATCAAAGGATTAGCTCATATTTTGTGTGAGAGCTTTGCTCATCCACTTGTACACCTTCTCCTCGGAGATTCGAGCCTCCAACGAAGAAGATCCCCCAAGCGGATTCAAGACCCCTTTTAGGGAAGAACTCAAGACCTCCTCACTGAGAAGACCGGCTACCCTTGTATCGTTCTTAGTTGTCCGTGGATCGTGTATCTTTCCTTATGTACTCGAGGATCTAGAGCATGTGTGACTTATTCGTGTTGGTTTAGTGTTTCCTCTTGTGTTTCCCCTTATGATTTCCCTCGTTTCCCTCCTCATGCTCTTCGTGTTCATCACGGGATCCGCTCCTTTCGTGAAAGATCGGCCGATTAGGGTTCCACCCTACATCAAGTAGAATGCAATGAATGATTATAAGAAAATTCAATATGAGGCAAGCGTTCTTCCCACATTTTCTTATTATTCTTCAAAACAACCCTAAGCATAGTAGACAATGTTCTATTGACTACTTCAGTTTGTCCATCAGCTTGGGGGTGACAAGTAGTACTAAAAAGTAGTTTAGTCCCCAACTTAGCCCATAAACATCTCCAAAAGTGGCTAAAAAATTTAGTATCACGATCTGAAACAATAGTATTTGGCACACCATGCAAGCGAATAATTTCACGACAGAACAAATCAGCAACATTAATAGCATCATCGCTTTTATGAGATGGTATAAAGTGTGCCATTTTCGAGAATCTATCCACGACAACAAATATGCCATCCCTCCCCTTCTTTGTTCGAGGTAAACCAAAAACAAAGTCCATAGATATATCCTCCCAAGTAACACTAGGTACAGGCAAAGGCATATATAAACCTGGATTGAGTCGTGACTTAGCTTTTTGACATGTAGTGCAGCGAGCAACAAAACGCTCAACATCCCGTCTCATCTTTGGCCAAAAAAATGTGTAGCAAGTATGTCCTCCGTCTTCTTCACACCAGTGTGTCCCATTAATCCTCCTCCACGTGCCTCCTGCAACAACGAAAGAGGGACAGAGCCAGCTGGAATGCATAGCTTGTTAGCACAGAACACAAATCCATCATTAACGACAAACTTGTTCCACGTTCTTCCTTCTTTACAATTCTACATTACATCTTTAAAATCAGCATCATGCACATATTGATCTTTGATGGTCTCCAAACCAAATATTTTGAAGTCAAGTTGTGAAAGCGTAGTATAGCGACGAGACAATGCATCAACAATAACATTTTCTTTACCCTTCTTGTGTTTAATGACATAAGGGAAAGTCTCAACAAATTCAACCCATTTAGCATGTCTATGATTCAGTTTAGCTTGACTTTTAATATGTTTCAACGATTCATGATCATAATGTATAAAAAATTCTTTGGGCCATAAATAATGTTGCCATGTTCCTAAAGCCTGAACAAGAGCATATAATTCTTTATCATATGTAGAATAATTCAGACTAGGCCCACTCAATTTTTTAGAAAAGTATGCAACAGGTTTTCCATCTTGTAATAACACACCTCGGAATCCAATTCCACTAGCATCACATTCAAGCACAAAAGTCTTATTAAAATCAGGAAGTTGGAGTAAAGGAGCATGTGTCAACTTATCTTTCAATACCGTGAAGGATTCTTCCTGTGCGGTACCCCAAACAAAAGGTACATCCTTTTTTGTAAGCTCATTGAGAGGTGCAGCAAGGGTGCTGAAATCTCTCACAAAACGCCTATAGAATTCAGTGAGGCCAAGAAAACTCCTCACTTGTGTGACCATTTTGGGCTGCGGCCAACTCTCAATAGCTTCAATCTTGGCTTTATCAACTTCAATTCCCTATGGAGTAACAACATAGCCAAGAAAAGATACTCAGTCAGTGCAGAAGGTGCACTTCCCAAGGTTACCAAACAAACGTGCATCACGTAGAGCAATAAAAACAACACGTAAATGTTCCAAATGTTCCTCCAAAGATCTGCTATAAATCAGTATATCATCAAAATAGACTACCATGAATCGTCCAATGAAAGCACGTAAAACTCCGTTCATTAATCTCATGAAAGTACTTGGTGCATTAGTTAACCCAAAAGGCATGACTAACCACTCATATAATCCAAACTTAGTTTTAAATGCCGTTTTCCATTCATCTCCCAATTTTCATATGAATTTGATAGTATCCACTATGCAAATCAACTTTGCAGAATATTGTAGAGCCACTCAATCCATCAAGCATATCATCTATCCTAGGAATAGGATGACGATAACGAATAGTAATATTATTAATGCCTCTACAATCAACACACATACGCGATGTACCATGCTTTTTTGGCACTAGTATAATAGGAACAACACAAGGGCTAAGAGATTTGCGTACATAACCTTTGTCGAGCAGCTCATATACTTGACGCATAATCTCCTTCGTCTCCTATGGATTGGTACGTTATGGCGCACGGTTAGGCAGCGAAGCACCGGGAATTAAGTCAATCTGATGCTCAATCCCTCGAATAGGTGGTAATTCTGGTGGCACGTCTTGTGGAAAGACGTCAGCGAAATCCTGCAAAATGTTAGTGACAGCAGGAGGCAAAGAGGAACGTACATCCTCGAAAGAAAATAACGCCTCTTTGCATACAAAAGCATAGGAAATAGATTTGCTGAAATCTAGATCATCAATATCAGATTTGGTCACAAGTAAACATGCACTTTTCAATTTCATTTCAGAAGCAACACTAGATGGTTTATTACCAGGCTTCATTTGTTGCTCAAATTCTTTTGCCACAATCTGATTTTCACTCTTATGTTTCTCCTATTTTGCTTTATTAGCTCTATTAATATCATCTTTCAAAATGGAATAAGAAGTCATAGGAAGCAAAGTAATATTTTTGTCCTTATGACCAAAGAGTATACTGATTGTTTCTACCATGGTGTATGGAATTTTTATCAAATTTCCATGGTCTACCAAGTAATAAGGAACATGCTTGCCTAGGTACCATGTCACAATCAACATAATCAACATATGTAGAGATACTAAAATGCACACCAACAGTACGTGTTACCTTAACCTTGCCGCTGCTGTTGAACCATTGGATGTAGTAAGGATGTGGATGTGGTCTTGTGGTGAGAGATAGCTTCTCCACCATCTCCATGCTAGCCAAGTTGGTGCAGCTCCCTCCATCTATGATGACGCAAATTGAACATTCCTTCACAACTCCCTTTGTATGGAACAAATTATGCCTCTGATTTTGCTCAGCTTGTGTAAACCTACGCACTCAAAACACGTTGAGCAACTAAACATTCATACCTGTCAGCATCTTCAGCAGCCATGTATTGCGTCTCATGATCAGAATCATCTCCACCGTGTTCTTCACTTGTAATAAGAGCCAAAGTCTCCTCATCATAGTCACTAGCGGACTCATACCCACCATCCTCAGTAGCAATCATCACACGCTTAGATGGGCATTGTCTCGCATAATGACCTCCACCCTTGCAACGATGACAAATAATATCATGTGTTTGCCCTATTGATGCCATGGATGAAGAAGAACTCTGTGTAGGCCTATAAGGTATGCTCTTGGCAGATAGTGGTGGTTGTGCCTGCTTTCTTGTATCATGGTTGGCAGTGGTAGCTGACGGAGGCACCGATGCAGCAGAATGTGTGGATATAGAGGATGCACGCGGTGTCCATGATGAAGGTCGACCTACAGAAAAGTTAGTTCGCGCCAATGCCAGTCGATCCTGCACTTCATGTTCAGCTTTACAAGCAAGATGGAATAAATGAGTGATATTATTATACTCCTTATACTCTAGAATGGTATGAATCTCTCTATTTAATCCACCCATAAAATGTGCAAGCATAGCTTCATTCTCCTCAACAATACCACATCGAATCATGCCGGGTTGTAATTCTTGATAATATTCTTCTACATAATTTTTTCCTTGTCTTAAGCATTGCAACTTTTGAAGTAATTCACGTTGATAATATGGTGGAACCCAATGAGTACGCATATCAGTTTTCAAAGTAGCCCAAGTAGCTGGAATAGGATATAATCTACAATGTTTGGACCACCAAACACATGCAAAACTAGTGAAAGCACAAACAACAGTAGGAACACGTCTCTCCTCAGGATATTGTAAACATGTAAAATGTTGTTCAATTTCTAACTCCCAAGTAAGATATATATCAGGAACATATCTACCCTCAAATGGTGGAATATTCAATTTAAGTTTAGGAAGATGGTCATGATCTCGTACCTCAGGTGGTTGTGCAGCCCTACCATTGCGATGATATGCATGAGATGACCTGATGGCAGTTGAGGGAGTCCTGGATTAGGGGGTCTCCGGACAGCCGGACTATATCCTTTGGCCGGACTATTGGACTATGAAGATACAAGATTGAAGACTTAGTCTTGTGTCCGGATGGGACTCTACTTGGCGTGGAAGGCAAGCTAGGCAATTCGGATATGAATATCTCCTCCTTTGTAACCGACCTTGTGTAACCCTAACCCTCTCCGGTGTCTATATAAACCGAAGGGTTTTAGTCCATAGAATAACATACAATCATACCATAGGCTAGCTTCTAGGGTTTAGCCTCTCTGATCTCGTGGTAGATCTACTCTTGTACTACCCATATCATCAATATCAATCAAGCAGGACGTAGGGTTTTACCTCCATTAAGAGGGCTTGAACCTAGGTAAAACATCGTGCCCCTGCCTCCTGTTACCATCCGGCCTAGACGCACAGTTCGGGACCCCCTACCCGAGATCCGCCGGTATTGACACCGACATTGGTGCTTTCATTGAGAGTTCTGCTGTGCCGTCGCCACCAGGAAGGATGTCTCATCCCGTCTTTAAAGATGGCACTGTTGCTAAAGGAGCTTTGGCTGTCGGCCAAACTCTCCGGCTAGGTGGTTTTCTTATGACCGCCTGTTCGGCCGCTGCGTCGATGATGACTTCTCGGGTCATCGAAAGCAATCTTCACGTCAACTCGGAACTCGCCGAGCAGTTAGATCCAATGGAGCTCTCTTCCCTGAACGAGCTCCTGGATCGCATCGCCGCCCTAGGAGTCGCTACAGACTACGATCAGATTGGGCCTAAACCTGATCTGAGAGAGATTAACTCTCCCCAGGTCACCCATCACGTTGCAGTGGTGGAGGAATAATGCGGCAACCCTTCATCTATCTTAAGGACTAGCTATGTACAGATTCCGGATCCCTCCAAGCCGAATACCCGCGGAGGGGAGGACGCCACTCAAGGCCTGAACCTAGAATCAGGCAGCGGGCTAGATTTATCGGAAAACATCCAAGAATCCAAACTTCCGAGTTCGGAAACTCCTTGGCCCCTGAATCTCAGATTGGGTGAGGATTCGGATTCAATTCCACCCACCCACCCAAACATACGCGATCTATCCCAAATTAGGCAAGAGCCCGAAGGAACAGTACACCATTACTGGGCCAGATTCCTCCTGGTCATGAATAGGATAAAGGACAGCCGCGAGGAAGACGCAATTTCATTCTTCTACAATAATTGCACGGACAAGGGAATCCTCAACACCATAAGTCGCTGCGAAATTACACGCTTTGCCGACTTGGTGTCCATAGTATGAAAGTACTGTGCGATGGAAAGCACGTGGAAAACCGAAATAAAATTTTGGGATAATCCGGCCCTGAATACAAACCCAGTCCGAAATAAAAGGGTGCATTATCACAATAGACCTGGGTTAACTACCAAAAAGCAAAAGCCCTCTACGGGGCAAGGAACCGTACTGGAGGGATGGCTCAACGGACCCTGCAAAATTCATAATACAACGGATGCAATACCAACGCACAGCCTTAGAGCACGTTGGATACTCCGGCAGGTGGCCAAAAGTGGTGAGGATCTACTCCTCCCAAATACCACAGAGCACCATCCCGTGGATAACAATACGGTGTTAACGGTCTTTGAGACCTTCGCGTCAAATAATAGACGCAAGCGAACACTCCGCAGCATGGCCGAAATCTGCCATATAGCAGAAATAAATCCTTGGAGTGACACGGCTATTACCTTCAATGCTAGTGACGAACCTAAATTCCGAACAGCCCGAGCACCAGCTGCACTGGTCCTCAGTCCAATCATGGACGGCTTTCGACTCACCAAGGTACTCATGGACGGCGGCAGAGGATTAAACCTCATCTATGAGGAAACTCTTCAAAAGATCGAAATAGACTGGAGCCGCATTGAACAAAGTAGCACAACCTTTAGAGGAATCATCCCCAGTCGGGAAGCACGCTGTGCTGGGAAAATCACACTAGACGTGGTATTCGGCACGCCGGACAATTACAGGTCCGAAGAAATTACATTCCAAGTGGCCCTGTTCAGCAGCGGATACCACACTCTATTAGGGCGGGAGGCGTTTACAATCTTCCAAGCCATACCCCATTATGGGTACATGAAGCTCAAAATGCCCGGGCCCAATGGAATCATCACTCTTGCTAGTGATCCAAACATAGCACTCCGCACCGAAAATAAGATAGCTGCACTGGCCCTTGAGGCACTATCCGAAGCCCTAGCGGCCAAGGAACTAACTGCGCTACGCTCCATGGTGAACAGGGACGACGTGATACTCGATAAAAGATCCAAGTTCACCTCCTTTAAACCGGCGGACGAAATAGTTAAATTCCAAGTCCATCCAACGAACCCTACAAAAATAGCTTCCATCGGGGCACAATTAAACCCTGATGTCGACGCCGCACTGCGAGAGTTCCTACGTGAGAACTGGGACATTTTTGCCTGGCACCCTTCAGACATGCCAGGAATCCCATGCAGGCTGGCTGAGCACAGCCTAAATATCCTAAAAGGATTCAAGCCAGTCAAGCAGGCTCTTGGACGTTTCTCCGAACCTAAGAGACAAGCCATGGGAGAGGAACTAGCCAAGCTATTGGAGGCCGGATTCATCAGAGACATAAAACATCCGGACTGGCTAGCAAACCTGGCGATGGTACCAAAGAAGGACAAATCCTGGCGCTTGTGCGTCAATTTTAAGGACCTTAATAAGGCCTGCCCAAAGGATCCCTTCCCCCTCCCCCGCATCGATCAAATCAACATGCTACCGCAGGACATGATTCATATTGTTTCCTCGACGCATACTCCGGCTACCATCAAATTAAAATGGCAGAGCCAGACCAAGCCGCAACGGCATTCATCACACCATACAGCCCATTCTGCTTCAACACAATGCCCTTCAGGCTCAAAAACACCGGCGCAACATATCAGCGCACGATTCAGACATGTCTGGCAAACCAGATTGGCAAAACAGTGGCGGCATACGTAGACGACGTGGTCGTTAAAACCAAGCATGTCGAAACTCTAGTAGACGACTTGAGGCTCACATTCGACAACCTCCGAACATATGACATCAAGCTCAATCCGAAGAATGCGTTTTCGGCGTACCAGCCGGAAAGCTGCTGGGATTCATTGTCTCCAGTAGAGGTATTGAAGCTAATCCGGCCAAAATCTGAGTGTTGTCACAGTTGGCTACCCCAACAGACCTCAAACAAATACAAAAATTGACTGGATGTGTGGCGGCTCTAAGCCGCTTTATCTCCCGCTTGGGAGAAAAGGCATTACCCCTTTATCGCCTCCTCTGGCGCACCGAACACTTCGAGTGGACGGATACCGCCACGGCCGGACTCAACGAAATAAAAGCCATATTGGCAACAAACCCAGTCCTGGCCGCGCCAAACATTGGCGAACCAATGCTATTATACATTGCGGCAACTCATCAAGTAGTAAGCGCAGTGCTCGTCGTCGAGCGAGAAGTGGACGGACACAAATTCCCCCTTCCAAAGCCGGTTTACTATGTGTCCACTGTCCTTACTCCATGCAAATCACAGTACCCGCATTATCAAAAGAAAGCATACGGGTATTTATGGCATCCCGGAAGCTGCGACACTACTTTCAAGAGTGTTCAATAACGGTAGCCTCGGAAGTACCACTTAATGATATTATAAACAACCGCGACGTGACGGGCCAGATTGCCAAATGGGCCATTGAGCTCCTCCCGTTCGACATAACTTACAAGCCACGGCGAGCTATTAAGTCACAAGTTTTGGCTGACTTCGTCGCTGAGTGGACGGAAGCCGAACTCCCTAAAGAGTACGGCACATATTCAAACTGGATCATGCACTTCGACGGCTCCAAAATGTTGGCTGATCTGGGGGTTGGCATCGTTTTGACGCCCCCAATAGGAGATACGTTCAATACGTACTACAGATAATGTATACGGACTCCAGCAACGCAGCCGAATATGAGGCCCTTCTACATGGTCTCCGGATGGCAGTATCCATGGGCATTCAACGCCTAGAGGTGCACGGGGATTCAAACCTCGTGATATCCCAAATAAATGGAGACTTTGATGCCAAGGATCCAAAAATCGCAGCTTATCGCAATGCCATCCTAAAAATGTCAGCTCGGTTCGAGGGGCTCAAATTTCACCATGTGGCTCGGGAAAACAATCAGGCGGCGTATATCCTCGCCCGCATCGGCGCAAAACGCGATGCAGTCCCTCCCAACATATTTTTGGAAAGGCTCTTCAAGCAATCCGTAGCATGGGAAGGGGACACCGGTAACAACAATCCAGACCCGGCCAAAATACCCAATACCGAACTCTCTGACACAATCGGAGGCTACGCCACCGAAATAACACATTCAGCCCACGAAATAATGGCTATTATTGCCCCATGGACAGAACCATTCCTGGCCTACCTAACTAGATAGGAACTTCCAGAGGACCAAAATGAGGCACGCTGCATAGTGCGGCGATCCAAGGCCTACAGGGTCCATGAGGGAGAATTGTACAAAAAAAGCGCTACCGGAGTCCTTCAAAGGTGCACCTCCGAAGAGGAAGGGCGGAACCTTTTGGCAAAAATTCACGCCGGACTCGGCGGTCATCACGCTGCAGCCCGGGCTCTTGTAAGCAAGGCCCTCCATACAGGATTCTATTGGCCAACGGCCCGGGCAGATGCACAGGACTTGGTCCAACGTTGCGCCGGTTGCCAGCAATTTGCAAATCAAAGCCACATGCCACCCACCGCCCTCCAAACAATCCCCATTACATGGCCCTTCGCGGTCTGGGGGCTTGACATGGTTGAACCCCTTAAAGGGGGAACCCACAAGAAAAATTACTTATTGGTCATGGTGGATAAATTCACCAAATGGATAGAGGCTAAACCGGTTAAAACAGTCGAACCCGGACCGGTGATAGATTTCATATCCGGGGTTGTACACCATTACGGCGTCACCCACAGCATCATCACTGATAATGACATGAACTTCACGGTCGACGAGGTAAAACTCTGGTGCAGCAAAATGGGCATCAAGCTCGATTATGCTTCAGTCTATCACCCACAAACCAACGGTCAAGTCGAACGAGCAAATGGTCTTATAATGAGCGGCTTTAAACCTAGATTAGTGCGCTCCTTAATGAAGTCTGACATGCACTGGGTAGAGGAGCTCAACTCCGTACTCTGGAGGCTGCGGACCATGCCGAATCGTAGTACCAGATATACACCATTTTTATGGTGTACGGCACAGAGGCAGTCTTGCCCTGTGACATAATTCATGACTCACCTCGAGTGCGCATGTACGAAGAAAGAGAAGCCGAGCTCGATCGGTAGGACAGTCTGGACACGTTGGAGGAAGAGCGCGACGTAGCCAAAGCCCATTCCGCATTTTACCAACAATAGGCTCACAGATACCAAAGCAGAGAAGTACGGGCCAAAACTTATAACATTGGCGAACTAGTTCTATGGCTGCCGGATAAGAAAAAGAACAAGCTCGAGCCCAAATGGGAAGGTCCCTTCATTATCGACCAAGTTCTGACCGGTGGAGCGTACCGACTGTGGGATGCATCGACTAGTCGACTCGAGCCGAACCCATGGAACGCAGCCAGGCTTCGAAGATTCTACGCTTAGCACCGGACTTTATGTTAGTCCCCTCCCTTTGTCCATTTTCTGCATATGCATCATCTGTCTTGTTTCCCTTTCTTTCTTTTATTTCTCTAGGCCTTCAAGGGTCACCTTGTGCCTCACTCATACATTATAGATGCGCTAGCCGCACTCTTCATACCTGGGGGCTTCTTTCATAGAAGCTTAAATTATTTACCTGGGCCTCATGCCCAACACATGTGTTATACTTCCGCATGTACCATTTTTCACCATTATATGTATCGATATGACTTAAGTTTTGGCCAAGCTGGGTTGCCTCGCTCTTGTATTTATGCCCTACGTTCCCGTTAATTCGGCTAGGGCATAAGGGGAGCACCTCTGCGATTGTTACCGCCGGGTCAGCCAGACGTGTACCTCATATTGGGTGAAGCTGAAAGCTAGCGTTCTTAAGGGAATATTCGGTCAGTGAACAAAAGATGACTTTTCTTATCCACATCTGCCCCCAGATGATTTTTCTGCGCTTCTTATCGCAGTCCGGACATGCACTTTAGGGCATGCTTACCCAGGGAAAGGAACCCTTAATGGAACTATTCTCCCTGGAAGATGTTTCTTACTACCCATGTAATATAACATAACTAGTTGGGCACTTGTCTGATAAAGCACTAATGACCCCTACGCCTGGTCTCCACGCATGCCCCGGTTCTTACATAACTGAGATGGTATTCGGATACACTCCGGACTGTCGGGTCCCGAGGTTGAAGCGAAAAGGTCCGCCACGACAAACGATCTACAATCTGGGTAGAAGGCATTATACATGTCACTTTAAAATTACATAGTCAATTTGACTAGTTGAATTCCTCTTCAATACCATCCAATAGGCTGTCTAGTCTACAGTCTTGTTGGGAATACTTTGCGGCCAATTCTACTTGGCCGTACACTAAGCTCACAGGGATCTCCTTCCCATCGGGCCCCACAGGTCCGACTTCGGCCATGTGGTTCGGGTCAGCCTTCGTATACCGTGTCTTCACCATTGCCCAGGCTTCCCTGGCGCCCTGACGGCAGGCCTATATCTTCCATAATCGGAAGCGCCACCGCGCTCCCTTTAGCTTTTCTACAAGCTCTCGAAGGCCTTCGGGTATGGAGACGGATGGCCACAAGGCCTGGGCGACGCCTTGCATCACCTGCCGAACTCGTTCGTGCAGCTGTGAGAGCTCGGGAAGAAGGTCACCCGTTGAACCGGGCATTTCCTCGGTAGGACGACCTGTTAGCATACCTACATACATAACTCTGTCAGCCAGCTTCCTCGCCGAACTATTTTTCAAAGTCTGTTCAAGCACTTACTAAATATGTCACGTCGAAGCCGCCGATTTTCCTTAACAGAGTCCGACAGTTGGGCACGAACATCTTGTAGTTCCACGCCCAGCTTGGTGTTGGCATCTAGGAGATCATTTTTCTCCTGCCTCACCCTCGTAAGCACGTTCTAACCGGCCTTCAGCTGGCGTAGGAGCTGTTGCCTATCTGGATTTACTCCAGTGTCATCTGCAATTTTATCGTCAGATCTGCATATATGCCGCATTCTATATGATACTTATCATTTGAAGGATATGTTACCAGAGGGGGTCCCTTTGGGCTCCCCTGCGGCGGCCAGTGCGGCCTGAAGTTGGGCTTTGCACTCTTCCAGCTCCTAGGACAGTTGAGTATTCTTTTTTGTAAGAACATGCATAACAAATGATCCTTAAATCAGTTACCCTAATTGTTTCAAGTCTCAAGGGCTACTGATATATATAATCACCAAATTTTCTCACCCGTATGTCTTTTACATACTGCTTTATGGCTCTGGCTAGACCATTTTGAGCGGCACGGAGGTGCGCGTCTCCCGAGTTAAAGGCATCCAATGCCTCTTGGGAGAAACAAGTGTCACGAAGAACTGTCCGGCGACGCCTGTGGTTCATGGAACTTTCCACCTCGGAATTGGTGGCAGACAGTTTATCCGCATCCTCTATCGGAGGAGCACCCGGCGCATGCCTCATATTCGTTCCCGCCTCCGAATCCGGCCTTGGAGCCTGGCTTGTGGAGGCGCGATTGGTAGCCTCTCCGGGTATAGTCCGGCAAGCTCTCTTTTTCCTAAAAAGAAGGCATGGGCGTTAATACGCCTCTGAGAATAATGTCTTGCAATAATGACGACGCGCCGTACCGCTGCGCCGGTGTATCAATCCGGACTATGGGTCTTTTCAGCCTGCCTGGCCTCGCGGCCCCTTGTTGGCCAGTCACCGTAGGCTCGGCCTTCTGCCTCGAGGACCTCCCCTGCAAAACACGGCTGTTATACGGAGATCAAAAACACGCAAGGACGAATCCCTTTTTGAAGTGCTGGGACTTCGGTCTCAGTCACCTGTGAGGCTGGAACTAGCCCAGGGTAATCGGCAGTAATGGCCACCAAATCATTATCATTGCTCGATTGGTAAAACACCCCATCGATCAGCTCCATAGATATGTCCGGATCCTCTTGGAAGGCCGGGTCGAGGGACCGTCCAGGGTCCTCGGGTTGTGGAGGGGAGTTGTTTATCTCCCTTACAGCCTAGCGCAGTTCCTGCGTAGAAATCGCTAGACTGAATACTTAACTGCTGAAATATGAAATGGATGGGCGAGAAAAAGTCTCCGCTTACCCAGCTCGGAGGATTGTACATAGAAAATCCGCCCTGCAGGTTGACACGAAGGAATTCCTCCTCTTCTCCCTTGTACAAAGTGGATAAGATCTTTATTAGATCAGCAACAGATCCCGACCCTTTACGGCTGTAGCGGGTGGCGTCATCCTCCCCGTTGAAATCCCACATGGGGTGGCCTCTATACTGAAGCGGCTGCACCCCCCGCATGATACATATGGCCATGACCTCAATCATGGTCAATCCGGATCGAGGTAAAAAACTTATCCGGCTCATCAGGTAAAGAATGTCGCTGTCATCTTCCTCCAGGGAGCTCCGTGGACGCCATCTCCGGCGCTTCTTCAAAGGGGCGTTGTCGAACTCGGGAAGGCCGGTCCGAATAGGATCCGGGAGGGGGACGTCTTCTATATAAAACCATTCTGAAGGCCAGTCTTCGGGCGTCTTCTTTTGGGTTCCGGACAGGTATCCGGTCCCGGCAACATGCCACACTTCGGCTCCGCCCACTTGATATATTGACCCCTTCTGAGAACGGGGCACAAGGCAGAACAGCTTCTTCCACAGAGTGAAATGATCCTCACAGCCCAAAAACAACTCACAAAGGGCTACGAATCCCGCGATATGCAGCATGGAGGCAGGCATAAGGTTGTGCAACTGGAGGCCGTAGAACTCCAGGAGCCCCCGGAGAAACGGATGAATTGGGAATCCGAGCCCTCTTACCAAATAAGGGATAAGGCATACCCGCTCTCCCTTGGAGGGATTGGGAAGGCTCTCCGCTTGCTCTCCGCCATTATAGGTGGCGAGCCCGGCTCGAACCGGGACCATGTACGCTGGGGGAAGAAATCCCTTGGTCTGAAGCATCACTAATTTGCTGTGCGGGACGGAACATCTCTCCCAATCTCCAGGCTTGGAGCTAGGGGAGCGAGAGGAGGAGCTGCGTCGACCGGCCATGATGGAATGGATCTCTGTCGGGCGCGCTCCGATGAAGGCTCGCCTAGGGAGGATGGTGTGACTTGGATCTGAATCCTCACCTTTTTAATAGGCGGCTCATTCACACAGCTAGGGTGTTAAATGTGAAAACACCCTGGCTCTTCACATTCGCTCGACACATGGGAAGTGGCCATTATTGGGCGTGGAAGCCAAGGAGTGCAACATTCACAAGAAACCAGACACTATTTCGGTAGGTACACAGAATTTGGAGAGGAACCCGCCTTGCAATGCCGAAGACAATACTGCGCGCCGGACTCATCGTCATTGAAGCCTGGTTCAGGGGCTACTGAGGGAGTCCTGGATTAGGGGGTCTCTGGACAGCCGGACTATATCCTTTGGCCGGACTGTTGGACTATGAAGATACAAGAT
The DNA here is from genome assembly GCF_002162155.2 of Triticum dicoccoides. NCBI lineage: Eukaryota > Viridiplantae > Streptophyta > Magnoliopsida > Poales > Poaceae > Triticum > Triticum dicoccoides. The sequence goes on from NC_041392.1 coordinate 393,002,501, forward strand.
TGAAGACTCCGTCTCGTGTCCGGATGGGACTCTACTTGGCGTGGAAGGCAAGCTAGGCAAGAAAAATATGAATATCTCCTCCTTTGTAACCGACCTTGTGTAACCCTAACCCTCTCCGGTGTCTATATAAACCGAAGGGTTTTAGTCCATAGAATAACATACAAGCATACCATAGGCTAGCTTCTAGGGTTTAGCCTCTCTGATCTCGTGGTAGATCTACTCTTGTACTACCCATATCATCAATATCAATCAAGCAGGACGTAGGGTTTTACCTCCATTAAGAGGGCCCGGACCTGGGTAAAACATCGTGTCCCCTGCCTCCTGTTACCATCCGGCCTAGACGCACAGTTTGGGACCCCCTACCCGAGATCCGCCGGTTTTGACACCGACAGCGGTGGTGCTGGTGGCTACACGTAGTTCTGATTTTGATCAACCTCATCCTCATAATGGTCCTCCACCTGTGCAGTAGCAGCAGGAGCTACAAAAGCATCAACAGTAGGTACAGAGGCACCAGAAGTTTGACCAGGCTCAAGGGGAACGTGTTGTGCTCGTCCCACTTGATTTGGAAGGCGATGTTGTTGTTGTTGTTGTTGTTGAAGAGGTGCGACAGGTGCAGCGGACGGTGGTTGTGGAAGATGTGCGATCAATTCATTAAACTTGTTATCGAGCTTTGTTTCGAACGCCCTCTTAATTCCATCTATATTTTCCATGACCTCTTCAAATCTGTTTAGCACATCTTCCACCTGTCCACTCATCATTTGCTGAAACTTATCATGTAACTCTTTGTTCTTCATGTTCTCCCAGTCAATCTCATCGGCTTGTGATCCTGCCATGGTTAGCAATAAAACAAACAAACAAGAATATGATCCTACAGACTACTAACAAGAGGTGGTGGTGGGTGTCACAAATCCGTCAAGAAAATCTCAAATTCTTACCAGTTCTTACCCAGAAGCAGGCGGTGATCGGCAATCGTTGTAGTCAAAACTCTCAAAGCTTGGATAGAGCGATTACCAGGGAGAGTCAAATGCACGACGTAGATGTATGTGGAGCCAGGAAGGCTTATAATATGGTAGCAAAAAGTGTCAGCAATAATCAATTCAGAGATGCAAAGTTGAATAAATGCTCAACGACGGTACTGTGCTGGTCCTAGGCTAAACCATGCTAGAGACGCGAGCCTAGAACACTAACAAAATCACTGCGCTACACGTAAACAAGGGAGGAGCACGCTCTGATTTTTTTTCCTTTTTTTCTCTTTTTTGCGCTTTTTTCCTCTCTTTTTTGCTCCACAACATTTTTTTCGAACAAGTCTACAAATGGTCTAAACACTGCCTAGCCAGAATTTTCCAGACTTAGTTTTTTTAAAACTGGAACTATTTTTCTATTGCAGGTAGCACGAAAGTTCAGAAGTCCTACTCTTTCATGACTTGGAGTATGGCGTGATTTGGAAATCCAAAACAGAGTAACAAAATACTGGACTCGGACTAGGACTGGTGGCGGAGATGAATCCGGTGGAACTCAGACTGGTAGCGGAGATGAATCTGGTGGAACTCGGACTGGTGGTGGATATATGTTGCAGGTGGACTCGAATTGGCGTGATGGCGGCGGATATGTGGTGGCGTATATGGACTCGAATTGGTGGTGAATATGTGGTGGTGGTATATGGCAGCAGCGATGAAGGTGGTGCGGGGGTGCTATACGGCAGCAACGATGATGATGATGCGGTGGTGATATATGGCAGCGGCGACGTGACAACCTGTGAACAGAACTCGAAACTCTAAAGGACTAGATGCTAAGACCAGCAACTTGACACGACGATGCAACCGCAAATTCAACAAAGCAAATACAGAAAAGATCATGCAAAGGCTCAGATTGGTTTGGATAGGATGAACTAACCCTAAATTTTTTTTGGCTTTTTCATGGACTATAGGTATGAAGAAGAAACTCGATCTGAACTATGAAAAACTATAAAATCTCACCGAGCAACCTGGAAATATGATACCACTTAGGTGTCCCATCTTTCGATGAGATGGTGGCCATCGTTTTGGATGGAGTAGACTTTGACGATCCGACTATGAATGCGCGAGGACGTCGCGCCTTAGCAATCGCTAAACCAACTCCGCGAGGTTATTGACCACACCGGAGCACGATCAACCTGACCATGAGGGTCTATTTCCTACAAGCAAACGAAGAACAAGCAAGAAACTAAGATTGCAATCTGGATATTGCGAATAAAAGAGGAAAGCTTTATTGATCAAGCGGGGTTCTGTGACGTCTTGGTCTGGTTGTTGAACACAAACAAAGTACGCAAAGTTGCAGCTATGGTGAACTTTTAATCTAAACAAAACCCAAAGTCTAAACGATGCCCTAAGGGCTATATATAAGGAGGAAGAGGGTGGGAATTTTGTGGCCCCTTGTAGGAGGGGTCCGAAACCAACCCTAACTCTATTTTCCCCACATATACGGACTCTGAAAATAGCCTATATGTCTATATTTCGAAATTACATGGGCCTGACCCAATAATAAGGTGACGCAACACCTATAATAGACTTTGGACGAAATTTGTGAAGTGGCATCTTGTATATTTCGTCCAAGCCGCACTCATTACGGTAGCTCCAAAGTCCTGAAATCATCACTTGAAACTCCGTTCTTGTTTCCCTTGCGCATGCCATCATCTCCATACTTGTTCTTGCTCCTATGTTCATCCTTCTCCAAGCTAGGATCTTCATTTGTAAGCAAAACAAATGTATCCAATTTAGGCAGCATCATATTCTCATGAACATTAGGATCATTACCAAGAAACGAGAGTACCTGGTAATTTAGTTGGCGTGCGCGAGCTCTAGTAATTGGTCCAGTATGTATAGTAGCAGGGGCTACGGGTGTAACAATGGTATTGATGTCCTCATCAGGCCTGGAAGCTGTTCTTGACTCCTCCCATTGGTTCTCTTCGTCCATGAACTTGGGGACTTGTCCGTCTTCACGTGCATCTTCGGTAGGGTCCTCTTGGTACCTGATCATGCACACCATTCCGGACTTAGGTAATAGCAATGTCTTGAGAGGATCATATGTGATATCACTCAGGAAGGAAGTCACCTTGGTCTCAAGAGCTCTAGCTCTAGCTCATGTCATAGGTCCTCATGGCACTTCGTGAGACAATGGTAGATCCCTGGGGATGACCGTAGGATGCTCCGCATCACCTTGGGAAGTGCACCTTTTGCACCGATCGAGTATCTTTTCTTGGCTATGTTGTTACTCCACAGGGAATTGAAGTTGATAAAGCCAAGATTGAAACTATTGAGAGTTGGCCGCAGCCCAAAATGGTCACACAAGTCAGGAGTTTCCTTGGCCTTGCTAGTTTCTATAGGCGTTTTGTGAGAGATCTCAGCACCATTGCTGCACCTCTCAACGAGCTTACAAAGAAGGATGTGCCTTTTGTTTGGGATACCGCACAGGAAGAAGCCTTCACGGTATTGAAAGATAAGTTGACACATGATCCTTTACTCCAACTTCCTGATTTTGATAAGACTTTTGAGCTTGAATGCGATGCTAGTGGAATTGGATTAGGAGGTGTGTTATTACAAGATGGCAAACATGTTGCATATTTTTCTGTAAATTGAGTGAGCCTAGTTTGAATTATTCTACTTATGATAAAGAATTATATGCTCTTGTTCGGACTTTAGAGACATGGCAACATTATTTTTGGCCCAAAGAATTTGTTATACATTCTGATCATGAATCCTTGAAACATATTAAAAGTCAAGCTAAACTAAATCGTAGACTTGCTAAATGGGTTGAATTCATTCTTACTTTCCCTTATGTCATTAAACACAAGAAGGGTAAAGAAAATGTTATTGCTGACGCATTGTCTTGTCGCTATACTATGCTTTCACAACTTGACTTCAAAATATTTTGTTTGGAGACCATCAAAGATCAACATGTCAATGATGTTGATTTTAAAGATGTAATGAAGAATTGTAAAGAATTTTAAAGCTAAGTCACGAATCAATCCAGGTTTATATATTCCTTTGCCTGTACCTATTGTTCCTTGGGAGGATATATCTATAGATTTTGTTTTAGGTTTACGTCGAACAAAGAAGGGGAGGGTAGCATATTTGTTGTCGTGGATAGATTCTCCAAAATGGCACACTTTATACCATGTCATAAAAGCGATGATGCTGTTAATGTTGCTGATTTGTTCTTTCGTGAAATTATTCGCTTGCTTGCTGTGGCAAATACTATTGTTCCGGATCATGATACTAAATTTCTTAGCCACTTTTGGAGATGTTTATGAGCTAAGTTGGGGACTAAACTTCTTTTTAGTACTACTTGTCTCCCCCAAACTGATGGTCAAACTAAAGTAGTTAATAGAACATTGTCTACTATGCTTAGGGTTGTTTTGAAGAATAAGAAGAAAATGTGGGAAGAATGCTTGCCTCATATTGAATTTGCTTATAATCATTTGGGAGTCCTACTGCGGGTATCACAAAAGTTCAGGAGTTCTACTCTGTCACGACTTGGAATATGGCGTGATCTGGAAATCCAAAACAAAGTAACAAAATACTGGACTCGGACTGGTGGCGGAGATGAATCTGGTGGAACTCGGACTCGTGGCGGCGATGAATCTGGTGGAACTCAGACTAGTGGCGGATATATGTTGCTGGCGGATATATGTTGAATGTGGTGGTGGTATATGGCAGCGGCGATGAAGTTGGTGCGGTGGTGGTATATGGCAGCAGCGATGCTGATGATGCAGTGGTGATATATGGCAGCGGCGACGTGAAAACCTATGAACAGAACTCGAAACTCCAAAGGACTAGATGCTAAGACCAACAACTTGACACGACGATGCAACCGCAAATTCAACAAAGCAAATACAGAAAAGATTATGCAAAGGCTCAGATTGGTTCGGATAGGATGAACTAAGCCTAATTTTTTTGGCTTTTTCATGGACTATTGGTATGAAGAACACACTCGAACTAAACTACGAAAAAACAGTAAAATCTCACCGAGCAACCTGGAAACCTGATACCACTTGATAGAGGTAAAGGTGTCCCGTCTTTTGATAAGATGGTGGCTATCATTTTGGAGGAAGTTGGCTTTGATGATCCGACTATGAATGTGCGAGGACGTCGCGCCTTAGCAATCGCTAAACCAACTCCGAGAGGTTATTGACCAAGCCGGAGCACGATCAACCTGACCACGAAGGTCTGTTTCCTGCAGGCAAACGGAGAACAAGCAAAAAACTAAGACTGCAATCTAGATATTGCGAATATAAGAGGAAAGCTTTATTTATCAAGGTGGGGTTCTGTGATGCCTTTGTTTGGTCGTTGAACACAAACGAAGTACATGAAGTTGCAGCTATGGTGAACTTTAATCTAAACAAAACCCAAAGTCTAAATGATGCCCTAAGGGCTGTATATATGGAGGAAGAGGGGGGGGGGATTTCGTGGCCCTTGGAGGAGGGGTCCGAAACCAACCCTATCTCTTGTTTCCCCACACATACAGACTCTAACAACAACCTATACTCAAGTATTTCGAAATTACATGGGCCTGGCCCAATAATAAGGTGACGCAGGACCTATAATAGTCTCTGGATGAAATTTATGAAGTGGCATCTTGTATATTTCGTCCAAGGCTTCACACACTCATTATGGTGGCTTCAAAGTCCTGAAATGATCACTTGTAACTCCGTTCTTGTTCCCCATGCGCATGCCATCATCTCCATGCTTGATCTTGCTCCAATGATCATCCTTCTTGTCCAAGCTAGGCCCTTCATTTGTAAGCAAGACAAATGTATCCAATTTAGGCAGCATCATATTCTCACGAACACTAGAATCATTACTAAGAAATGAAAGTACCTGGTAATTTAATTGGCGTGCGCGAGCTATAGTAATTGGTCTTGTATATGTATCAGTAGGGGTTGTGGGTTTAACTTTGTTAGTGATGTCCTCATCAATCAAGGCCATCCCCGACAGCCCGGACATCCGGCCACCCCAACCCGGACATCCAGCCCCTCGCGAAAGCCCGGACATCCAGCTAGACACTCGGACATCTGGCCTCCCCTATCTGTGCACAGTGTAAGGGCCCGAGGCCCGTGTACCCCTTCGCCAACCTAGACTATATATACTCCTCCTCCCTCTTTCTAGGGTTAGCATTGTGATAGCTCATTTGTGAGATAGAGCCTCGCTCATCCATAGAGATCTACTCCTTGAGAGAGACCGTGGCCCCCTCTAGTGTGCCCCCCATCAAGACCTCCTTTCGGAGAAGAACCGGTTACCCTTTGTATCGTCCCTTGTTGACTTTGGATCGTATGATCTCTATGTGCACTTGGATCTAGCATACGTGTGATCGTTCTTGTTGGTTTGAGTGTTTCTCTACTGTTCCCCATTGTGTTTTCCCCTCGCGTTCCTCATGATTCTTTGTGGGATCCGCTCCTTTCGTGAAAGATCGGCCATCTCGGGTTCGACCCTACATCATCTTGGTATCTAGAGCCACGTTGATCACGATTTCGGAGCCTCCCCATTGTGTTTTCTAGCCTTATTTTATTGATTTTGTCCCTAATTCAAAAATTCCCCACAAAAATAGCCCCCCCCCCCAATTTTTTTGTGATTTGTTGGTGTGGTGAAGTTTTGTTGGATTTGATCCGTGGATTTCATGTTTTGCAGGTAGGTCTAGCTTTCCATCCACAAAATATCTGGAATTTTTCCCCGATTTTGCCCCTTCCATGCGGACTTCCTCGAGTTTGTCGACGGATCCAGAGCCCGGACATCCAGCCCAAACCCCCGGACATCCGGCCCCTGACAGCATCACTTCCATCCACCGCCCCGTTTTCCGTCCAAATCTCGCCAAATTTTGTGCCGGTGCCCACATCCACTTCCGCATAGCACCAACATTTCCCACATACACCACCATCGCTTACCCATTACCAATTCCGACAATTTTGACACGTTTTGTCTTGAGAATTTGAGTTGCGGTCCCGTGTCCTGTTGTGTTTCGGCTATTTAGGTACGATTCGACATCAACATCAACGCCGCTCATCTTCGCCATGGATTCGTCATCAACAACCACTTCACCATTTTGCCACCATACCGTAAGCAAGAAACGATAAACTCATCTTGGTATCGTGATACATCATTCTTGCCATTACATTGATAGCCATCATAGCCCAATTTTGCGTATCTTACCTATCGAGACTAGCCTTTGAGTATTGCTGGCAACGTCACATGTGCACATTAGTAATCATACTTCCCATAGCATGCATACCATATCATTGGTGCATATCTTGGTATCATCTCTTGTGTCACAAAGTTGTCATCGCATACACAATTGCTATCTTGGTTTGAGAAGCATTGCATGAGAAAAGATCTCAAAAGAGAAAGAGCCAAACAACCTTTTAAGCAAAAGGGAAAGATAAGAAAAGAGATTTTAAGCAAGAACCATAGCATCATACTACATTAAGATTGTCATACTAGATCATCTTGGATCATATCATCGGAATACCATACATAGAGCATACTTGGGATAGAAGTTGTTGCATTTTTGCTTAGTAGGTCATGCACAAGTCTTCATGTCCGCCTATTGTGCAATCGTGCTAGCGTCTCTCTAGTGTTGTGCAACAAGAGCATTTTCGTGGATTCCACATTTTGGCTCATTCCTTGGTTGCACGACCACATTTACCTCTTTGTGTGTGTGTCCGTGTGCAGTATTTTGCTATTGGTCTACTTGTTGCATTTGCTAATTTTCGAATCTTTTCCAACATTATTGAAGCTCACTAACAATTCGTTCAAATTTTGTGCCACCATCCTTATCGAGCTCCACCATAAGATTTTACTTATGTAGGTGTGAGAAACCGACAAGAATTGGTACCAATTGTGATATTTCCTTGTTCCACATTGAGTGATCATTGATCACTTTTCAACATCGGGCAAGGTACATTTGGTATAAGTTCTTCTCTTTTTCCCACTCACATATTTGCCTGGAATGATGGATAGGCCAAGTACTTCTACCAACCCACTCTTCATCGAGCAAGACGATGACATGTTGTCAGGACCCCGATCCTAGGTCACACCGATCTAGCATGTAACACTTTGTATTACTTTGCGGCCTCATGCACGGTATTCCCACGGGTGCCACCTTACCTGGCCCGGGACCGTTTGCGCCTTTTGGCTCACATATATGATAGTGTCGCTAGCATCCATATGACAAAGAACCCAGGTCGACATGACTAGTCGTGAACCCAAAGTGGCACTAACTTACAGGGACATGCATACATGAAACAACATCGAACATGTCGGTCATCAGCGTGTGAATCCGGGTTGTAGTAACTGGGCTAACAGGACTCCGGGAACCCAGGCTGTAGCAGGCTAGCAGGACTCTGGAAGTCACCGCGTGACATTTCCCCGAAGGGACAGACACAGGAACGAAGTGAATCACATGCCGGCCAGTCTAAGTGTTCCAGAGCAGTAGTGCTGGGCTAGCAGGACTTCGGTAAACCGGGCTGTAGCGGACTGCCAAGGCTCAGTGGAAATACCCGACTACATTTCCCCATAAGAGAGGCTACCAAGGATAAACAACTATATTGTCGGATCCCACACATACCAAGCATTTCAATCATAAACAATATGCTCGATAAGTGCAAATACAACATGGCATCACAACATGACTCTACAACTCAAAGTATTTATTCCTTAGGCTTCGTAGAGGAAGATATTACAAACATGGGTCTCATGACCCAACATTCAGAGCATACAAGTCAAAGCACATGCGGAAGCTTAACATGTCTGAGTACAGACATATACAAATGAAAAAGGCTGAGAAGCCTGACTATCTACCAGACCCTGCCGAGGGCACAAGATCGTAGCTGAGGTATCAAGCTAAACATCGAAGTCCACACGGAAGTACTAGCGAGACTGACGTCTCTCCGCAAAACATAAAATAGGCAAACGTGAGTACAGATGTACCCAGCAAGACTTACATCAGAACTAGCTACATATGCATCAGTATCAACAAATGGGGTGGTGGAGTTTGACTGCAGGAAGCCATCTTTGACTCAGTGGTTATCCTAAACTATGACTGCAAGTAACTCTTTGAGGTGACGCACACGAGTCCACATATTCACCATATCAATACACCACTATGGATCCGCTCCCGTCTCCCTACGAGAAGGCCATCCATAGCACTCACGCTTATCTTGCGAGTTTTAGAGTATCCACTTTCACTTGTCTATGAACTGTATAGGCAACCAAGTAGTCCTTTACCGCAGACGCGGCTATTCGAATAGATGATGTTAACCCTGCAGGGATGTACTTCTTCACACACGCTCTCACCACTTACTGCTGTTTACACGACATGTACTCGGCAACCTTCAAGCGGAAGCCCAACGAGGGTGTCAGCCATGGTCTACCTAAACACTCAAGTCTCTAGTCCAGGTTTATTGCCTATCTAGGTTCCATCCGCAGGGAGTCCGGCCGAGGTTTCCACATACGGCCCCGAACGATGTGTACAGGGTTCCCGAGACACCAAACGGGCGACTCGGTACAACGTGCCACGGTGTATCTACCGCATCATAGCCCACCCCTAGGGTCAGCGCTACGCATGGCCGCCAACACATGTCCTATAAACACCAGAAACTAGTTGCAACTCCTGGACAAAGGACTAGGGTGGTTAAGAAGCCGAGAGGGTCCATTGGTTTTGGGCCCAATGCATGGTAGTAACTAATTCTTAAATCACACATACAGATGTCGGCGCTTAAGGATGGTTCCAATGAAACAACCCACCATGTACTCCTACACGGCCTCTCATCGATACCTTTACCAAATCGTGTTCAACACACTTAGCTCACACACAGTAGGACATGTTCACAACTTTCCAATTCATCCCCGATGAATCATACCTAACACAACTCTAAGCAATAGTAGGCATGACAAACAAGCATGAATGAGTAGGCACATCAAGGCTCAAAGAACTCCTACTCATGCTAGTGGGTTTCATCTATTTACTGTTGCAATGAAAGGTCACGCAGAGGAAAGGGGTTCAACTACCGCAGCATGTAACAGTTGATTCATTGTTGTCCTGATGCAGTAAAAGAGAGTAGGAGCGAGAGAGTGGGATTGTATCGGACTGAACAAGGGGTTTTTTGCTTGCCTGTCACTTCTGAAGATATTATAGCTCTTCATCGGTGTCATCGAACTCATCGTCGGAAACATCATCTACTAAGAGGGAACAACCACCGGCAAACACAAAAGGAACCACAATCAATGCAATGCACATCCATATGAATGATATGTCATGTTAAAGTACTAGATTGACCTAGTGCAACAGTTAGTCATATTCATTAAAGTGGAATTCAAACCTATAGAAAATTCCAACTCCAAAACTAATTGCCATTTATTCCATAAAAATGAATGGTCCTAATCAGTGAGGTTAACTTGTTCAAACATGCATGAACATGGCATAAATAGATTCTTCATATTTTTATGATAATTTTTCATATATAAATTATTTCATTTGGAGTTACGGTTTATTTTCTATGATTTTTAGAAGTTTAGGGTATTTTCTGAAAATAAATAAATCATTTTTGATTTATTTAAAATCCCAGAAACATATACTACATCAGCATGACGTCAGGCTGAGGTCAGCAGGTCAACGGAGTCAGCCAGGTCAACCCTGGCCTATGGGACCCATAGGTCAGTGACACAACAAACAAACTCTGTTAGTTAGTGCTAAGTTAAATACTAACCTAACTTAATTAGGGCATGGGCCCACATGTCAGTGATACAGAGTTAGTTAGCGAGGTGATTAACCTCTAACAGTGGTAATTAGGACTAATTAAAATCTAAACTAACTCTAGTCAGAGGCCGGTCCCACATGTCATCGATGCAGGGGGGCCCAGTCGTGGTCAAAGTGGGTCAACCCCACCGGCGACTTGACACTAGCGAGGCCAGTCGCGGTGGCGAGCCTCGGGTTTGCATCTCCAGCGACCAAATGGCCAGCGGAGGCATCTATGTGATGCGGACGCACGTCCGCATCGAGTAGTGGTGGTGGTTGGGCCTGGGGTGGCCGGAGTAGTCGCCGACGATGACCTTGGCGGCTGCCGGAGCTCGGGTGAGCTCGGGGTCGTCGCTGTGACGGTCGTAGTGGCTCGTGCGTGGCACCTACGTGCTCTATGCGGCGCGGGGAGGAAGCTGGGCACGACGGCCGGACCATTAGATGGCCGGAGACACGTCGGCGACAAGCACAGGCGGCGGTGCGTGCGGGCGAGCTCGAGGCGGCATGTACGGTGCACGAGAGTGAGAACGGAAGGGGGAGAAGGGTCAGTGGCTCACAGTGGTCACGGCAACGCAGACGGCGGCCCCGGGGAGGAACCAGAGCGAAGCAGGGAGGTGAGGGGATCTCCGGCATTGGGAGGTTGAAGACGAGCTTGGTGAGGTCGTTCGGGGGCGTGCGGTGGCATGTGAGTCGTTGGGGAGGCGTAGGCGGCGATGGCGGAGCTCTGGGACACGATGGTGAGGCGAAGAGATGACGGTGGCCGTGGCAGCAGTGAGCGGCAGCGACAAGCGCGCTCGGGTGCGGTGTAGGGAGAGAGCAGAAGAGGGGAGAGGAGGAGTGGATAGAACAAAGGGGTCGGCGGGTTGCATGGCGTCTCTAGCCAGCCAACAGCATCGGCGGAAGCAGGAGGTGGCTCGGAGCGTGCCGGTATGCAGCGACCACACACGCGGCGTCCTACTGGCGCGGGGAGGAAGACGCCCCTGCCCCTGGTGGGCTTGGCAGCTAGCTGGGCCGGCTATAGGTAAGACCCAGGTGGGTTCTCTCTCTTCTCTCTCTGCTAATTTGTTTCTGTTTTCTAATTTTCTATTGTTTTTTGATTTGATTTAAATACCAAATCAATTTATAAGCTTCTGAAAGTTTGAATGTGGATCAAATGGACAAAACCAAAGTCACACGTGGAAATTCAGAATTTCTGGACTTATACTTAATATATAGTAAATATAAATCCAATCCAAATATTTACTGATTTAATTCAAAGTCCCAAAATAAGTATTTCTGAGATTCCAAAAATATTGGTTTGAATTTTACCTCTTGCCAATATTTTCAGAAATGAACAAGAACATTTTCTTGGGTTTATTTGAAGCAATTTTTAATGTTGATCATTTCTAGAAATGATTTTTGAGGCTTTCCACTTTCCCAAATTCAACTTTCATAAATTTAAACATGATGCAAGATGATTGATGCAAGGACAAGCAGTGACTAGCTAGGGATGTGACAACTCACCCCCACTAAACAAGAATCTCGTCCCGAGATTCAAGACGTGAGGTAAGGAAAAAGGTGGTCACAAAACTATCACAATCCTCATGATCGATTTTCCCTTCTAGTAGCTGTTGATACATTGCATCATATTGATCTTGATGTCCTTGCCTTCAAGATCTTTGTCCAACATGATGTTAACAAAAAGAAGCTCTACAGAAATCGATCTTCTCAAAGATCGAGCAACTCAAGATCAACTCATGGAGTGAGACGTAGAAACATCTCTAGAGTTGAGAGGAAAAACATGCATCAGGAGGGACGAAAGAAACAATTTTACGAGGGTTTCAAAGTAGCAAGGAAACAATTACGATGATCCCATAACGGGGCACCTTAGAGGAGGTGACTCATAGGATTATTCCCTTAAGTGGCAAAAGGAATTACTTTTGATATCTAGATCATTGAAACTCTTTATACCAGCCTAAGGAAAATCACAATCGAGGGAGTTCGCAAGAATGGCATACTCAAACTAGGATGGATGATGTGGACTACCTTGTTGAAGACAACGCAATGGATGGTTTTTTCTTATCATCGGAAATGGATGGAAACCGTGGTAGGACCACTTTGAAGATGATCCTGATCAGTAATTACTGAGAAGGGTAGTCCGTAGTAGGATGACACAATGGTGGTGCAAGCTGGGAACAAAATGCAAATGCTGGGAATGATTCTAGTAACTGGGGAGAAACCCAACAGTACAGAGATTCCACTATTTGAAAGGTTATGGCATAATTGAAGTAACTGAGAGCGGATCCCAATTAATGCCGACGATAAATCCTAGTGCTTGCGCATGCTCTCAAGAACTTGAGCATTTCCGTATTCATCAAGGTTTTACCAATATCCGTGTCAAGGATCCTGGCAACACAACATGCTACCATGATGAATAATGGTGGAAGATGCAGATGCAAAGAAAGATAACACTTTCTCAGATTTCACCTTAGCAAGGCCAAGGGATCAAAATCTGGATGATCGACTGAGAGACATTTAGCACTCTGCTTCTAATGTTCTCCTTGATGTGCTAGCGTAACCCATTTATTGATATTGCTTGGTACCTAGAACATCAGGTAGAAGGTCGGACTTCGGGAGCGCAAGAATCCATAAGGAATAACTATGGAAGTAAATCATACGAAATCCTTATGGAAAGGTGGCTAAATTTCTCAATCAAGATACTACAATAATGGGTCTTTCGGCTGGGTGTGTTGGCCACGACATCCACTCTACCGGTTACAAAGAGACCAATATTATAGCTCTTGCGAAACGTTCCAACCATCACATCTGCCCGAGATTCAGATCTGGTTGGTAACAGGATAGTTCAGACAGCATGTCTGGAAAGAAATTTTGCAACACAAACCGACGAGATAGCGTTGCGAGATTCTCGGGAAATGGACTATGGTAGAAAGCTCCAAAACATGAGCTGATTCTGCTACATACATGTGAACATGATGTCCATGACAAACATGATCTTGTCTAAGTCTTCGACGTGCTGTGCACCAAGATCGTCAAGCAAACCACAACCCTCTACACAACAACAACTCTCAAGAACAATGACATCGTCAAAACCAAGCTATGTCAGTGGGAACGACACCTATGGGATCACAAGAATCCCTACTACGGTTGCGGGGCATGGGGTCATGAGAAGAGCAGATCAAACAGATAGCACACGGTTCGTTTATCCAGGTTCGGGCCGCGGGGATGCGTAAAACCCTACTCCTTCTTTGGTGGATTGTATATCTGTGTTCTTGAGCTAGCTATGGGACGTGAGATGCTCCTAAAAGCCGAGTCCTCCTCCTGGTCGCCTCGGGCCTCCTTTATAGGAAAGGGGTTGCCACAGTAGCACCAGGAGGTGGAAAGGGAACAGTGATGCGAGGTTATCCCATGCATTACATGACAAGGCGCATTTAATGCGTCTTGCCCATGTGTCCTTGCTTTATCGGGGACGGGGGAGAGACCTGTCTCGTCCGTCGCCGCTCCCTCTCGTGTCGACACGCGCCCTGGCCAGCGGCGCCCGCGGTGCCATGTAGGCAGGCAGGCAGCTGAGCTGGCGCAGCAGTGGGTCTCCACGAAGATCTGCATGCCACCACGCAGGTGCCTGCCCAGCTGGTTGGGTCGGCAACTGCATGCGAACGGCAGTGGAGGTTCGACTGGCGTGGGCCTGATGGTGGCCCAATGGGTGTTCTTGGCAAGGGCCTTGCCGGGGCCCCGGCAAGGGTCTTGCCGTGGCGCCTGCTGTCATCCCCGGCAAGGCTCTTGCCGGGGGCCTTGTGGTCCTCCTTGGCTGGGATCTCGCCAAGGATCATCATCTTCTAAAGGGTGTATCTAATCTTGAATGTCTTCACAAAGATCTGCATGCCACCACGGGGATGTCTCCCGAATCCACTGCCCCCATGGGGGCAGTGGACTCAAGGGTGACTCACTCCGTAGGTGTGGGGCGAGCTGCCATGGCAAGGGCCTTGCCGGGTTTGCTAAAACCGCCTCCCGACAAGGATCTTGCCGGGGGGGTCCGTTTCGTCCCCTTTGCTCTTTGTGGTCTTGGTCTTGGCGTCGTTCTGCTTCTCCTGAGCTTCGGCCTTACCTTGGCTCACCTCCCTTGCCGGCGGGGCGGCTTTTACCGGGGTAAGTCTCTTCGTGCGATGTGCTTCCCATGCTTCCCGCGCGTGGCGCAGCGTGGGGAGGCGTGTGTGACGTGGGCGGCATGCGTGGGGTTGCTTCCCGCGGGCATGCGTCACATCACAGTTAATGTGAAAGGAGGCGGCCCGTGTTTTTCCCCCATAAGAAGGAATAACCGTGGGTGCGCTGCTCACTTTTTCCTCTTCCCTCGTGCCTTTTCCGATCTCAGAGCCGTCGTTCCCTTCCTTCCTTCCTTCCTAAGCTTTGTTGTCGCCCACCGCCGTCGCTTCGCCATCCCCCTTCCTTAGCCCTCTGAACTTCTTGGTTGCCATGGCTCCCAAATTCGCCAAGGGCAAGGGGGTGGCTAAGGGCGCTGGGACGGTGGAGCCGCCGGAGAGCGCACTGTCAGGGGACCGAAGGAAGTCCGCCTTCTTCTTCCACTCGACGGTTGACGCTCAAGAGCTTCGGGCCTCCTTCAAGCCCCTATGGGGAGTGAAGATGGGGGGAGAGGATTCGAGACACCCGGCGACGCGCATCATTCCTGCTGCTTGCGCTGATCCTTCCTCAAATCGGTACCCCTTCTTCATTGATTACTTTTCTTACGGGTTATGCCCTCCTTTCTCTGATTTCTTCTGCGACGTTATGCGCACCTTCGGCTTTCGCCTCTTGGATTTTACTCCGAATGCGGTGGCGTGCATGGCTTTCTTCGCGCACCTTTGCGAAGGCTTTGTCGGGGTGCAGCCCAACACGGCGCTCTTCCGCCATTACTTCTTCCCTCGAATCCACCCGGGAGGAGCCGTCTCCGGTTGCGTCACCTGGATCCCAAGATCCAAGGGGGCGTACCTGGACGGTGCCGTGAAGGAGAGGTGGGAGGAATGGCGTGGCCGGTGGTGCTGGATTGAGGATGAACCCCGTCGGAATTCCGCAAGGTCCGCCGAGTGCCTCCGGTCCGCGGCGGCGATTGGAGAGATGTCGACGTCGCCGATGGGAGGCTCACTATCGCCACCACCAGGATTCTCCGGCTCACCCAGGCCGGAATCACCCTTGAGATGATCGGGGCAGACTTCATTCGCCACCGGATCGCCCCGTTGCATAGCAAGGGGATGCCAGCTTGGCTCTTTACGAACCCGGCTGACATTATGCGACTCCGCCCCGGCCTCGATCACAACTTCACAGTGCTAGCGCATGCCCACTTCTGCCAGCGGCTTTTCCATCTTGATGTGTGTCGTGATGGCGAGGTCGAGCGGACCAGCAAGGCCGGGAGGGCTGCCGCAAAGGTTGGCAAGGCCCTCAAGGGGCCATTTTTCAAGCTGCCAGCAGGGGTGGTCCCGTTGTGCAACAATTCGCGTCGGTCCGAGATCATCGCCATGATGTCGGACTGTAATGCACACGGCCCTGTCCCGAGCTGGAAGGAGCCGAAGGTCGAGGATGTGCAGCAATTCTTCGACACCCTGATCAAGGTGTACGTCAATGCCAACGCCGAGCGGTGGCTTATCATGGAAACCACCCCGGTAGAGCTGGACTACATCGCCACTAGGGAGAGGGAGGCACAGCTTGCCATGGAGGCCGGCAGCACCGAGGGAGTGGAGGACATGGCCGCAACGGCGGCGGAGGAAGAGGAGCTCTCCCGGTGGGCGGCGGCCTCCGGGGAGGTCAGCAGCGCCAACACTGGATCTCCACTCGTCGAAGACGCGGCCGACGAGTCATCGGGGGAGGAGGAGGAGGCGGCGGCGGGCTCGACGCCAACTAGGGGAAGAGGGCGAGTCCCGCGGCGGGCTGGCTCCGGTGAGCCGGTCCGGCCCGGCAGGGCTGCGCGACCTCAATTGACCCTGGAGGGGTCTGGGCGCCACACGAGGGCCACGGCAACCAAGAGGCTGACGAAGGCCGCTGAGAAGAAGAAGACAACAGCCCCTTCCTCATCCGGGCGCGCACAAACCCCGCTGCCTCCTTCGCCTCCTCCAGCAAGCGTCGACTCGGATGATGATGCGGAGCTCCCTTTTGATCTCAGGCCTCTCGGCCCGGAGAGGAAAAGGAAACTGGTGGAAGAGGAGGAGACGGATGACGAGTAAGTTCTCCGTTCCTTACTGTCATTTCAATTTCCTTGAATTGGGTCGCTTGTCCTGATCCATTTTTGCTTCCGTAGGGAGACAGAGATGTTGGCCTAGAGGGTAAAGAGGGCGAGGACCTCGGCGAGCAGCCAGCCCCCGGCTGGGGCTTCAAAGACACCACTGGTGGTGCTGAGCAGCCCGGATAGCAGCCCCCGGTGCAGCCCCCAGCGTAAGTTCGTCACCCTCTTCTTACTCGACACGTGGTAGGTGCTCGATGCTGACCTTGCCGGGTTTGCAGGAGGGGAGCGGCAGCAGGAGGAGCCACAGAGGGCTACTCCTAACACACCACCCCCATCGACTACGCCGCCGCGAGGGGCGTCCCCGGCAAGGGCATCAGGCACGGAGCTGTAACGCCCTTGATGCGGCTATATCTCCCACGTGTCGAAGCACGACCTAGAGGCATAACCCCATTGAAAGCAATGTCGCAAGAGAGGTAATCTTCACACAACCCATGTAATACATAAGGGAAAAAGATACATAGTTGGCTTACAATCGCCACTTCACACAATACATGAATAAAGCATTACATCATCCAGATACAATCAAGGTCCGACTACGGAACCAAAATAAAAGAAGAACCCCAAATGCGACAAAGGTCCCCGATCGACCCCAACTGGGCTCCGCTACTGATCGACTAGAACGGAACAACACAAAGGACAAGATCTTCATCGAGCTCCTCCTTGAGCTTGGTTGCGTCACCTGCACGGACTCATCGGCACCTGCAAGCTGGTTTTGAAAGTATCTGTGAGCCACGCGGACTCAGTAATCTTGCACCCTCACGATCAAGACTATTTAAGCTTATAGGTAAGGTAAAAGGTATGAGGTGGATCTGCAGCAAGCGACTAGCATAGATGGTGGCTAACATACGCAAATGAGAGCGAGAAGAGAAGGCAAAGCACGGTCGATAAAAGTATGATCAAGAAGTGATCCTAAAACAACCTACGTCAAGCATAACTCCAACACCGTGTTCACTTCCCGGACCCCGCCGAGAAGAGACCATCACGGTTACACACGCGGTTGATGCATTTTAATTAAGGTCAACTTCAGGTTTTCTACAACCGGACATTAACAAATTCCCATCTGCCCATAACCGCGGGCACGGCTTTCGAAAGTTCAAATCCCTGCAGGGGTGTCCCAACTTAGCCCATGACAAGCTCTCACGGTCAACGAAGGAATAGACCTCCTCCCAAGACATTCCGATCAGAATCGGTATCCCGGTTCTTCAAGACATCCTCGACAATGGTAAAACAAGTCCAGCAAGACCGCCCGATGCGCCGACATCCTGATAGGAGCTGCACATATCTCGTTCTCAGGGCAACACCGGATGAGAGCTCCGTACAACTAAAACCAGCCCTCAAGTTTCCCCGAGGTGGCGCTGCAAAGGACTCTAGTTCGGACCAACACTTAGACAAGCACTGGCCCGGGGGGGTTAAAATAAAGATGACCCTCGGGATGCGCGACTCCCAAGGGAAAAAGGCTAGGTGGCAAATGGTAAAACCAAGGTTGGGCCTTGCTGGAGGAGTTTTATTCAAAGCGAACTGTCAAGGGGTTCCCATTATAAACCAACCGCGTGAGGAACGCAAAATCCGGGAACATAACACCGATATGACGGAAACTAGGGTGGCAAGAGTGGAACAAAACACCAGGCATAAGGCCGAGCCTTCCACCCTTTACCAAGTATATAGATGCATTAATTAAATAAGACATACTGTGATATCCCAACAAGTAAACATGTTCCAACAAGGAATAACATCTCCATGTTCCAACAAGGAACAAACTTCAATCTTCACCTGCAACTAACAACGCTATAAGAGGGGCTGAGCAAAGCGGTAACATAGTCAATCAACGGTTTGCTAGGACAAGGTGGGTTAGAGGCTTGGTTTAACAATATGGGAGGCATGATAAGCAAGTGGTAGGTATCGCAGCATAGGCATAGCAAAAGAGCGAGCAACTAGCAAGCAAAGATAGAAGTCATTTCGAGGGTATGGTCATCTTGCTTGAAATCTCGCAAAGAAGAAGAACGAGTCCATGAAGAAGACAAACAGACATAGCCAACGCATCCTCACACACGCAACGTTACCGAAACCAACCCGAAGAAGCAAACATCGGAAAGAAGCACACAACATAGTAAACAACCAACACATGAACATGGCATGATATGCGAGATACGGTATGCAATGCATATGCATGATTTGACAAGGAATGAATGAACCTGGCCTCAACTTGGAAATCCAAGTGTGCCACTGGAAAGGTGAGATGAAATTGCTTGAAAACGATATAAAGATCACCGGAATCAGAGTTACGGTTTGGAAATGGCGAGCAATTCAAATATGGCACCGGTCTGCGATATACAGCAAGTAGCCATCTAAATGCAACAAGATGAACATGCTACAGCACTCAAGCATGGCAACAAAATACATGGCAGGGATCCATTCATGATGCTTAACAAAAGATGAACACTGAGCTACGGCCAATTCATCCATTAACAGGTTCAAACAAGCATGGCAAAAAAAGCAAACGGTAAACAGATCTCAGACTTAGTGAAATTAACACAAGCCTGGAATTTCAGATCAGGTAGCACACTTCGGAGCATGAAAACTATATGCTACAGGACCTAAACATGGCAAAGTAAAGCATGGCATGGAACTACTCAAAGATCTTAACAAAAATCCCTTAGTGACCGTGAGCCAAAAGGGATCAGAAAATACAATTGCAAGCATGTAAACATGGCAAAAACATAATCAGATCACAGACTTAGTGAAAACTGAAGCATGCTGAAACAGATATCAAGTAGGCATGTTTACGAGCTCGATGCACTCACTACAGAGCAAGGCATGACAATCTAAGCAAACTCCCAACAAGAATACACAAAATACAAGCTAGACATGGCAAGAACAATACCATAGCATGCACGGATCAACTACAACATCATCGGCAAAATCGCTAACAAGTAGACAATCTGCCCAGATTCACGAAATGACAAAAGTAGAGCTCGATTGACTCAAGCTAGGGTGCTCCATAATTGCAAACAAAGACATGGATGGGTAGAGCACTACAAGATTAACAAAACATCCTTACTGATCATCCTCAAAAGAGGCACAGATCGCTAGGAAACAACATGAACATATGGCATAATGAGATAAACAGACCAAGGACTTAGTGGAAATGCTAAGTCCCTGAAATCAGCATTACCAAGTGCACCACTTTGCAAGCTTGTGCTAGTCACCACACACATCACAAAAATACATGGGTTGCACCTCTTGAAAGATGGCAAAACCCTTAACAAAACATATGTAGAGCTCATGGGCATATCATGCACACAATAATCATGGCAAAAATGACAAATATCTAAATGGAGCAGCAGATCTGACAATTATCTCAAGTAGCACTCTTCTAACAGTATTTCGGGCATCAAGATAAACTCAAATGAAAATGATGCAATGAGATGAAATGATGTGATCTCTGAGATGAACATTTTGATATGCTATATGCCCAAAACGGAGCTACGGATGCAAAGTTACGATGCGATGAACATGAGCATTTGAATCTGGGAATTTCGGGGACTTAGGAAAAATATACCCTCTGAAAATAGATCTAGGGTTTGGCACGGAAACCGAGGCACTCACCGGAGCTTCACCGGAGGAGGGCGCGTGGCGGCGCTGGGGAGGTCGGAGGAGGCGGAGCCGGCCGGATCCCGCCGGATCCAGGCGCGGCGGGGCCGGAGGAGCAGCGGGCCGGCGAGGGGCGGCGTCGAACGAGGTCGGAGGAGGCGGCGCGCGACGGATCGGCGAGGTCGACGGCGCAGGGCGGCGACCAGAGTGACGCAGGCGCGCGGCGGCAGAGAAAGGAGTCGGGCGGCACGGCGTGGGTGGCAGCGCGGGGCGCGG
>NC_041392.1:393023950-393069330 GCF_002162155.2 Triticum dicoccoides
GCCATGGGCCGGGCGGGCCGCAGCGGTGGAGGCGACGTGGCGGACGCGGAGTGGTTGGGCGCGGCGGCGGGTCTGTCCGGCTAGGGCGGACATTGTCCGGTGGCGGCGCGAGGGGATTTTTAGGGTTTCGGGGAAGAAGACCCGGGATTTTCGGGGAGCGGTCTATTTATAGAGGTAGAAGGAGCTAGGAGAGTCCAAATGAGGTGCGGTTTTCGGCCACGCGATCGTGATCGAACGACCGAGATGATGGGACAGGTTTAGGTGGGTTTTGGGACACTTTGGAGGGGTGTTGGGCTGCAACACACATGAGGCCTTTTTGGTCCCTCGGTTAACCGTTGGAGCATCAAACGATGTCCAAATGGTACGAAACTTGACAGGCGGTCTACCGGTTGTAAACCAAGGCCGCTTGGCAAGTCTCGGTCCAATATGAAAATGTTTAATCCCCACACACTAAATAAAGGTAGAAGTGACCACCGGAGGAGAACGGAGCGCCGGAATGCAAAACAGACAACGGGGAAATTGCTCGGATGCATGAGACGAACACGTATGCAAATGAAATGCACATGATGACATGATATGCAATGCATGACACGCAAGCAATGACAACGCAACAACATCGAATAACTGGATACCTGGCACATTGGTCTCGGGGCGTTACAGGAGCCCACACCTATGGAGGAAGAGGAGAACTTGGGCGCTGGTGGCTCTGCCACGGCGCCAAATGCTGGCGGAGAGGGGACTTCTGCTTCACAGCCTGGCACTAGTGAGTCGCCTGTCCTTCGTCTCTGTTTTCCCTTATTCTTTTCCTGGCTTCATTGCTCCCGTTGCTGCCCAGGCCCTCCTTCAACGGGTATGGAGGACGTGGATACCGTTGCTGGGAACATTGCTGAGGAGGCCGCCAAGGATGCTGCTGAGGACACCACGGCGGGGGCCGCCAAGGCGACCGGCGAGGCTTCTACCGAGGGCGCCAGCGGTGGACCTACGGTGAGGCCGGCAAGGCCTCTGCCGAGGAAGAGGTGGTGGGTGACCAGCCTCCCTCCTCCTCAACCTCGGGCCCCGGCAGGTATTTGAAGGTGGGCGACGATCTCTTCGTCCACCTCCCAAGGGCGTCAAGCTCGGCGCCCGCCGAAGGGGAAGTTTGCGACGGCGAGGTGCTTGCTGCCACCGGACTTGAGGTGGTTGATGAGCCGGGCGTTGGTGGCGACGGTTCTACAGAAGAGAAGCTTTTCCGTGCCATGGGGGCCAATCTCCGGAAGCTCCAAGTGCTCTACCGTGCTCACCTGGACAAGGTCAAGTCCAGGATGGCAACGATGGACAACGCGGAGATGGACTTCAAGGTGCGCGTTGCCGAGACGCAGACCTGGTTCCACCAGGCTCGCGAGGAGCAGAGGGCCTTCCAGGAGAAATTGGCCGAGCGCGATGTGCAGCTCACCATGAAGATGGCCGACATCGAGAAGGCCCAGGAAAAGGCGGCGAACTTGGCTGCCGCGACCGAGGCCGCCCGGAACCAGCATCAAGCCACCTTGAATTCCCAGGAAGAGGACCTCACCGCGCATGAGGCGAAGCTTGCCGCAGCGCTCCGTGGCAAGGATGAGGAGCTTGAGGCCCTTGTCGTGCGGCGGACTCGCGAGCTGGAGCAGAGGCACAAGGAGGCACTCGATGCCCAGGCTCTGGCCCATGCCGGCAAGGTAAGGGAGTTGGAGGTGGCGCAGGACGAGCTGTAGGAGCAGGCCCTCAAGCTATCCAACGAGAAGAGCACGCTCAACAGCGCCTTGGTGGAGGCGCAAGGAGCGGTCATCAGCAGGGCTGGGGAGCTCTCCGAAGCGCAAAACTCCGTCAGAGACCTCAAGCTGAAGCTGGAGGATCTCGAGAAGATGCTGTTATAGAGCAGGGCTCGGGAGGAGACGTTGACCAGGAGCCTGGAGGAGGAGAAGCAGCTGCGGGCGAACGAGGCCGCCTCCCACCAGGATTATGTGGCGGGCGAGAACAGATGGATCAGCCGCCTGGAGGAGGTCGCCAGCAGGTTCACCTCGTAGTTGGCCACCATGGGGATGCCACACGTGAGGTACGCCCCTGAGCGCAGGGGGACCGTCAACACCAAGTTGACCCTGTTCTTCGAGGGCGTCCTCAGAGCCTTGGCCTATCTTCACTCCAATAGGACGGCCACGCTGGCCGAGGAGGCCCGGTGACTTTGCCGGAGGGTCGTGGCCAAGGTCCTCACCAAGACGGCGTACTAGAATCCCGATCTTGACTTCGCGGCCGCGATGAAGAGCTTGCCGGATGGTGCTGACCTCACGGTGCTCAAGGAGTGCATCAAGCCCATCCCCGACTGCATCGACGAAATCAAGAGGGTGGAAGGCCAGCGCCGGGATTAGGCATCCCGTTCTTCTTTGCCGCTGCGGGTTCCCGACCAAGACAAATTTTATCTTTAGTTAGAACCGCAGCTATGATGTGATGTAATATAACTTTGAAGTACTCTTAATTTTCATGCATGTTATTTCCCCGTTCGATTCCTCTTTGTATGCGTGCCCTACGTCGATCGGGAAGGCTTGCCGGCGCGGAAACCCCTAGCGGCATTTTGTGGACGGATCCCCATGGCCAGCCAGGTACGCGTGCTGCCGGACGAGCCACCTTTCCATTCTGAACGCGGCCGCTCGAACTGTCGAGCTTGACTCGAGTCAGAATTGGGGGCGTTGCAGATCGCGGAAGGCTACTCTGCCATTCTCGACGCAGCCGCTTGAGCTGTTGAGCGGACTCGAAATAGGGCAAGGGCGTTGCCGATCGTGGTAGAGCCCCCTGGGGTGCAGGTTTCTCATACAAAGCAAATATCTCCGGGGGGAATAACCTCAAATAAGAAGGGTAGCACAAATAAGGGTTCAGTGCAACTTAGCTTCTGTTTGCGATCGCTCGAGTGTCCATCTTCTGGCCTCCTTTCTTCTTCAAGGGTCACAAAGATGAAGGAGTGCTGGGCTAACTGCTAGAGCCGATTCTCACAATTGCGTCCCCTACCAGGCGCGCCAAAGAT
The DNA here is from genome assembly GCF_002162155.2 of Triticum dicoccoides. NCBI lineage: Eukaryota > Viridiplantae > Streptophyta > Magnoliopsida > Poales > Poaceae > Triticum > Triticum dicoccoides. The sequence continues at coordinate 393,026,976 of NC_041392.1, forward strand.
GTCGGTGGGAACGACACCTATGGGATCACAAGAATCCCTACTACGGTTGCGGGGCACGGGGTCGTGAGAAGAGCAGATCAAACAGATAGCACACGGTTCGTTTATCCAGGTTCGAGCTGCGGGGATGTGTAAAACCCTACTCCTGCTTTGGTGGGTTGTATATCTGTGTTCTTGAGCTAGCTATGGGGCGTGAGGAGCTCCAAAAAGCCAAATCCTCCTCCTGGTCGCCTCGGGCCTCCTTTTATAGGAAAGGGGTTACCACAGTAGCACCAGGAGGTGGAAAGGGAATAGTGATGCGAGGTTATCCCTCGCATTACATGACAAGGCGCATTTAATGCGTCTTGCCCAGGTGTCCTTGCTTTATATGGGAACGGGGGAGAGACCTGTCTCGTCCGTCGCCGCTCCCTCCCGTGTCGACACGCACCCTGGCCAGCGGCGCCCGTGGTGCCATGTAGGCAGGCAGGCAGCTGAGGTGGCGCAGTGGTGGGTCACCATGAAGATCTGCATGCTGCCACGCAGGTGCCTGCCCAGCTGGTTGGGTGGGTAGCTGCATGCGAACGGCAGTGGAGGTTCAAATGGCGTGGGCCTGATGGTGGCCCAACGGGTATTCTTGGCAAGGGCCTTGCCGGGGCCCCAGCAAGGGTCTTGCCGTGGCGCCTGCTGTCATCCCCGACAAGGCTCTTGTCGGGGGCCTTGTGGTCCTCCTTGGCTGGGATCCCGCCAAGGATCATCATCTTCTGAAGGGTGTATCTGATCTTGAATGTCTTCACAAAGATCTGCATACCACCACGGGGATGTCTCCCGAATCCACTGCCCCCATGGGGGCAGTGGACTCAAGGGTGACTCACTCCGTAGGTGTGGGGCGAGCTGCCACGGCAAGGGTCTTGCCGGGTTTGCTAAAACCGCCTCCCGGCAAGGATCTTGCCGGGGGGTCCGTTTCGTCCCCTTTGCTCTTTGTGGTCTTGGTCTTGGCGTCGTTCTGCTTCTCTTGAGCTTCAGCCTTACCTTGGCTCACCTCCCTTGCCTTGCTCAGTGTGGTGGTGCCCGTGGCTCAGACTGCCCGTGCACAGTTATAGGGGTACAAAAAGTCTACCCCTCTTTTTATACACCGACAAGCTACTTTTGTGCAAGCACGAGAACGACAACGCCAACGCCAACACGAAGAGGAAGAGAGAGCACGACTACACCAAGATGCACAAGACGCTGAGGCACAACGTCAAGAACAGCAATTGCGAGAAGCTCATGCACTTGAGGCGCAACAAGCCCTCCGAGATTCAAGTCGAGTCATAGCCACGCGCAACCGACAAGCTCGTGAACAACAAGAAGCGATTCGCGAAGAAGTTCAAGAGAGGAACTATCAAGCTCGAGTGCATCCTCAAGTTGCACGACCTCCTCATCAAGAACCCCAAGTTCACCAATAACAAGGAGACAATGGAAATCATCCGAGACAAGAACAATTTGAGAGAGACGATCCTCCTCGTCAAGTACGTCATCATCCCCGACCCCAACACAATGAAGAGCAATGATACGGCAAGCTTAAGTTCACCATGCCTGAAGTGTACCTATCATGGGCATTGAAGGTTGACAAAATATTCCGCTTGCACGACTATGAGGAAGAGAAGAAGATCACGATGGCATCCCTTGAGTTCCAATACTACGTCCTCATTTGGTGGGAACAAGTCATTGAGCGCCGAGCGGCAAGAGGTGAACCACCCATCACTACTTGGGCGCAAATGAAGGATGTCATGAGAGCATGCTCGTGCAAACCTACTACAACTGCGACCTCTTCAAGAAACTCCAACTCCTCAAGCAAGGAACCAAGAGCGTCGAAGAATACTACAAGGAAATGGAGATTGCCATGATACGAGCTAATGTCATGGAAGACGATGAGCAAACTATGGCATGTTTATTGAATGGACTCAATCATCCTATCAAGAAGATCGCCGACTTCCAACCATACTCGAACCTCATAGAGCCCGTGCATCAAGCTACCAAAGCGGAACGGCAAGTGCAAGATGAATTCAAATATGGCAAGTTCTCATCCATGTCCTATGGTTTCTCCAACAACTAAGCTTTGACGACTCCAACACATTCTACCTCAACCAAGCCATCTACAAGCAATGCCTACAAGTCGAGTTACAAGAAAAAATCAACAACCTCAAGTCATCCTCCTACTACAAGCAACTTCAAGCCGAGAGCTTCATCATCCTCTACCCCAACCGATGAGACCGTCAAGACAAGTTCCTTCAAATGCTTCACATACGGAGGCCGAGGTCACAAATCCTTTGAGTGTACCAACAAGCGAACCATGATCCTCAACAATGATGGTACTTATGACACCTTCAGTGAAGGAGAAATGGAAGCTCTTGAGAAAGTGGCCATGCACCGACAAGTGAACGAATATGAAGAGGAACAAGTCTTTCGTGACGAAGATTCTGGCCCCACTCTCGTTGTCTCCAAGGTCTTGACTCTTCAACATCAATAAGAAGAAGACCAAAGATGCCATATCTTTCATACCAAGGCCGACATCAATGGAAGGTCCGTCAAGGTCATCATCGATGGAGGGAGTTGCCATAACTTAGCAAGTGATGAACTATGCTCCTAGCTCCAATTGGTCAAGATGAAGCACCCACATACCTACAAAGTTCAATGGCTTAGCGACTCCGGCACTATCCAAGTCGAGCATAGAGTGCAAGTCTCCTTCAAAATCGTAGCATACGAAGACACTTTGGAGTGTGATGTCGTTCCAATGACCGTTTGCCACCTTATTCTTGGGCGACCATGGCAATTTGATTGAGGTGTCATCCACAACAGACGTACGAATCACTATATCTTCAAGATGAAAGGAAAGGAGTACGTACTTCGCCCTATGTCTCCAAGCCAAGTGATCATTGACAACCAAGCCATCCATCATGGAGAGAATAGTGAGAGAGCGAACCACCCAAAAGAGAGTGAGCACCACAAGCCCAAATTGAGTGACTCCACGATGAGCAATAAGAAGAACTTAGTTCTATCTGCCACCAAAAGTGAGATAAGAGAAGTGTGTGAGAACCCATCTAGTGTCATGCACTATGTCCTTTTGTGCAAGGACGAGGCACCAAAAGCTAACACCTCTCACAATCTACCTTTAGTGCTATCTTCTCTATTGCAGGAATTCCAATATGTTTTCCCCGACGAGCTACCTCCGGGTCTACCTCCTCTACAAGGCATCGAGCACCGAATTGACCTCATCACCGGAGCTCCACTTCCTAACAAGGCTCCTTACCGCATCAACCCTGAGGAAACTAAGGAGATCCAACGGCAAGTACAACAACAAATTGACAACGTCCATGTACGAGAAAGTTTGATCCCTTGTGCCGTCCCGGTAATCCTTGTTCCCAAGAAAGATGGTACATATCGCATGTGTTCCGATTGTCGTCCTATCAATGCTATTACCGTGCGTTATCATTGCCCTATTCCACACCTAGATGATATGCTTCATGAGCTTAGCGGAGCTACCATTTTCTCTAAGATTGATCTTAAGAGTGGCTACTATCAAATACGCATCCAAGAAGGTGATGAATGGAAAACCGCATTTAAGACCAAATTTAGCTTATATGAATGGCTTGTTATGCCAATGGGTTTATCCGAAGCACCTCGTACTTTCATGTGACTCATGCATTTTGTTTTTCGACCTTATATTGGTGTATTTGTTGTGGTCTATTTTGACGATATTCTTGTCTTTAGCAAATCTCTAAAAGACCATGTCACCCACCTCCGAACCGTGCTACAAACTCTTAGAAAAGAGCATCTTTATGCTAATATGGACAAATGCCTTTTCGGTGTTGACAAGCTTGTTTTTTTGGGTTCCGTTGTGTCTTCTAAGGGTGTTCATGTTGATGAATATAAGATCAATGCTATTAAAACTTGGCCCCAACCAAGCAACTTGCACCAAGTGCGTAGTTTTCTTGGTCTCGCCGGTTTCTATCGTAGATTCGTCAAGGATTTTAGTACCAATGCTTCACCTTTGCATGCTTTGAGTAAGAAGAATGCACCCTTTGTTTGGGGACCATCCCAAGATACCGCATTCAATGAGCTTAAGAATTTGCTTACTCATGCTCTTGTTCTTGCATTACCAAACTTTGACAAACCTTTTGAGATTCATTGCGATACTAGTGGTAATGGCATATGAGGTGTGTTAACGCAAGAGAAGCGCCCCATAGCTTACTTTAGTGAGAAACTTTCTGGAGCGCAACTCAATTACCCCATCTATGATAAAGAGCTATATTCTTTAGTGTGAGTTTTGCATGAATGGGGACATTATCTCTGCCCTCACGAATTTATCATATATACCGACCATGAAACACTTAAATACCTTAAGGGTCAAACTAAGTTGAACAAGCATCATGCTAAATGGAGTGAGTTCATTGAGTCTTTTCCTTACGTCATCAAGTACATTAAAGGTAAGGAAAATGTTGTGGCGGATGCACTTTCCCGCATATGCATGCTTGATACTAAACTTGAATTGGATGTCATTGGCTTTGAGCACATAAAAGGCTTGTATGCGCATGATCCTACTTTTGCTATTCCTTATGCCAAATGTTTGATGCATACATCTTGGGAACACTATTACATCAAAGATGGTTATCTTATGAGAGCTAACAAACTTTGCATCCCTGAGTCTTCTCTTCGTTTGTTACTTTTGTAAGAATCTCATGGAGGAGGACTAATGGGACACTTTGGACGCGACAAGACATTTGCTACGCTCTCCAAGAACTATTTTGGGCCCAAGATGTTCTGCGATGTCAACTGCTTCACCAACCGATGCTCTACATGTCGCAAAGCTAAGTCTAAAGCTCAAGCCCATGGTCTCTATATGCCTCTTCCAATTCCGTGTCAACCATGGGAAGATATTAGCATGGATTTTGTGCTTGGTTTGCCTAGAACTAGAAATGGAAAGGATTCCATATTTGTTGTTGTGGACCGATTCTGTAAGATGGCTCATTTAATTCCTTGCAACAAGATAGACGATGCTTCACATATTACCAATCTCTTTTGTAGGGAAATATTGTGCCTCCATTTAGTACCTAAGATGATAGTCTCGGACCGCGACACCAAGTTCCTAAGCTACTTTTGGAAAACCTTATGCGCCAAGCTCGGAATCAAGCTACTCTTCTCCATGGCATACCATCCATAAACCGAGGGCCAAACGGAGGTCACCAACCGCACACTCTCCGCTCTACTTCACGTGCTAATCAAGAAGAACATCAAGGAGTGGGAGGAGTGTCTACCTATCGCCGAGTACGCCTACAACCGAGCAAGACATTCGACTACCAGCAAGTCCCCCTTCGAGGTCGTCTATGGTTTCAACTTGTTGTCCCCATTGGACATTCTTCCATTACCACTACAAGAGCGCACAAACATGGACTCAAGTGCCCGGGTCAACTATCTCAAGAAGATGCATGAAGATACAAGGCACACCATTGAACGCCAAGTACAACAACTCGCGACCAAGCTCAACCTCAACAAGCAGCCCATGGTCTTCAACATTGGAGATCTTGTGTGGGTACACCTTTGCAAGGACCGCTTCCCCCACGAACGCAAGTCCAAACTTCTACCACGAGCGGATGGACCCTTCAAGGTGCTTGAACGCTACAACAACAACACCTACAAGATCATCATTCCACGAGACAAGTACTCCGTGAGCAACATCTTCAATGTCAAAGATCTCTTGCCCTACCATGGTGATGAAGATTTTGATCCGAGGTCGGATCTTTCCCAAGGGAGGGGAGATGATGCGGAGCATCCTATGGTCATACCCATGGACCTACCATCGTCTCACGATGTGCCAAGAGGACCTATGACACGAGCTAGAGCTTGAGCTCTTGAGACCGAGGTGACTTCCTTCCTTAGTTACATCACATATGATCCTCTCGAGACATGGCTACAACCTAAGTCTGGAATGTTGTGCATGATCAGGTACCAAGAAGACACTCCCAAAGATGCACGTGAAGACGGACAAGTCCCCAAGTTCACAGATGAAAAGAACCAACAAAAGGAGTCAAGGACAGCTTCCAGGCCCCGGACATCCGGCCATGACCCCGGACATCCGGCCCCTGGAGCATCAGCCTCCCAGCCGCCAGGCATCTACAGGCCCTGGACATCCGGCCCCATCCCGGACAACCGGCCTAGCCCGGACATCCGGCCCGAAGCCCAGAAATTCGGCACCCTCCATCTAGGGAGCATCAAGGCCATCCCCGACAGCCCGGACATCCGGCCCCTCACGGAAGCTCGGACATCCGACCCGACGACCGGTCATCTGGCCTCCCCTGTCTGTGCATAGTGTAAGGGCCCAAGGCCCGTGTAACCCTTCGGCCACCTAGACTATATATACTCCTCCTCCCTCTTTCTAGGGTTAGCGTTGTGATAGCTCATTTGTGAGATAGAGTCTTGCTCATCCATACGGATCTACTCCTTGAGAGAGATCGTGGCCCCTCTTCGGAGAAGATCCACATTGGATTCAAGACCCCCTCTAGGGTGGCCCCCGTCAAGACCTCCTTTCGGAGAAGAACCGGTTCCCTTTGTATCATCCCTTGTTGACTTTGGATCATGTTATCTCTATGTGTACTTGGATCTAGAATATGTGTGATCGTTCTTGTTGGTTTGAGTGTTTCTCTTGTGTTCCCCTTTGTGTTTTTCCCTCGTGTTCCTCGTGATACTTCGCGGGATCCACTCCTTTCGTGAAAGATCAGCCATCTAGGGGTCCACCCTACATCACCTCCGACTCAGAACCTCTGCCAAGTTTGAAGGTTCGTCAAGCGAGCCGGAAAGTAAGGTTTTCTCAGCCTTTAGCTGACTTGTATCCCAACTTTATTTTGAAGAAACAACAACATGAAGTTCACTGCACAACCCAGAATAGCGGTTGTGGGAATCTTTCCTCCGGCTTACCGAACACGCTGGTTCCTCAAAAGCGCTGAAATGAGGTGCTGCAGAATTCAACCTTATCTTTTCCAGAGGCGGGTCTTATCCGTCAACCGCTTAACCCTTCCGACTCAAATTATCGGGGACTCAGCTGGTGACTCAACTGGGACTCAACTGGGACTCAGATTCCCCTCTTCATAATCGGTCCGAGTGAGAACATTAGGCTTCTTTGCTTTAATACTTATACACTGATATATTAACCTTTTCATGTGTCTTATTTCCAGTGGTATGGCCAAGCCCATCAAGAAGCTGAAAATGAATAATCCAACCGAAGACCCTAAGGTTGCTGAGCCGGAGAAACTGAGCACCTCTGAAGCCTCTCAACAAACTCCGGTGGCTGCTGCTGATGACCCGCCACCAGAAACTCACGATGACATGGTGGAACCAATGGGTCTTGATCCGCCTAGTACTAAACCGCCAAGTTCCACCAAGCCCGCTGAAGAAGAGGCTGAAGAAGGGGCTGAAGATGTTGTGGTCACTGGGACTAGTTATACTAAGGCAGACAATCCCACTGTGTTATAAAAACACAGTGCCAAAGAAGAAATCTCCGCTGCTGACAAAGGAGAATGGAAATTAGACTTGGAGAGCTACGCGAGCTTCAGCGCCAGTGAGATTCATTCGGACTATTTAAGCCAACTGCATACCAGCCGAGACATGGAAGCCGGCTTAGTCAATCTGATGAAAGAGCGCTTTGAGGTAACCACTAGAACCCTTCTCGTATTAATATATATGTCAGCCGCCAAGTCTATAGGATACGAAATAATTTGAGAATATTGTAGACTTAAATGACAGCCTTCTTGCAATCCTTTCGATATAGGCTGAGCTAAGCATGAAGGGCTCTTAGGTGGTCGACCCGCGGAAGAACATCACCTTACAACAATCAGAGACATCGAAGGACAAATCGGAACTGACAGCCACCTTAGAAATATCTGAAAAACTAAAGACATACTTTGACATGCAGAGACCCAGCTGGGAGACCAAAAAAGCAGCTCTTCTGAAAAGAGCTGAAGATGCTGAAGCTACCCTTAAACCGGTGACTGAAGAGTTATCTGGTTTAAAGCGACATGTAAATCAAATGATATCCGCCTTTGGTAAGTGTTATTGCATTGCAATTTTGCACCAGTAACTTTCTTTAACCCGCCTGGCGACTTATCATATGTTATGCATGCAGGCCCCCGAAGCTCTGACCTTGGCCAAGACATGTTGGTGAAGCTGAAGGCGGTTTATACTTTGGTGGAACAACTGTACATAGGCACGCAGCTATCGTTAGCAGTTATCTCGCATAAGAAGCAACCACCTTCACTTATCAAGGATGTATTTGACAAGTTATCTGTCGTGCCCAAGAGGATTGAAGAGATCAAGCAATCCGCAGTGCGAGCCAACGCTATCACTGCTTTGAGCCGGGCCAAAGCATGGCAGGTGGACCTAGACCCGGAGGAGCTGGCAACTGGCTTTCCGAGCTTGAAAGAGGACGGTTCTCCCTTTGATGCCAGCGACTTTTGCAAATGTGTAAAGGAGATTCGCCCTTTGGCCACCAAGATGGCCGAAGAAACTAATTTGCCTAAGTATCAGCCGGCTTACACCAAGGAGAACGCAAAAGTGAAAGCGCCGGCTTATGAGATTGTAGAGCTCATTCCTCTGATACGTAAGCACACCTTTGCTCCTGATGTTGATCCGTACGATCTTGTAGATGATGAAGCTAAATTAAAAGCTTTAACCGGCATCGACTGGACATCATCTGACTTCCAAACAATGAAGGGAGGAGAAGAAGAACTGGCGCATGATAACCCGGAAGCTTCAACTCGCCAAGACCAAGACAACTGATCCACGATGCGGCTCTCAAACTGCAGCACAACGTTTCTTATTAAAAAAACTCTTGATTATTTGGGCTTAGAAAGCCGTGTAATAGGCTAGTGAAAACAATGATCTATCATGCCATCATGCATGTTTAGCCTTAAGAATAGTTGATGAACTTTTTATGCGTCATTGATGAGCTTGCAAGGAATATCATATTATCTTGCAATGTTCCTGCACACATAGTGAACAACATATACCCTGGCGGTTGACGCCAGGGCGTGTCATAACGTCCAATATAATACATTCTGGCGACTTAAAGTCTATAACCAGGGTGGGTTAGAAAAACCCGAAGTATTTATTCAAATATGAAGTCATACCTGCAGACCAATATCATAATGATGCTGTAAGGATGTAAGTTTGTAAGCCAGAAGCTTTACAGGTCCAGACGAGTTCGGCTCTATTTTGTTTTTGTTTTTGAAAAAAATCAGTTTTACTTCAAAAGAAGTTTGGCATGAAAGCCTTTTTATCCCGTAAGCCGGCTCTCACGTGACATAAATCCACCGTTTTAACCTTCACTAGTTCAGGGTCTTATTGAAAAGATTAATTGTTAAGAGTACAAACGGGCCACATAGCAGAGAGACTACGACATCAGGTGAATTTATCCTAGCTCTCTGTAAGCCGGCTCTCTCGTGACAAAGGCCGCCATTTTAACCCTGACAAGTTTAGGGTCTTATTGAAAAGAGTATCTGTCAAGAGTTCGGCGGGTCACATGGTGGAGTAGCATCTTGCAAACAGGCAGGTTTAACTCAAATTCGGCTTGTAAACCGGATCAAGGGGGTATGAACAGCTATGTCCGGTGAACAAGAAGCCCTCAAGTGACCAATGAGACGGCTTGAAAACCGGATCAAGAGGGTATGAACAACTATGCTCATTGAGCAGGAAGCACCAAGTGACCAATGAGACGGCTCGAAAACCGGATCAAGAGGGTATGAACAGCTATGCTCATTGAGCAAGAAGCCCCCAAGTGACTAATGAGACGGCTTGAAAACCAGATCAAGAGGGTATGAACAACTATGCTCATTGAGCACGAAGCCCCCAAGTGACCTTATGAAAAGACAATAAAGACTCAAATACTTTGAAATGAAATGACAGAGGCCCCGAATTATCAGGGATGCCATCTTTATTATACTGATCAAAATATATACATTGATGAAGGTATGTACAACACAAGAGCCAGTGGCTCAAGTGTAATATGGTCGTAGATGAGCAATGTTCCACGACCGATAGGTCTCCTCCTCCGATGTGCGCGAGTTCTTGTTTTCTCGGATATCAATGAGGTAGTATGAGCCGTTGTTCAGATTCTTGCTGACCACAAAAGGCCCTTCTGATGCGGAGCATCCTACGGTCATCCCCGTGGACCTATCGTCGTCTCACCAAGTGCCAAGAGGACCTATGACATGAGCTAGATCTAGATCTCTCGAGACCGAGGTGACTTCCTTCCTTAGTGATATCACATATGATCCACTCGAGACATGGCTACGACCTAAGTCCGGAATGTTGTGCATGGTTAGGTACCAAGAGGACCCTCCCGAAGATGCATGTGAAGACGGACAAGTCTCCAAGTTCACGGATGAAGAGAACCAATGGAAGGAGTCAAGAGCAGCTTCCAGGACCCGAACATCCGGCCATGACCCCAGACATCTGGCCCCTGGAGCGCCCACCACGACAGCTGCCAAGTACCTACATGCCCTGTACATCTGGCCACAGCCCAGAAATCCGGACCAAGCCCGAAAATACGGCGTCCTCCGTCCTTGAATGCATCAAGACCGGCCCCACTAGCCTGGACATCAAGCCACCCCAGCCCGGACATCCGTCCCCTCGTGAAAGTCCGGACATCCGGCCCGACGCCCGGACATCCGGCCTCCCCTGTCTGCGCACAGTGTAGGGCCGAGGCCCATGTACCCCTTCGCCCCTAGACTATATATATTCATTCTCCTCCCTCTTTCTAGGGTTAGCATTGGTTTAGCTCATTTGAGGTAGAGCTCTGCTCATCCATCTAGATCTACTCCACCAAGAGAGACCGCAGCCTCTTCAGAGAAGATCCATCTTGGATTCAAGACCCCGCACGGGAAGATCCCTCGCGGATTCAAGGCCTCCTCACGGAGAAGAACCGGTTACCCTATGTATTGTCGCTTCTTGGATTTGGACCGTGTGATCTCTATGTGTACTCAAATCTAGCATATGTGTGACCTAATCTCGTTGGTTTGAGTGATTCTCTTGTGTTTCCCATTGTGTTTTCCCCTTGTGTTCTTCGTGTTCATCGTAGGATCCGCTCCTTTCGTGAAAAATCGACCGTATAGTGTTCCACCCTACATCATCTTGGTATCATGAGCGACGTTGATCACGATTTCGGAGCCTCCCCTCTTCGTTTTCTAGCCTTGTTTTGTTGATATTGTCCCAAATTCAAAAATTCCCCACAAAAAAAGCCCCCCAATTTTTTTTGTGATTTGTTGGTGTGATGAAGTTTTGTTGGATTTGATCCGCGTATTTCATGTGTTACAGGTAGATCTAGCTTTCCCCCATATTTTCCCCAATTTCCATCCACAAAATCTCCCGAATTTTGCCCCGAATTTGCCTCTTCCACGTGGAGTTCCTCGAGTTCGTCCACGGATCCAGAGCCCAGATATCCTGCCACCCCGGACTTTCGTCCCTCAAGCCTGAACATCTGGCCCCTGACAGCAACATCTCCATCCGCCACACCGTTTTCCGCCTAACTTTTGCCAAATTTTGCTCCGGTGCCCACATTCACTTCTCCATAACTGCGTCAATTCTGCATAGCACCACCATTTCCCGCAAACACCACCATCGCTTAACCGCTATTGATGTGACAGCGGCCGGATCTTTCAATGGGAGTGGGGATAACTATCAATTTGGTGGATTTTGACCTTGACGATTCGGTTATACCGTACCTGATGATACGCCTTGACAATCGCTAAACCAAGCTCCGATGGTTATTGACCTTGCTGTAGGCATGATCAACCTAAACAACGAGGTTCGAGTTCCTGCAAGCAATCGAAGAACCGGCAAGAACAAAAGTTAATTGCAATATGAAATTGCGGTTGAAAAATTAAGCACACGAACTAGATAAAAAGTTGGGGTCCAGTGTGGATCTGACAAGAAGGTAGTCCTACACGTCTCGTAGATGCGAAATTGTAGCGATGGCTAAATAATACAATAAAACCCAAGTCTAAAACCTAATTTAGACTAGCTATTTATTAAGAGGATCGACTGCCTCATGGTGTCCCCAAATGCTTGCCGTACGAAGTCCGGACACTGCATGCATGACGTGGCGGTTGCTTCTGTTGATGAGATGTGTTACCCTGCTGTGGTGTAATTAGTGCACCAAAAAAATCCTTTGGACCCAACACGTTACTCCTCTTGGCCCATGTAGTCAAAATCAAATTTCCTAGCCCTTGTGGTGTTTGCATGCATGATAGATGGGATGGATGGTTCGGTGGAGTGCATGCATGGATGCTCACATGCATGCCTTTATACACACATCCATACATATAAGTAGACATACACCTTCGTATCTTGACACGTGGTTTGTATAATTCTTTGTTAACTCTACACAAAATAAGAGATTGTGTTGTATTTCTGTTCGGAATAGTAAATTTATAATTTATATAATTATTAATAGAGATCACCTGATTACTGTATATGCGAACAATATTTTTTGTTGTATCTCTACATGCTATGTCCACATTAGCTATCAACTCCGACAATTTTGTCACGTTTTACTTTGAGAATTTGAGTTACGGTTCCGTGTCCTATTGTGTTTTGGCTATTAGGTACGATTCTACATCAACATCACCGCTACTCATCTTTGCCACGGACGTGTCATCAACAATGACCACTCCACCATTTTGACACCATACCGTAAGCAAGAACGGTAACTTCATCTTGGTATCTATTGGAGATATGCCCTAGAGGCAATCATGTATGATGATATTTCCTATGTGTTTATGAATAAAGATAGTCCTTGGACATTATCAATGATGTGTATTAGCAAGTACGTGACTTGTTTGTGGGACTATGCATTGTATGATGAATGTCCTAAAAGGTCCCTAGTCGAAAGGGCTATGTGGACGCGCAACCGACTAGACTAGCATATGACATGGTCGATGGCTTGGTCTCACTAGCCGTGGAGCATTGGATGCTAACCGGATAATATGGACTCGGAAGGATCTGGTCGGATTCAATGTAGTCGGATCCGAGTTGACATAAGGTCTGAGTCGGACAGACCCAACTATGAGAAGCAGCGATATGTCATCTATGAGTCTCTAGTACAACATATGTTCTATGTCCTAAGACCTGAGCTGGCGCATGTACTGGGGATGGTAACAGACTTCCTTTGGGCCAACCAAATGCTACTCCGTCACTGGGTAGTTACAAAGGTAGGTTTCGAGCTTGTTCAGACCCATGCCGCGAGACATGGTCGAGCAAGATGGGATTTGCCCCTCCGATTAGGAGAGATATACTCTTGGCCCCTCGTGTGATCCGACCAGGATAAGCATGGACATGTGACAAGGATTATGAGATAATTCGGTTTGTGGTCAGCATCACTAGAACAAGAAAGAGGTCGGGCTAGCACAAGGATGACAGACTCGCCTTGAGCCCGACAACATATATCGTGTGGCGAAAGGAATGGAAGTATGACATATAGGTCCGCCTAACCAGCTTCATAGTCTGCTTGGTGTTCGGCATGCCTTGCTAGGGTCCGCTACCAACCGTGCAGTTCGAAGGTGATCTGAACTACGACCAAGCCGGCTTGAACCTAAGGGGTCGCGCGCTTAAGGGAATGAACCTGTCGTGGAATCGTCACGGTAGATGTCCTAGTGTGAGGACTTAGTCATGAGGCCAACACATCTATGTGGTAGCTTGAGAGGGGTTGAGTGGAATCGAGAGACGCAATGCAAGACAAGGGTTTAGACAGCTTCGGGCCCCGGGAAACATTGTCCGGTAACAACCCTACATGATGTTTGAGGCTATCTCTCTTATGATCATGAGGAAGTCGCTGTAAACCGGATCTCCCAGTTAACCCTAACCCTTTAAGATTGTTTCTTCTTACTTGTCCCTCTTTGGGGAGCCCTGCCCCTCCTTATATATGTTAAAGGGGCGGGTTACATGTAGAGTCCAACTCGGACTTAAGACTTAACTATTATGACTTCTCTTCTTGGGCTTCTTAACATCTTGGGCTTCATAGCGTCTAGGGCTTCATAACGTCTTGGGCTTCATAACTCCTGGCAACCCAGTTACCACTGCCTGCCGGGAGTTAGCTGTTGCCGGTTTAATAATGTCTGCTGAGTTATCATCTGACTTAACTCCTGTCTTAACTGTCAGCCGGTTTAACAACCAGTCGGCTTACCATCTGGGTTAACTGCCTGTTTTACCTGTCTATCTTAACTGTCAGCCAGTTTAACACCCTATCGGTTTACTGTCTGGCTTAACACCAACTGGTTTACCACCTACCTTAACACCTGCTGGTTTACCACCTGCTTTAACACCCACCGGTTTACTAAGTCCCAGCCGGTTTATAACCCCGGTCGGATCATACCGCGGAGTATATCCCCAACATTAGCCCCCAGTTTAATATGGATTTATCCATGTTAAACTGATCATGATCATCCTTAAGTCCTTGCCATTTCCTCCTTCTAGAAAATCCGGGTCAATAGGCCAGCTTCATAATCAATTTGCTGACATTTGTTTGTCACAGAGAAATATTATGAAGAATAATTCCTTTGAATCAGCTCCCAATGCTTAACAAAAAATATGGGTTTTTGAAATATCATCCGATCTTTAGCCGGTTTAAGAATGTAGAACTTTGCCGGTTTACAAATATTGATGGTACCAGATCATAACTGTTTGTTAACATCAGTTTTGCTAATATACCTCTTATATGCCTATCACTTGTAGCCCCCAAATCTTAAGAAGGCAACATAGTAACAGCTTAATATTTGCTTCAATATGAATGTCACAAGCTTTGAATAAATCCAGGTTGTTCATCTCAATCACCAGTCAAAACTGAGTATTCCTCATATGTAGCCCCCAAGTGTCGGGTTGTCATGCTTGCAGCAACGTGGGACTTGAAATTGTCTTATGCTTATAAAAATTTCAACCAATGTAGCCCCCAAGGGCCGGGTCATTATGCAATAATGAGCAGGGACTTTATAGATATGATCATGTAGACTTGAACATCAACGTGTAGCCCCCAAGGGCCGGCTCAGTAAGATAATATTGAGCTGGGACTTTATATATACCTCATTGAGAATAACATTATAGGATGTAACCCCCATCATGGGGCTTGAACCCATGTCCACAAGGTTGAGAGCTTTGTGCTTTACCAACTAAGCAGTGGATCCTTCAATAATAGATGAAAATTTGTGTACCTTGATTTGTTGACAGGAGCAATTGGTAGCCCCCAAGGGCCGGCTCATTACGATGTGATGAGTTGGGTCTTCAATAAGTGAGCAAACAATGACTTTGCATTAGCCCCCAAGTGTCATGGTGCATGCTTGCAGCGACATGAGACTTGTGTATTTTATGTAATCCCAACTTGAATAATGTAGCCCCCAAGTGCCGGGTCGTAAGCCTGCAGCGACTAGGGACTATTCCTTCAATTGCAGAATAAATCATATCCATTGACAAAATAATAGTCATTGCGCTAAAGCGACTTTCAAAACCTCAGTCATAATATTGGTTATTGATAACCATAAGAAAAAATCCAGCCGTGTTGGCTATTAAAGATTTGAATAAATATAACCCGGTTTGAAAACCGATTCCTACCATATAAGCTATTATATCCATGCACATATGATACATGCTATGATGATGCAACGTATGATGCAATATATGATGATGTATATGTATGATCAAGAGGGTTTTAGCTATGGTTCGGATACGACCAGAGCCCCCATGTAGTCATAATTGTAGCATTGCGCCGATCAAGAGGTGTAGCTATTGTTCGAATACGACCAAGCCCCCAAGTGATTTCCCTAGTGCCCTTATGATTATCAAGAGGTGTAACTATGATTCGAACCCATAGCCCCAAGTGATTTCCATGGTGGCCTTATGCCTATCAAGAGGTGTAGCTATGGTTCGGATACGACCAAGCCCCCAAGTGATTTCCCTGGTGCCCTTATGCTGATCAAGAGGGTGTAAGCTATGGTTCGGATACGACCAGAGCCCCCAAGTGATTTCCCTGGTGGCTTTAAGCCTATCAAGAGGTGTGACTATGGTTCGAACATAGCCCCCAAGTGATATTGTGAGCTGCGCTCAAGGGATACCCATGTTTGAGCTGTGCTGTGCAGCAGACTCTCTTTGGCCCCTTATGATAATATTGGCTTGATAGCCGGATCAAGAGGTGTAGCTATGGTTCGAATACGACCAAGCCCCCAAATGATACTGTGAGCTGTGCTCAAGGGGCACCTATGTTTGAGTTGTGCTTTTGCAACAGACTCTCTTTGGTCCCTTTAATTTTTCCTGAGAACTCGAACTTGCGAGAGAGTATTTTTTTTGAACCGGAAATTCTTCAACCGGCTACTGAGAGCTTCAAAGCTTTGTGGGAGATAACTTTCTCGTGAGCCAGAAATAAACCGGAATCCTTCTTTTTAAGCCGAAAATTGACGGCCTTTTAAATTTACACCAAAACGGCGGTTTAAGGTCCTACATTAAATATCTTTGCAAGCCGGAGTAATTGCTTTTTTACAGAAAGCAATATGTAATATAAAAAATATAGTAGATAGATTTCACCTGATATGTTAAGCCGGATTTTATCCGCCACGGAGCTTAATGATCACTTCAGCGAAGCTGAGATCAATCTTGGGTGAATCAAAGTAGTTTGGACCGCAGGGGCGGTGTCTTGCGCACGTCCATTGAGCAGCTTTGTATGAACGGGTGCGATCCTGATATACCGATATGGATTGGTCTGCAAGGGCAGCAACTTGGGTGCTTCTATTGAGTGGCATGGCAAGGACAAATTTCCGTGATATAACGTCATTTGGAAATAAATAATTGCCCTGCATACAAAAAATACATAGATCAAAGTAACTGTTTCTTTGACGAAAACAATATTGTGCTAATAAAATAGACGGATATCACTTGATTCTTTTTTACGATGGCTCATCTGTCCTGTTACTGAATTCCCTTTGATCCATATATTTATCCAAAGCATATTTGTGTTGATGCTGTCGATCTTCTTTTTCATTTGATCTCCACGTGGGTCGTAGCAGTACTAACTAATTTTGCTTCCCTGCATGTGTATGGATGTCAAACATATATCCGGTTTGACCCTCCTCTCCTTTTATCGTGAGCTTCTTGTAGTAAACCGCCCGCAGCGCTTTCCGGGTTGTGGGTTGTTTTCCCTCTCTTTTTTGTTGGGTAGCGAGACGACTGACAGCATATGAACCCATCAGCTCAATATGCAACAGCAGTCGACCCTGCATGGCATAACCACGGAGTTGCAGGAGTCGCCAGCTTAGCACTGAATAAGTCGTTGATGATGCAGCCCCTCAGCGTGCCTATGGGCAAGTGCAAGTCAGCGAGCCACGGCGGCGGTAGAGTTGAGTCTGCTCAAGGCATTTTAGTGACCCGAAGCAGGGGCGAAGTTGTGGCCACGCGGCGAAGGTGGAAGCAGAGGTGGCTCGGCGGCACGGTCAGAGTGGCAAAGCAGGTCTGCGAGGGTGACTTGGCGATGGTGACTCGAGCAGAGACCGGGGTGGTTGGTGCAGCTAGCAGGGGAACAGCCCACTCAGCCGCGGATGACCAATGCCGCCTCACCTTCTACATGCTTGATGTAATCGGCCTGAGTAGAACTGCATGAAATTCCTTGCTGCTTCAAATATTAGCTTTTTTCATTTTAAGATCACCATGATGGTCCCTGTGGCTTCTTCCTTGCTTGGCAGGATAAACAATCATATAATTGCAGGTGAGCACGGGCGACTTGAGTCATGGTTGAATCCGGTTGACTTAGAGGCCGGCAACCTAGATGTCGGCTTGACGTGCAGCGGCGTGAAGCCTGCCCCAACAAGGTTGTCTTGCAACGAGGCGAGTTTGAGGAAGCTCATAAACCAGCTACTCGCAGAGGAGCAGGCGAGGCGGATCGACCCAGGCGGGTTTGGGACGGCGGTGAACTGGCCAGGCGACTCGCGGCGAGGTCCTGCAGCAGCGTGTCCTCATAACACTCTCAGACAAACCGCAGCAGAGAAGCGGAAGCAAAGCAGGCGAGCGCGGCAACCCGACGATTAGGCACGAATGCAGTGACCCGACAGAGGGCTTAAAGCGGAGACGCAAGGTCTTAGCTTGCAGCGCGGCGGTTTGTATTGAGGTACACCCACGGCAGCGCGGCGGTTTAAAAGCGGGACCGGCGCGGATATTCAATGGAGACCGCAGAGACGAGGCGCGGTGACTCGATGTAAGACAATGCAAAACAGGCGGCGGCTCCTCGTGCGATGGAAGGGGCGAGTCGACAGGGTTCGTCCGCGCCGGCGGCAGGTTGGAGACGCCCAGTCATGGCCAGTTTAAAGCGGCAGCCGACTTGAGGGGGAGGACGCCGTCCACAGCGGAGGTGGCTCGATGCGCGGCAAGGCTTAACGGAAGTGAGGCCATGATGCGGGCCCTGATAGCGGCTCTAGGCGGTGAGGCAGTTTTGCAGTGGTGACTTAGGCCCGCCGACGAGGTCAGTTCAGAGCAGAGGACGCAAACCAGGGCGGTTTGCCCGAGGTGGCAGCTCCGCACGGGCCGCCAGGCCGGAGCCCACGGTTGCAAATGGAGACTCTGCGCGGACCCACGGCAGGGCGGCTATCTGGCGATTCAGTGAACAACGATTGAGCAGCTCGGGTGGCCTGGCGAGATCATAATGTTGGCAAGACCAACGCGCGAAAGCACGGGGCAGGGGTTTTGACCCGACGGCGACTCAGAGGCGGGCGCAGAAATGAGGTCCAGTGAAGGCGGCTCGAAAACAACATCTTGACGACTCATGGGCCATGATCCACAGCTAAACTGAGCATTGGCGACTTGACACTGCGAGTTGGGTGACGACAACTTGGTACCGCGAGGCGTGATGCGGTTGCGGCGGATTGAGGCAGTGCAGGGGCCACGGCAGCTCGACGACTCGACAGGGTAGCTTAAAGTGACAGGTCACAACGACGGCGAGGCCATGGAAGAAAAGGCGTCGTAAGGCGGGTCGAAGCGATGGCACGAATCAGCCAGGAGGTGAGGCCGGCGCGCAGCCGGGTCATAGGAGGCTGTTGCATGCGGCCGCGAGCAGACGCAACCCGGCAGGGTTTTGGAGGCAGCGGCTCGAGGCCGTGGGGACGGCGCGAGGCAGGGCTGGCCTGGGGAAGCTTGGAAACCCAGGCGGCCGAGGGACACCGACGAGGAGAGCAGCAGCAGCAGTGGTGAACCGGCAATGCGGAGATCAGATGGAGGGGCTCGGCGACTCACCGGAAAGACCGCACCACAGGGGTGGCTCGAGGCGGCTCAGGGCCGGACCAGCGAGGGCGGTTCAACGCGAACGCGGCGGCGGCGGAGCTGTACTATCCATGTGAGGCGGAGACGAGGTCAGGCCGGGACAAGAGGCAAAGCTGTACCCACGATCCAATCCGGGTCGTGCCCTCCTCGTTTTTTCTTCTTATATCGATGAACGGATGGCTTCAGGTGACACAATAGCTAGCACTGTAGTATTACTGGCAACCACATAGCAGACCGTCTCGGATTCAAACAGTAATCTATCAAATCCTCTGGTGAATTGCTTTGTCGCTATTGATTCCAAAAGTTTATATGGCAGCGTAACCGGACAGGTCCTGAACTTCCATGCCGTGACAAAAACAAACAGTGATTTGGTGACCCGGATAGATTGCCTGGTCACGTGCGGAAACACAACAAAAGAGATTTGAACTCGACGGCGGCACACGCAACCCTAACCTCTCAATCATCAAACTTGCATCTACCAACCTCAAAATTTAATCATAATTCTGACTACAAACCGACGAACATGCCAACTCTGTCCAAGGCCGTCTGACGCCGGGTTATCCTGCGCGCTTTCTGTGCTGACACTTTTTCATCTGACCTATCGCGAGCTTCTCGATCCTTGAGAAAAATCCATCCAAGAACTCAACACCACCATGCGCACTGCCCCACAGTGGGCGCCAACTATCGTGGAATCGTCACGGCAGATGTCCTAGTGTGAGGACTTAGTCGTGAGGCCAACGCATCTATGTGGTAGCTTGAGACGGGTTGAGTGGAATCGAGAGGCGCAACGCAAGACAAGGGTTTAGACAGCTTCGGGCCCCGGGAAACATCATCCGGTAACAACCCTACATGTTGTTTGAGGCTATCTCTCATTATGATCATGAGGAAGTCACCGTAAACCGGCTCTCCCAGTTAACCCTAACCCTTTAAGATTGTTTCTTCTTACTTGTCCCTCTTGGGGGAGCCATGCCCCTCCTTATATATGTTGAAGGGGCAGATTACATGTAGAGTCCAACTCAGACTTAAGACTTAACTATTATGACTTCTCTTCTTGGGCTTCTTAACATCTTGGGCTTCATAACGTCTCGGGCTTCATAACGTCTCGGGCTTCATAACTCCTGGCAACCCAGTTACCACTGCCTGCCGGGAGTTAACTGTTGCCGGTTTAAGATGGCCTGTCAGTTTAAGAATGTCTGTTGAGTTATCATCTGACTTAACTCCTGTCTTAACTGTCAGCCGGTTTAACAACCAGCCAGCTTACCGTCTGGGTTAACTGCCTGTTTTACCTGTCTATCTTAACTGTCAGCCGGTTTAACACCCTGTCGTTTTACCGTTTGACTTAACACCAACCGGTTTACCACCTGCCTTAACACCTGCCGGTTTACCACCTGCTTTAACACCCACCGGTTTACTAAGTCCCAGCCGGTTTATAACTCCGGCCGGATCATACCGCGGAGTATATCCCCGACAGAACCTACGAGGTCGGATCCGAGGACACTAGTCGGATGTGATCTGAGCTGTGTATGGATTCTGGCTGAGTAGACTTATGGGCATTTGGGTCCGTGCGAGGCCCAAGTGTTGAGCCCTCGACAAACGCCTATATAAAGTGGGGGTGCAGCACACTCATGTAGTTGATCGCTTCGGTGTTGTAACTGGGGTTTGCATGTGTTGCGAATAGACACCTCCACTCGCCGCCGGTTGTGTGATCAGACCTAACAATCCGCCGCACGACGTTCCTCCTGCACGCGCGGATACTTTTAGAGGCGGTGCACTTGTGCCGCTCCGGTGAACCTGTACATGGGAACCGACGACCGGCTGTTCGAGGGAGATCGGACGAGGAGGAGATGATCCACGCAGACGCGCTGCCCCAACTCTTCTTCCGCTGCACGACACTGCGCGTCTAGTGGTAACGATCTGTGATCCATTCCCGTAGCATGTTCCTGGTTGTTCTGCGCTTAGGAAAATTTTAATTTGCAGTCAACGCACCCTACCGTAGAACCCAACAGTGGTATCATGGCCTCCTCTATAGATTTGGATTCAGATTGTATGCATATTTGATATGTGGAGGCGATAGATGAGATTTGTTGTCGTTGGTGAGATCGGCTGTGTGCACGGTTGATGAGATCAACTGCACATGGGGATCGATGTGGCTATGTTTTCTGATGATCGGAGTCGATGAGGTCGTGACACAACCTACCCCTACTGGTCGGTATCCGCCATCGGGGTTAACAGTTAAATGTAAATCCCAATAGGACTTGCGATGATCGATAAGATCGGTCAGATCGGAAAATTTGGTTTGATCGGAGTTCAGATGTGATATGTAATTGTCGACGTGAACCGGCTAGCGGGACCGCCGTGTGCGCAGCGCCTTGTATTTCGTACACGATCACTCAAACCGGTAGAATGCGATTCTATGCGTAACTTTGTTTGGCAAGTTTGATGTGAATAGTATGGCTCATGTGTATGTGATGCATGTGTGTAAATTATACATGGCCTGCGTGTCATGTTTGTCAGCTGGCAGGAGCCAAAGTACTGTCATTATATTGTATAACGACCTGCGTGTCGACTTGTGATTCTATGTAAAATTCATTAGTAGTTGTAGTAGTTGGATAATAGAGATCAGGTTGGTGGCTTGGCGTCCCGGCGTGGCAAACAAGATGGAGTTCCTAGATGGTCATCGGAGTCGAAGCCGACCTGGAAGAACATCAATGAAGGAGCCACACTATTTCACAATATATGTTTTATATATGATTGTTATGCTTCTTGTTTTCTATGCATGTTAGAATGATAGAAAGATCCCTCGTTAATATCAAGAAATTTGCCATCCCCGATGTTGCACCTTTGCACGTCAAGTATGTCTACACTACAAAAAAATACACTTCTATGATGATACATGTTTGTCACAGTACGTCACTTTTTTGTCATGCATGTACATCCATGATGAATTTATGACAAAATCAAGATAGTCATACCTGTGCTGTCGTAGAAGTGTTCCATGACATTACCAAAATTATCATCACGGAAGTGTCCACTTCCATGACGACAAATCGCGCGTCATAGAAGTGCTTTCGTCAAGGGTGACCGACAAGTGGCATCGACCGTAATGACTCGCCGTTAAGCTATCGGGTCCGGTATTGGATCCGATAACCCGTTAATAGCCCGGACCAATGGGGATTTTCCACATGTAAAATTATCATTGGCCGACGGAACCACGTGTCAAATCCTCATTGGTACAGATGTCATCCACTCATTGGACAGGAGGCGCCTATGATATGTCGACACGTTGCCGGCCCAATAGAGGCCCATTCCGATGAAAAGGCCGGCCCAGCTAAAGGCCCACCATGTTTTTTCAGACACTAGTGGACTGACCCGTTAACAGCCTCCCATGTTTTGGGTCAAATTGAGGCCCATATCAGATCGGGCCCGTTCACAACCTACCGAGTTTTGGGCCAAATTACAACCCATATCGGATCATGCCCGTTAACAGGCCGTTGTACCTTTGGGCCCATTCTAAGACAGGTTTGTATTTCAGCCTATTAAATGCCCATTTACGAGTTCGGCCCGATAATAGTTTTGGCCTGTTAGCGGCCCGTGGAGTATCTGGGACGTTGTCGGTCCGGTTTAACTTTAGGCCATTTAACGGCCCATCTAGAAACTGCGATATTTCTTGTCCGAAGTAACTTTAGGCCTCTTAATGGCCCGTAGTCTTCGTGGATAAATTTCAGCCCAACTGGCCTATCGGCTTGTTAATGGCCCGTGTAACAGTTGGGCCTAATTACAGCCCGCGTTGAATCCGGTCTGCTTACAGCCCATCTGATAATGGCCCGTGACACTTTTGGTCATATGGCCCGCGTGGATACCGGCCTGCTTAAAGCCCAAAATTTTATTGGGCCAAACGGGCCCGAGATATATTTTGTCTTGTTAACTGCTCGTCCTATTTGGGCCAAACATGGGCCTTAGGCAGTTTCGACCTGTATTGGCCTGTGAATTTTTCGGCTCAACGCTAGCCCAACCTAGGTTTTAGCCTGTTAAAAGCCCATTATATTCTTTGGCCCAGCTGGCCAGAACTTTACTCGGCCTGTTAAAGGCAGGAAACAACCATAAGGTTTAGACCTGCTAAT
This sequence comes from Triticum dicoccoides, assembly GCF_002162155.2. Taxonomy (NCBI): domain Eukaryota; kingdom Viridiplantae; phylum Streptophyta; class Magnoliopsida; order Poales; family Poaceae; genus Triticum; species Triticum dicoccoides. The sequence goes on from NC_041392.1 coordinate 393,050,384, forward strand.
GGCCCAAGATGATTATAGGCCCACATTTTGGCCCATATGAGTAACGGGCCGCCCTGAAGACCAACAACACTGAGATCCACTAAACCTTCCGGCCTAAATTGCAGCATACCGACCAAGACTAAACCTAGACTATACAACAAAGAAATTACAACATATTACGTCCCCTCGGCATCAAAGTTCACCGCTAGTGATAATAAAGGGCAACCAGACAACAGATTACATAATCTGGGTAGGTCGCCACCAGTGGAAGTTAACAGGCGAACAAAATAATAAACATAACCGATAACACTTCAACATAGTTCAAGAAAGGTTAGCCCGGCCCAGCAGCTGCAGCGCAAGCAGCTTAGCAACCTGATTAGACTGCGCTTCTTTGGCGCTCATATCCACCAACTTAAGCCGCATAACATCAACAAACGTCCCGTACTTATGGTTAATCTTGCATAGAGATTGGAGTTCCAGTCGTATTTGAGCGGAAGCATATATTTCTGCTTGAATTGCAGACTGAAGAAGTCGAACAGATTCAGGCAGCGACTTCATCGAGCTTGTGTCACTGAGTAAGTTTGACACTACATCAATATGTGACTTTGTGGTTGTGTCCCTACCCTCAATATGTTTTGCCTTCTCCTCTGGAATATGTGTTAGAGGGACAAACAATGGGTTCGTCTCACTATCATTGTGGCAGTTCTTCCTAGCAGCAGTGTTGTCACCCTGAAAGAGAAACACGTAGGTAGATAACAGGTTTTGCACGTATAAGCATCAGCGCTGTCAATTCATCTCATTTCTTTGTCATACATAAAGAGACACAGTTTAAAATAGCATTAACATAATAGGCATTGTTCATGGTTAAGATGGCAGGAAATGGCATTATGGAGGAGTGGCCAGCTTCACCAGACCACTGGATTACAGATCAAGAACACAAGCATAGATGTAGTTCTAAACAACGTATAAGCATGAATGATGAGTGTACTGTCAATTTATACCATTTTTGATTGGTAAATAAAGAGACACGATTTAAATAACATTAATATAATATGGAATTGTTCATAGTTGAGACATAGCAGGATATGACATTATGTTGTTGTTGGTAGTCTCACCACACCACTGGATTACAGATCAAGAACACAAGCATACACATAGTGCTAAAGAAGATAACTTGCTATGTTTAGTTTAATTTACATGGTACGAATAAGGAACTAGATTGTACAACTAAAGACTAAAATTGAGAACGACAAACTTATGTTTATGTACTTCTACTTTATAAACTTTGAAGAAGCAATTTTTTGCACACGACAAAAATAAACAGCATTTGCACTCATAGCTATCCAAATATAAACAACAAAGTTTGAATGCTCGAGGAGGACAAACTTACATTAGTAGTGAAGACAGGCTCTATAAAGGCCTTGTCCATATTGATGGGGGGCAATTCAAGAAGTTGACCTCACACTCTTCTTCAAGAGTATTGCCTTTATTCTACATTTTGTTAAGAGTAAATATAGATGTGAAAATATAGGAACAAATGGCGAATATTTAACTTAAGATGCAGAGTACAAATGTAAATACAGCATACAGGTAGAAGGAACTGACAAGAGCAATGCGGAGCTAAACTTCTTCAGTAACATTAGTTTTATTCAATATTTTGACAAGAGTAAATGTAGATCTGATGTGTAGAAAAATGGAGGACAAGGGAAAATAAGGTGCAAAGTGTACATGAAGAACTAGCTGACAAATATAAGGACAACAGATACTTACAAGAACAATGCATAACTAAATTTCTTCATAGGCATTGCTTTATTCTACATTAATTTAAGCATCAATATAGATCTGATAATTTGGAGCGAACAGTGGATAAGCATGCTATAATGCACAATGATGTCACATAATCCACCAGGTATGAATGTAAGGACAGCGATAGGACAATAGGTACTCACAAGAGCAAAGCACGACCAACATAGTTGCGACATCCTAGGTTTTGAGGCGCTGGTTCTATCGCCAATATACGTTGGGTGCTATGTGATTTCTCCGGTAGCACCACCTTTTTCAAGGACTTTGTGTGTACTCTTTCAGGTTCTGCAATCACCCTCTTCCTTTTAGATGTCTGAAACACAAGAACAACATTTGAATGGAAAAACATTGTATGGCAACAAATGGAATAGGTGTTGATAATGGATGGGCATGACATCTTCACATATATCATGAGTAAACTAAGCAGATGACGGTGCAACGAAGCGAAACAAATGCAAGACACCTTATGCAAGATATGTGCAACCAATAAAACCTTGCAAAATTAGAACAGACACCTTATTGGGTGAACATGATAGGCCATCTGCCTTTGAGTCCTTGAGCTCAGAATAGTCATTAGGATCATATTCTGAATACGAATCTATAGGTCGGGGGCATGTGGGTTTCATTGCATCCACAATGGACCTCAATCCCTTGATGCCAAGTTTGTTACCCATTGAACTGTTCCGCAATATTCTTCTGATGTGCGCATTCTTATATTCATTGTGATTACGTACAATATATGTAAAGCATGAAAACACCAATAGTAGTGAGAATATCTTTGTAATGTAGAGGATATTGTAATATAATAGAGGCTCCCTGTAAACCCTTGTGTGATATCACTGGATTCTGATGAGAGACCCCATGTGTGCTGTAATATGGTGAGTAGATTAATATAATCTGGAACAACTACACAAAAAATAGGCTCCCTATTGGGGGCCCCAGATGTAAGGATAGTTGGCAGATGATATGTTCATAATATACCATATAGAAAGTTTATTGCCAAACCATGATAACAAGAGCGCAGAGCCAGTAGGCAGATCGTAGTGTAGATAATAGGGGTACACCATAACCACCATAAATAAATCGGGAAAGCGGAACTGGCTGGAAAACATATGGTTTTGCCGCTACTAATATGCACCCTATCGATCACCTACAGTCCAGCTCTATTCATCTGAAGGCGCACAACTATTTCTATCAGTTTAGTCTATCAAAGACCGCGTGGCTCCCACCATTTTTGGGGTATTATGGCAAACCAACTCAAAGTGCAAAATCATTTAGCAGAACCAGCCCAATAGAGGTGTCGACTGCAAATGTCCCTGCTCCCCTTCCTGACAAGGAACATACTGTGCTTCCCATACAGAACACCGCACGGGCCGCCGGTCGAACCACCGGCCCCCATCGCCTGTGTTCCTCCGCCACCACCACCCCCAGCCCCGCCCCCACCCGCGTCGAGTTTTCTTCGTTCGGCGGGGCCCCACCACCGCCCCCCACAACCACCATCCCCACCCGAGCCCCATCCTTCGCACCGACGAACTCCCGTGAGCTCTCAAAAATCGACTGACCCAATTTTGAAATTTAGTCGACTATCCTGCATTTAACTAGTGTGGAATATAAAAGGGGAAAACCATTAGCATTGCGAGTATAGTGTTGAGCGTGCCATGGCGGATCTGGAGGTGCAAACCGGACAAAGGAAACTTCGCAACCAATGTTTGCTTTCAACTAACAAGTAAGTGATGGTCAAGAAATTAGAGTAAAGCAGCGGCGATCTATTTTCTTGCTGCGATAAATAAGTTGAACAGATACGAAAGAGTACCGCCTCTGGTGCAGCGTCGTGTATGCATCTGCTGAGAATTTGACGGTGCTGCGGTAGCGATGGCTGTCGGCGGCGTGGAAGCAGATCTAGGAGGGTAGACGGTGGCAGCAGGGCGCGGTGGACGAGACGGTCGTGGGAGCGGTGCCGGAAAGGTGGAAAACGGCGGGGATGAAGCAAGAGGACGGGATGCAAGGATCTCAATTCAAAGTCGTGGATGAGAGAGGTCGATCTCTTGTAATGGACGACGCCGTCAGGGTATCAGCTACGGCATGGTGGGGGAGGACGGCGGTGGATGGGGTGGCGGATGGAGGAGGCTGGGGTGGAGAGGGTGTTTTGGCGCCCACGGAGTATGAATGGGGAAATGGAGGGAGAGAGGAAGGGGGAACCATGTCTTCAGGGTGCGCTTGTCTCAAATGCGGGGAAATTTACAAACTTAGCCCCCGTTGAAAATTTCCTACATCACAGCAATATTAGTCGGTTGGGGATAGGACGGTAATCTCGCATACACCGAATATTTGCCGACGAGAGTTTGTTTTTGGCGCCCACCGTGTATGAATCGGGGAGGGAGTCGATTTTGGCTGAGCAGACACTGTGTTTTGGCGCCCACTGTGTATGAATCCGGGTGAGAGGCGGTTATGTCACATTTGAGTGAAATTACAAACCTACCCCTATCGAAACCTATAGAAATCGAGCCGATAGGCTTTGCGTGGAAGGGATAGGCAGTAATTTCCATCTCGCGGATTTTGGTTTCAGGCGGTTACTGCGACTTTCCCCGCTTCGTTGAAATTTTGGCAGAGCAAGAGTGCATGTTTACCGTGCCAACTCAATTCGAATCCAGTTTGTATTCTATTTTTGTTCGGGAAGGATCCATTTTCGATTGGAATAAAATTCTATATACATCATTTTTTATATACTCCCTCCATTCCTTTATACAAGGCCACTATGAAAAATACATTTTGCATCTATACAAGGCCACTAAAAGTAATCGAGGCAAAATTTAATGATGTTTCCTCGTACTAGCAACTTGTTTAATACTTGCATGCATGTAGTCATAATGACATTGTGCTACTTCCTTCTCATTTCTTCCTTGCATGTATGCGGGTGTATTGATAATCCCGGTTAACGAGAAGAAAAGTTGGCTTGCAAAGTAGTCATTAAATTTTACCTTGGTACCTGTAATTTTTGTTTGTGGCCTTGTATAACGGAATGGAGGGAGTATATACTTTCAAAAGCACAACACCCTTTATACATAAATATGGTTTACAAATGGCATGATCTCAGATTCATAAGGCAGTATCCATCTTAATTTGGATTTTCAAATATTTGAAACCACTTTATGTTGAAATCCAATGTATGCATTCCTCGCTAAGTGTCTCCAATTAATGTGTGTTTCATGCGGGTTTTTTATTTTTTTACTTCTCAAACATGTATAATGTGTTTCACACACGCAACATATAGTGTAATCACGTTTAGACATTAATTGCATATAAACCATGCATTGTCTATAATTAAAGAATATATGGATCACTAATATTGATAAACTATATAACATTACACGTGTCCCCAAATTCAAATGAATATGCATGTTTGATACACCAATTTGTGTTATGATATTATCGATGTCGTGATCTCCAGTTTAAATATTTGAATCCCCTTGAATCTAGATATTCGTCTCATATAGCTATCACTCATGCTTATATAGGAGTATCTCTCTAGACCTATACACGTTCATCATCTCTCGGCTATCTCTCGTGCTACATGTATGTCGACAATGATCTTTTATCTTTGTAACACACTAACGGTACTCTCTCCCTCGACCGCCATGAGTCTATCTCTCTCTAAGTATATCTCGCTCCCTGCTATGTGTCTCTAACTATGATTCTCCATGTGAAATCTCTTTCTCTCACACAAAAACACACTTCGTCTCCCGGGGTCTCATTTCTTTCTACTATTCCCCTGTGTGCCACTCGCACACACCCTCTCACACAGAGATGTCTTTCGCTCCGTAGGTGTGAGAGCTACGACTCTTCCTCTTAAATATCTCTTTCTCACACACAAACACAAACTCTGTCTCCCAGGGTCTCATATCTCTCCAACATTCTCTTGTATGTCGCTCACACACCCACTCTGTCCCTAGAGATATCTTGTGTTCCCTCATATGTCTCTCTAGCTATCACTCTCATTGTGAAATATCTTTCTCTCTCGCAGACACAAAACTCCGTCTCTCGGGATCTCATTTCTCTCTGATATTTGTTTGTATGTGAGTCACATGCACCCTTTCTTCATCTCTCTCACACCCACACACATTACTCAGCCTTCTGATCCACTCGACTCCTATCTCTAATGCACACTAGCTAGCATCTTTATCTTTCTAGTTACCTATTTCTCCATCAACCTTCTTTCTTGCCCTCACTCTTGCTTCCTATCACACACACTATGTATGTTTCTCTCTACATGCAGTCAAGTGCCCTCTTTTTCTCTTTCTCTCACACACACATAACTTCACCCTCTGAACCACCCAGTTGTCATCTCCAACACTCAAACTAGCCGATGTCCCTCTAGCTAGCATTTCCATCTTTGTATCTATGTGTAGTTTCTCCGTCAACATTTCTTTCTCGCACGCACTCTTGCTTCCTATCACCCACACTATATATGTCTCTCCATACATGCATTTATAGGTTGATCTCTTTTGCACAATCGTTGTGTGTCACTCCCTCTGCTCGCCATAGATGCATGCTCCAGCCCACGCCACTATCTCTTAAAGACAAAAACACATGCTCAATTGTCGGGCCTTCTTCCCTGCACTCTCACAAGCATGCATATTGTCATACCAATCCGTCCCTCCCATGTCGTTGATCTTATGACTTATGTCTTCTTTCTTTTATCTCGATCATGCGCGCACACACACACATCCACGTATACATGTATACCTCAAGCACATGCATGTTCAAGGTCTCTATGTTTCCATACGTAGTTAATTACCCTCAAACCTAACGCCACATCGAATCATTCTCTTCTTGTGTGCACATAACTTCTGTCTGGATGGGTAAAACACACACTCACACTTAACAATCTCCTTCTAGCTACCCCCCTCACTCTTCCCCTATATCCCTGAAACTAATAATACCATCCCTTCCTTTAATTCCCGCCTACATGCACCATCGATATATAGTAGTCTTCCTTGGTGTCTCTCGAACAAACATATTCTCTCGATGTCGATTCCTCTCACGCGCACACACCTTCTCTTCCCTCTCTACAAGCCTTTTCTCTGTCGCACCCCATCGTTAGTGGCCTCTGCCATACACATCACCTCTCTGTGATGAAGCCACACACACTTAAATTACATCCACCACCGAGGACCCCGCGTCACACACACATGCACCCCCCCCACACACACTAAGACTCCATCTCTCTCTCTCACACACACACACACACGCACCCACCCCCAGACACACATGCACACACTCAGACTCCATCTGACACACATGCTCTAGGCGGAGCATTTGTTCCTACCACCCTTCGTCTAACCTTACCCGTATGATAAACAATCACCTGAATTTACTTGTATAACATGGAAAAATTCCACTTTACTTTAGTAGTTAGCAAACTTATCATCTCTACTCTTATAAAAAAATTAAGTTGGTGATGATGGTGTGCCTGCCATCTTGTAATATAGACCGTCCGATCTATATCTGACGGACAGAAAGTAAACAATGATAATTTTACAAAAGATACCCGCACCTCTCTCCACAACCTCATTGCTGAGCAATTAAAAAAGGAAGTCTCTAGAACAATCTAGCATGGTGGCCGCTGCCGCCTGCCGGCGCCGTCCATCCCCATGCCCCCGCCCAATCCGACCAACAGTCACCACCACGCTCCACTCCTCCTCACCTTATCTCTCATCTTTCATTTTTTCGATGAAATTCTCGAGATACCAGTTTTCCGATAAAATTCTCAAGATATCATTAGTTTTTACACGTGGTATTACTCCTGCACGGGTAAATCATAACAGGTGTTTGTAAAAAAATAGATATTGATGTTCCGTGCAATGCATGAGCATCTTGCTTGTAATTATATAATGCAAATCACGAGCAGGAAGTGACATTTTTTTACACAACCACGTTAACATGGCCACATAAATCACTAGCAAAAGTGTAATATCATTATACTTATATCTCGATGCAAAAGGTTGAGTACATGTCCAAAGAGTAGAGTCGCACATACGCACTCTGTCTCTCAGAATCTCACACACACATCAGTTACATGATGCCCACTTAAGCAGACACGTATGTTACAATTTGTGCACCCGCAGGTACACGTGATGGTGCACATTTATTTAAGCCAGACTGCGAACCCAAACAGTAGCTGCATTCATTCCCCTCCCGCCGCCTCTTCACTGGTCGCCGTCGCCCGGTAGGCGGTAGCATGGCCCAGCCGAAGGTAACGACATACGCCATACTCCCGCTGGAGCGGCGCTTTAATCTGGAAATTTTAGTGATCATGCATGCATCTTTCTGTGCTAGCACTCCTATATAAGGGTTGACCTTGTTTCAAAAAATATATAAGGGTTGACAGGTCGCTTCCTGCGGACATGTGCGGGCGGTGGAAGAGGAAGGAGAAGGGAAGCGGGTTGTGGAGTAACATTTTTTACCGCAATTTCTTATGAAACTGAGTGCAATAATTGAGTAGTTTTGCAAACTACCATACTACACCTGAAACGGTTCAAAACCAATACTCCCTTGCCAGTGCGCGCTTCCCGCGTGAAATGGTCAGCGTCGACCTGGAGCGTCAGTGTCGCATTAATGCCTGGCCAGAGCGGAGGCGACCTCTCACTGACGCCGGCTTTGAAACAGCGCGACGGCCGAGAGAGCGCCTCTTCCCGGTGCATGCGACTGCTCCGTGTCGAGGCTGGCCATAGTATGGATGAGTCTCCATCATGGGGAGCCACACTAACTGCGAATATATGGATCGTTCCATCGATGAAGAACACGTGGGACTGGAACTACGAGACGGACATGTACCCAGGAGTGGACGTACGAACCTAAGTAATGTAGCGTAGTAAGTGAAGTAGAAAGGCACAAATAGTATGAACATGCATGGCATATATGCTTTTGTCTACTACGTACCACTAAATGTTGTACGTGCAATGCACGGTGATGTTATGGAGTACGTGCCTAAGTACTCTTCCACTACTATATTAATTGGAGGCACATATTAGGTTTTATATTTGTTTACATGTATGCCCCGAGACCTTCCAACTAGACGTGTCTTTCTCTCCGGGTCGCACTTTGTATCGTTCATACCACTAGTACTACTACGTGTGGTCTCCAACCCAGGAGTGGAAGAAGTGGAGACGCTCTACCACGCTGTTCATGTCCCACTCCTTTCACTGACGTGTGGGACATCCAGCACGTGCCGTGTTTGGCACTCCTTCGTTGTAAGAGTTGAAACGCTAGCATTCATCAGAAAAATAAAATAAAATCAGCAGTGATACTATACCATGTGGTTTCCTTGCTCCGCGATATCGGAAAGAATAGTACTTCCGTTCGCCAACATGTGGGACATCGACCATCCTGGTCCACTTGCCATGCATGCAGAACTCCAAGGGAGAGTCACCCCGGTCATCGCGCCATAGTAATAATGAATAATGAGCTGTCAAATCACAGGCCCAACCTTTCCCACTGTGATGTTGCTCGGATGAAGGAACCATCATGACTTCATTGAATTTCCCTTCTTGAAGAAAACTACTGTACCAGAGGTACTGCTAGCTACAGTAATTACTCCAGCAGAGGCCTCCTTTCGTTCATAGGATATAAATTTTATAGGAATATGAAAATAATAGGAAGTGAGATGACATGCATCTCAATTCCTATAGAGAAAGATATGCCATTTGATGCATAGGATAGGAGTTTTCCATTGAGTCTAGGCTAATGTACTGGTAATTTGCTCTAAAAACTACAGTAGTAAATAGTAGTACCGGTACATGCTCGTACTCAGACACAGACACACACACACACACTAACTACTACTAGTACTACTACTTCTCACATGTTGGCCAGACACCGTCGTTCTCCTTCCCGGCTTTGTCGGCGACACCCCACCGTGCTTGGATCTCCGCCGACCTATCTGCAGCAGCGAATGCGTCCTCTTCTTTCTTGCAGCGGCGGGCCTCACTTTTCTTGAGTGCTTTCTGACTTCTCCGCTCCCTCTGTACGGCTTTGGCTGCCTCTTGCTCTACCGCCCATTCGGCCTTGGCGGCTTCAAATTCCGCCCACGTAGTTGTGAGGTCGCGAGCGGCGATGAACTCGGCACGATGGGATGCCATCGCTTCCCTACCATTTTGTGTGCGGTTGTGGGCGGCGAGGAACTCGGCGTGGCGGGATGCCATCGCTTCCTTACCGGTTAGTGTGCGGCGCGGTGGCATGAATGACGCTTGGTGAGAGCTCTGGGGTGGAGTGGCCGGACAACCATATAGTGCATTGGTTTGTCAAGAGCTCAAGGATAGAAGATGAAGGAAATTTGGATACCCCTTTAATCCTGGTCATTTATTACCGAGTAAAATGCATTGGCGGTCATCGAACTTGTGTTGATAGCTCACTTTGATCATTATATTATACATGATGCACACAGTAGTGCACACCGTCTGTAGAGGAAAGTAGCATGTACGCGTGCAGACACTCACGCTCATGCTGTCAAACCATGCTAATGCATGCACGCCGCCCTCTCAATCAAAGTCCTGCTCATGGCGCAACGCAAACGGCGAGCCCATCACCTGCGCGCCCCGTCGGTGCCTGACATTACTGTTTAGACGTTTGATGAAGGCCTCCGCGAACGCCGAGCATGTATTCACCTGGCTCAACACCAACGGTCATACTCGGGACTCGGCGCCTTGCTCATGTATATCGTCCATCACAACGACAATATACAAAACAACCTAGCTAGAGAGGGTACTATGGCACGAAGTATGTACTATCGTGATGGACCAATCATAGTGCCACTGCACACGAGTGTGTGTCTGATCGATTCGTCCATTATACGTAAGTTATGCATGGTTGTGTGGTGTCATGGTCATCGAAGGCTAGCTGGCGACAAGACCGGTTGCATGGACGTCTGGTTGTCAATACGTGTCGCATACACTTCAAAGGCTCGTCATCCATGAGTTAAAATTTTACCACCACGCTAGCGTCTGACCGCCCTGGCCTACCAAAACCCCTTCCATCGCTAGCGTGCACTTCCCGCCTGAAACGGTCACCGTCTCTCCAGAACGTCAATGTTGCATTCACCGGACTTAGCTGCAGGTGCACTTGGTGTGTCACTGACATGTGGGCCAGATGCCCATTGGGATCGCATTTCAGTGACCCAACGCACATGTAGTTAAGTCACTGAAGCAGCGTCCGCATTCACTCCCGACGAACCTACTCCGGCGCCAGCCATCCTTCCGTCTGTCGCGGCTCATTGCCATTCGCCTACTATCTCTACTCCAATAAAAGACTCAATTGGGGATGATGGTGTGTCTTCCATCCGTCATTTTTGACCATTAGATCTACATCTAATGGCTGCGAGGTAAGTTGTGGCATTTTTGGAACAATAGCCCACTTCTCTGCTCCAATTTGAAGAAAATCCCTTATTATCTTGAAAGCAACCACATCCCTCCCTCGCCTCATCCAAACAACCTAAGAAATATATTTTGAGTGAAACGTAATATATTTTTAGTGGTATATATGTATATCAAAACAAGAGTGTTTTCTTTCAAGTTTGTGAACAGGTACTATTCTACTCTGGGTCTGTTGCAACGCATGGGCACATTGCTAGTATTAACTTGAGCCCCAGCTCCTAGCCATAGCCAAAGACCCACACTCATTCTCCTCCGGTCCCTTCCTTCTGTCGGCACCACTCGAACCATGGCCTCGTGGCGCTCCAAAGCTCTCTTGGACGTACTATCACAGGAGCAGACGAAGGACATCGGCGGCTCCGCTCCAGGCGCGCTCCAAAGCTCTCTTGGACGTATTGTCGTAGGAGCAGACGAAGGAGATCGCCGGCTCCCCCCGGCCGTCCTCCGTCGCCACTACCACGAAGCCGACGCGCGTGCGCGGGTGCAGCCGGCAACGAGGAATAGTAGTACACGATAGGTCGCCTCCGCTCTGGAACCAGGAAAGAGACCGCTCATCCACTCAATCGACGCCAAGCTTGGTGGGATAAACATCGGCGGCCGGTTAGTTGCTTGACGGTGATGTGGAGGCAGAAATCTTCAGAATCTTGTGCTCCGGAGGAGGAGGTTATCGAGGCAGATGAGGAGGAGGCAAAGGCAATGGCCGGCTTTCTTGGGTTCATGACCGTACATGGTGGTCGGGCGTCCGCGATCATTTAGATCAGGTTTTCAGTAGGTTTTAGTATGGTTTGTGCGAAATATGTAATGAATTTCGTCTAGTTTGTAGGAAAAGTTTTTGAAATGTAATGAATTTCATCCGGTTAATTTGAAATTTGCTTTGTTTGCACAAATTTCGTTCGGTTAGTTCATATAGTTGTCGAAAGGTACGCGGGCAGCATTGGATAGCATCCATCATGTCCTCGGATAGATGCCAGTGTAAATTTGTGGGCCAGCATGGAACATTTATCCCTCGATCAAAATCAGATCCACCGTGTTTCGCACTCCTCCCACGTAAGAGTTTAAACTCTTGCTTACATAAAAATGGAGCACATGGACGATACTGTAGCACGTCATATCACTCAAACTAGCCCTCCTAACGCGCGGGAAATCACCGCCCTCGTCATTTTGTTCTAGATTTCTATCGAACAATAGCACGAAAATGTTTCGCTTTGCAAGTTCAAAAGAAAAGGCGGTACACTTACGACTCATACGCGTCGCACCCCCGACAGTCCGGCTTGCACGCCGCTCACCAGAAGGGACACGTGTTGTCTTGCAATTTTACTGACATGTGGGACTGCAATTGAATAAATCATCGATAGCCGAAATCTAATCGCTCGGCGGGCGTCGGCTGAGAAGAGAGAGACGGGGAGGGAGAAGAGATCGCCCGCCCGCCGCGCATGGACTCCAAGAAATATATGGTGATAATGTGAGGTGGGCCATGCGGGAGTCCGGACTGCTTCCAAGCCCTACCCTCTCAGACGCCAGCTGCCCGCATTCATAGCAAGTAGTACTAGTAAAATACTAGCCTATAAGCCTGCTTATGTGGAGGAGAGAGAGGCATTGACAAAGTCAAGGAGTGGGTTCTGCAAGAGCCCATCTCTACACGTGCTCCTAGGTATAAAAAACTAATTCTAAAAAAAGAGGCATAAAAAACAATTGTGTCTAAAAAAGAAAGGTAAAAAACATTTGAGAGGAAATAGATAGAGAGAAAGTGAGAAAAAGTTGTAACCTTTATAGCCAACCTTATAGTCAACACTATGGTAGTATTACATGAGGAAGGAGGGAGTGGTGCACATGCAAAGTTCACTGGGCTGCCGTGTTTGACACTCCTCTGTCGTAACAGTGGAGACAATAGCTTTCATAGAAAATAAACAATGAATACTCGTTGCTCGTCCTCTATATCGGAAAAGAATAATTTCCATTCGACGACATGTGGGACGTCGACCATCCTGGTCCACCTGCCATGCCCAAAATTATCCTGGTCCACCCCGGTCATAGTGCAGGCCCAACCCTTCCCGTTGTTGGTCGGACAAAGGAACCATCATGACTTCGTTGAATTCCGCTTCTTCAAGAAAACTTACTATACCCGCAATACTGCTACCACACGCGAAGATTGGACGACATTGTACCACGTCATATCACTGAAACCCACTAGGCCAAACTAGCTCGCCTAGGATTTGTACTCCCTCCATTTCAAAGTAAGTAGTAAAATGTTGAGTCATCTATTTTGGAACGGAGGGAGTACGTCTCTGTACTGCTATGATTTTGTGTTGTACATCACGGTACTTTTGCTATGATTTTCCTACCCTATGAACCAAATGAGAACTGAATGTATCCGTGTTGACTATTGTCTGATTGATCGCTAAGCCTACAATTTTAGGAGCTTGGGCTATTGGCCGATCGACGAGGGATAAGTATAAGCGTACCATGAGCTCATCAGCCCCAACGTTTCTCTTTGGTGAGTGTTTTGCAAGTACTATAACTGGCACAGTAGCTAGCCTACTAACACCAAGAATCATCAAACAAGCCCTACTGATATGATAAACAGTTCAAACTTACATCTAAGCATGCGATATATTACATCAAAAGCTGGTGAGGATACATCTAGTTCCATAGCTCGGAGAGGGTTCACATGATTCACTATCAAACAAAAGTAGCAAGTACTGCCCACACAAGACAGTGCACTAGCCCTAAGATGGTTTCATAACACGCATCGTTCTGGTAATTAAACACAGGGCAATGCAAACTACCCTGGAGGATTAGTGCGACCAACTATTTCTTGTCATCGATCTCTCGGGCAACAACCACGGCACGGACAACGGCACGGGAATCGATCTCTGGGGTGATGTCCACAGAACTGATCGTGACATCGGAATCGATCTCTAGGGCATTGTCCACAGGATGGACAGCGGCATCGGAATCGATCTCCGGGGCAATGTCAACAGGATGGACCGCGATATCGAAAATGATCTCTGGGGCATTGTCCACAGGACGGGCCGCGACATCAGAATCATCAAGGACGTCCACCGGCACCTGCCCAACCCTAACATATTAGCAAGCACAATGCAAATAATCAAAAACCACAACTATGGTAAGCCATTATTTTTTGCCTTGTGCAACTCATCGGGGGATCCCATCCCTCCGGGGGCATCTCCTCGTCCTCGATGGGGCCATCACCTTGCCAGGGGAATAATGCTTCTCAACGGTGACTATCTCCTGAAACTCTACCTTGAGCCTCGCATAGGTGGCCATTAGAGTTTCTGGGGTAGGCACGGTGGGGCCCTTGCTATTCTTCCAACTTTCTTTGAGGAGTTCATCCGCCAACGTCATCAACTCTTTGGCCAATGCTTGTTTCTTAGAGTTCTTCGTCTCCATGGGTTGGCCCGCCAGCATGGTCAACTCGTTGGTCGGTACTCGCTTCTTGGAGATCACTGTCTCCAATGGGTTGTCCACTGGCAACTCTTTGGCTAGTGCTCCAGGATTCATCAATGAACTAACAAACAAAAAGAAATCGAAAGGAAACCACAATCGCAATGAAAACGGGAAAAGAATAGGTTGTGAGAATTGGTCGGTGCTTCGCAAAAAGAAGATTCTTGGAATGAAAATATAGCAGCATCACTGATTCGCCCACCTTCCCTTTGTTGGTACAGAAGAAAAATGGCAGAAGTGAGTATCCTGGAGTGAGGTTTTCTTCAAGAAAGGGGAGAAAGGGCTTCAACAAGTGTTCCAGTGAAATGATGGTTGCTTCGTCCAGTCCAACTTCGAGGCCACTTTACCACTGCTGGTAAAGGTGGGTTTTGTGATATGACGGGTCATGACGGCCACACCGCCGGCAACTCTTTGTAAAGTACGAGATACATTCCTCCAATCACAAAATGCCTTGGTTGATGATATTTGAGATTTGAGCCAGTACTGCACGCAGTGAAATCTCTAGAAAGGCAAATACTCCTTTCCGGTTTACAGGGCTATACTAGCAAGTACTAGTACTACAATAGTGGGCTCAAATAGCAATTTTGTCTCATGCAAGAGCCTGGCTATATGCGTGCTCCAAGGCTCCGAACCACGCCCCACCCCTACACAAAGACTGCCACGCGAGCGTTCGCAACCACGTCTGGGTTGCGCTTGGCTCTTCGCCTCTTCGAGAAGACGAACAATGATGTTACTACTACTTCTACAGTAGTATCGAATCCACTGCTGCATGTCCGCCCACCGCGTGTGGGAGGGATAGCCACCGCGCGCATGGGCGAGGGAGAAGGCGTGTAGTAGTAAAATCAAGCTTCTCCTCGTTGTACGAGTTGACGCGACACATCATAGCACTGGCCCCACATGGTTGCCTCTAAACTTGGCTGAAAGACCCGCAGTGTACAATATTTTGGGCAACTCAAGTTAGGCAAGTGTGGCAAGTGTGGCAAAAATAATGTGGCAATATAATACAAACATATTCACAATCCAAACAGCCCCGTAATTTTTTGTGACATGCATGAACATTTGGTTAGTTAAATTTATAGTCAAAATTTGGCAAGGTGTATCAAATCAACACTTGCAAGTATCAAAAGGAAAGTCACGTCATGCATGCATGTGTTGTACTCCCTCCATTTCCAAATATAAGTCTTTTTAGAGATTGCAACAAGTGACTACACACGAAGCAAAATGAGTGAATCTACACTCTAAACTATGTCTACATAAATCTGTATGTTGTAGTCCATTTGAAATGTCTAAAAAGACTTATATTTAGGAACGGATGGAGTAACTAATGCATCGGTAAACGCAAATTATTGAAATATATCAAGTGCAATGCTCTGATGTGTCACGTCAACTCGTACAAGAACGAGAAGTTTGATTACTACAACGCCCTCTCGCCTTAACAACACCTGCCTTTGGCTGCATGACAGGTGGGCCACCAACCTGTTGGGCCCACCTGTCATAGACGCAAAGGAAGGAGCAGTGAGTCAATGAAGCTGCGTCCCTCCCTCACCCATGAGCGTGGTGGCTGGCAGGACTAGGAGAAGCTTTCGTTCGCTACACGCTCTCCCTCCCGCACGCGGTGGACATGCAATAGTTCAATCGATGTGAGATGGCCAGAAGCATACTGTAGTACTCCTCCACTGCATTAGTACTCCATCATTGTTCGACTTCCTGAAGAGGTGAAGAGGCGAAGAGCCAAGCGCAGATCGGACGCTTGTGTGGTAGTTTCATGTGTAGAGTAGTCTAGGATAGCGTGTACCGTGCTTATAAGCTTAAAATCGTTGGGGTCAGCTCCATGTTTTTTTGATTAAAATAATCTTGTGGCCCTACATGTCATCCTGTGATTCTTGTTTGCATGCTCATCTGGTCAAGACAGGAATATATATTTTAATTTGTGGTGGGGTAAATGTTAGAGGTTGCAGCAAATGGAGGGGCTGTTTGGTTCTCAGCCTAAGGTTGACACGCCTAACCTTAGTCATGTCACAACACCTTAGGCATGTATTTGGTTTATTGCCACACTTGTGGCTTGCCACACTTTTCTAGTTATATGGCCCACAAGTCATAGGCTCATTTTTTTTGCCAAATCTTGCCACACTAGTGGCCATTTTGTTAGCCACACTTTTTGTGGCAGCCACACTTTGCCTAAGGTTAGTTGTGGCAAAGTTAGTCATGAACCAAGCATGCCCTCGCTATTTGGTTCCTAGCCACACATTGCCACACCTAACCTTAGGAAAGTTTGACCATGTTAGGTAGGTGTTTGGTTCTAGCCACACTTGAGGCAAGGAATTTTTTATGAGCAGTGAACCCCACATGTCATAGACACAAAAAGTGTGGCAAGATTCCCTTAGACAAGCCAAAGTGTGGCTAACAATTTGAGCAACTCAAGTAAGGCAAGTGTGGCAAGTGTGGCAAAACTCATGTGGCAACATATGGCAAAGATAGTCACAATCGAAACATGCCCTGAGACCCACTTTGGCTTGCCTAAGGGAATCTTGCCACACTTTTTGTGTCTATGACATGTGGGGTTCACTGCTAATAAAAAAATCTTGTCTTAGGTGTGGCTAGAACCAAACACCCACCTAACTTGGTCAAATTTTCCTAAGGTGAGGCGTGGCAATATGTGGCTGGAAACCAAACAGCCCCTACATCATTGAAAACTACGTTCAAATACGAATCAAACGATATAATTTTTGTTAACATGCACTAACATTTTGTAAGTTAAATCTTTGGTCAAAATTTAGCACCAATTAGAAAGGGGCCCAATAAATATTATACTCTCACATTTTTTTGAGGATAATCCCACCTACTCCATCCGTTCCCAAATATAAGTCTTTTTAGAGATTCTAACAAGTGACTACATATGGAGCAAAATGAACGAATCCATACTTTAAAATATGTCTACATACATCCGTGTGTTGTAGTCCATTTGAAATGTCTAAAAAGACTTATATTTAGGAACAGAGGGAGTACAAAATATAAATAATAATGCATGTTGGGGCAGCCCACGTTTTCGATAATTTTAGCTATGGGCTTGTTCACAATTTTTACGAGGGGGTGATTGTTCATTTAATGGAGTGTCTTGGACCAGACTTGAACGATACAAAGCGCGACCTGGCACACCGTAACACCACTTGGAATAAGCGGGTAGCTATCTCAAAAAACAATCAACAACTAAAAAAATGGCGACCTGGCACATACACAATTTTAAACGTTGTTTTGATGGAGTGAAAAAGGAAAACTACCCCACTACGTATATATAGGCCGGAGCCTCCGCGCTTGCTTGCTAGGGTTGATCTATTCACACACTCTCATCCTCTCCAGATCTAAACAAGATAGCGGTGGTAACACTGTCTCTCTCCCTTCAAAAAACACTGCCTTTCTATCCTCACCGCTGGTTATAGATCCGGATGTATCCCCCTCCACCGGTGAAGGGGAGGAGGGGCAACTCTTAGCTTGTCGTCGAAAACGAGGGAGGAGACCCACTGCCGGCCGCACCGTTATCTCTGGCCGAGCACCGGCGCAGGAGGTCCTCTGTAACGCCCCGAGACCGTTGCACCAGGTGTCTTCCAGTTATTCGTTGTTGTTGCCTTGTCTTTTTCTTGCGTGTCATGCATTTCATATCATGTCATCATGTGCATCTCATTTACATACATGATCGTCTCATGCATCCGAGCTTTTTCCCCGTTGTCCGGTTTGCATTCCGGCGCTCCTATGTCCTCCGACATCCCCTTTTGTCTCTTTTCATGTGCGGGTGTTAAACGTTCTCGGATTGGACCGAGACTTGCCAAGCGGCCTTTGTATACTACTGGTAGACCGCCAGTCAAGTTTCGTGCCATTTGGACTTCGTTTGATACTCCAACGATTAACCGAGGGACCGTAAAGGCCTCGTGTGTTTTGCAGCCCAACAACTCTTCAAAGTGGCCCAAAACCCACCTAAACACCCTCCATCATCTCGGTCGTTCGATCACGATCGCGTGGCTTAAAACCGTGCTCAATTTGGAGTCTCCTAGCTCCCTCTACCTATATATATGTGCCCTCCTCCGAAAATTCCACGCAGATCAAACCCTAGATCCACTCCTCTGCGCGCCGCCGGACAAATTCCTCACCGGTCGGACATGTACGCCGCCTCTCGCGGCCTCTCAAAAGCCGCCACGTGTCCTGCCGGAGTCCTCCAGCCGCCGCGGCCCGCGAGGCCCACGGCCGGCCCGCCCGCACCTGCGTCGGGCCCGAGCCGCGGCC
>NC_041392.1:393069827-393097066 GCF_002162155.2 Triticum dicoccoides
GAACCGCTCGCCTCGCCCGTGTCGCCCGGTTCGCTCGCCGCCGGCCACCGCTTCGCCGCGCCCCGCCGCCTCGCTCTGCCCCGCGCCGCCGTCGCCACCCTTCGCCACGTCCCGCCGCCTCGCTCTGCCCCGCGCCGCCTCGCCCACCAACCACGCCGCGCCGGCCGGTGCCTCCACCTCGCTGCCCTTTGACGTCGGCAACCACTCCGGCTAGCGAGCGCGCGTCCGCCGCCCCTGCCATGGCCTCCCGCCTCACCTCCGATGCCGGATCCGGGATCCCCGTCCCCGGATCTCCCCGTTCCGGCCGACCCCGGTCATCTCCATCCTCTCCGGTGCCAGTTCCGGCCAAGACCCGACAAACCTCGAAGTCCGCGCCGCCCCAGATCTGGATCTGAGAAACCCTAGAGGTTGACTCGATTTTGCCCAAGTCTTTTCCTGCACATATTTTCTAGCACATTTCATCATGTCGTATCTCATCATCCGTAGCTCCGTTTTGGGCGTGTAGCATATCAAATTGTTCGTCTCGATGTCATCTTCATTTCATTCCATTGCACCATGCTTGTTTGAGTTCATATTGATGCCCTAAATGCTGTTGCAAGAGTGCTATGTAATGTTAGTGTCTGTTTCTTAACAGATTATGGACATTTGTCATTTTTGCCATGTTTAAGGTGTGCCTCCTATGAACTTGAGCCCTACATGTGTTTTGTTATATGTCATGCCATCTTTACAGGGGTGTATGCCATGTATTTTTGTGATCTTTGTGGTGACTAGCACAAGTATGCAAAGTAGCTCTCGTGATGTTGCTGATTTCAGGGACTTAGAATTTCACTAAGTCCTTTTCCTGATGATATTTTTATGCCATGTATTCTTGTTGCTACAGAGTGATCCATGCCTCTTTTGAGCATGTTCAGTAAGGATGATTTGGAGATATTGTTATGCTCTATCCATCCATGTCTTTGTTTGCAATTATGGAGTACCCTAGCATGACTCGATCTTGCTCTACTCTTGCTATAAAATGTTTCTGGCAGATTGTTTACGTGTTAATTAATTTTGCCGAGGTTGTTATAGTTGATCCATGCATGCTATGAGAGTGTTCTTGCCTTGGTTAGCTTATTGATCATGTCTTCTTGCTGGGTGTATGCTTAGTTTGTCATGCAATGCCTTGTAGTGAGTGCATCGAGCTCGCGAACATGCCTACATAATTCTTTTTATGCCATGTCTAGTTTTCTGCTAAGTCTGAATCTGTTAACGAAACTTGCTATGTTTACATGGGTGCCATCATATCTTCTGATCCTTTTTGGCTTATGGTCAGTAAGGGACTTTTGCTTTGAGTAGTTTCATGCCATGCCTTGCTTTGCCATGATATGTTCCTGTAGCATGTTGTTATCTTGCTCTAAACATTGCTTCCTGATGTTAAATCCTGACATGTTATTTTCACTAAGTCTGTGATGCTGATATCTTTTGCACTTTTGCCAAGCTTGTTTGAACCTGCTCTTGTGTGATTTAGCCGTAGCTCCGTGTTCATCTTTTGTCAAACTTCTTGAGTGGGTCACTGCCATGTGCTCTGTTGCTATGTTAGAGAGTAGTAGCTTATTTTTCTTGATGCATTTAGATGGCATCATGCTGTTAATCGCAGCTTTGTGCCATTATTGTTTTGCTTGCCATTTGCAAACCGTGCATCCGATTCCGTTGATCTTTATATCAATTTCGACCGAAATCAACTCATATTTCCAGCGGCACTCTAGGTTTGCCAAGTTGAGGCATGGTTCAATCTTTTCCTTCCGGAGCTCGTGTATGCATTGCATATCACATCCCGCATACCATGCCATGTTTTGCACCATGTCGCTTGCGCATTGCACTGTGGTTGATTGTTGT
Source organism: Triticum dicoccoides (assembly GCF_002162155.2). NCBI lineage: Eukaryota > Viridiplantae > Streptophyta > Magnoliopsida > Poales > Poaceae > Triticum > Triticum dicoccoides. The sequence continues at coordinate 393,071,703 of NC_041392.1, forward strand.
TTCCTTTGCTTGTGTTATTGCCTTGGGTAGAGCCGGGAGACGAGTTCGTGTTTGAGGAACCCGCTGAGTACGCTTACGAGGATCAAGCTTTCGTCTTATCGGAGATCTTTGCAGGCAAGATGACCATACCCTCGAAATCACTTCTATCTTTGCTTGCTAGTTGCTCGCTCTTTTGCTATCCGGCGATACCTACCACTTGCTATATCATGCCTCCCATGTTGCCATGTCTAGCCTCTAACCCCCTTTGTCCTAGAAAACCGTTGTTTGGCTATGTTACCACTTTGCTTAGCCCCTCTTATAGCATTGTTAGTTGCAGGTGAAGTTGAAGTTTGTTCCATGTTTGGAACATGGATTTGTTGGGATATCATTACTATTATATCTTGTTTACTTTAATGCACCTATATACTTGGTAAAGGGTGGAAGGCTCGGCCTTATGCCTGGTGTTTTGTTCCACTCTTGCCGCCCTAGTCTCCGTCATACCGGTGTTATGTTCCTTGATTTTGCGTTTCCTTATGCGGTTGGGTTATAATGGGAACCCCTTGACAGTTCGCCTTGAATAAAACTCCTCCAGCAAGGCCCAACCTTGGTTTTACATTTGCACTAACAACCTAGCCTTTTTCACTTGGGTTTCCGGAGCCCGAGGGTCAACTTGAGGGTTGGTTTTAGTTGTACGGATTACTCATCCGGTGTGCCCTGAGAACGAGATATGTGCAGCTCCTATCGGGATTTGTCGGCACATTCGAGCGGCTTTGCTGGTCTTGTTTTACCATTGTCGAAATGTCTCGTAACCGGGATTCCGAGTCTGATCGGGTCTTCCTGGGAGAAGGTATATCCTTCGTCGACCATTAGAGCTTGTGATGGGCTAAGTTGGGACACCCCTGCAGGGTTTTGAACTTTCAAAAGTCGTGCCCGCGGTTATGGGCAGATGGGAATTTGTTAATGTCCGGTTGTAGAGAACTTGACACTTAACTTAATTAAAATGCATCAACCGCATGTGTAGCCGTGATGGTCTCTTTCCGGCGGAGTCCGGGAAGCGAACACGGTGTTGGAGTTATGCTTCAACGTAAGTAGTTTCAGGATCACTTTTTGATCACTTCTAGTTTCACGATCGTGCTTTGCCTTCTCTTCTCGCTCTCATTTGCGCAATTTAGCCACCATATATGCTAGTGCTTGCTGCATCTCCACCTCATACATTTCCCTACCCATAAGCTTAAATAGTCTTGATCGCGAGGGTGTGAGATTGCTGAGTCCCCGTGACTCACAGATTACTTCCAAGCCAGTTTGCAGGTGCCAATGATACCGTGCAGGTGACGCAACCAAGCTCAAGGAGGAGCCCGATGAAGATCTCGTTCTTTGTGTTGTTTCATTTCTAGTTGATTAGTAATGGATCCCAGTCGGGGCGATCGGGCATCTGTAGCATTTGGGGTGGTCTTCTTTTATTTTGGTTCTGTAGTCGGACCTTGTTTGTTTTCTGGATGTTGTAATTTTATATTCATGTATTGTGTGAAGTGGCGATTGTAAGCCAACTCTGTACCTCTTACTTATTCAGTACATGGGATGTGTAAAGATTACCCCTCTTGCGACATGCCTACAATGCGGTTATGCCTCTAAGTCGTGCTCCGACACGTGGGAGATATAGCCACATCGTGGGTGTAACATCCTCCGATCCCTTCGTCATTTCCCTAGTGTGGGCGGATCCAGCCTCCCGCCGCCCACATATCCGCATCCCGACGACCTTCAGGTATATCTTCCTATGAAACCGTCGTAGCTCTACTTCCCCAGGTCGCTACGTCGCTGCATGTGCATCATTTTCTGCCTCTTAGCCCCTCTCGATCGGATGGTCCAACGTCACCTATTTTTTTTTCTATTGTTAGTGGTAAAGCTACTTCATGGAGTCGAATCTTGTACTTGGTTCAAACAAGAAATAAAGTGGGGGTGGGGGAATTTAGTATGTGCATTGAACTTGGTACAAACAGGAAGGATAGGGGTGAAAGTAGTACAGACTGGTCATCCAACCGGCCTCTTGGTCGAAAAGGGAAATATAAGGGAAACGTTGTACACAGTGGTATGACTAGGACTAGATTTGCTATCCACACATAAGATGGCTGCATGCATCATTATGATGTAGAGGCCGGGGGCACACCTCCATTTCCCAAAAAACATAGGAGTAGGTGGCTAGAGTGAACAAAAATGGGACCAACCCAGATATATTTCATGGATGTTTGTTTCTCAGGGCAACAAACTCTGAATCACCACTTTATGCCCCGGTTTAGGTACATGGTGCTGGACTGCTGGTGCACCCAATGTCCCATGCCCTTATACCAAATATTTAGCTGTTATTAATCTAATGCCCCTGGTAAAATGAAGCCATGCCACTGTTATAAGCTATGACAAGTTTAGCCAAATGTTTTTGCCTGTAATTGTTTGAGACTCTGACTGTTTCCTTTGTAGCTATTTGTGCAAACAGGGATATCCATTTCACCTGGTTGCTGTTGTGACCTTTTGGTGCACTTCACAAAACACATCTTAAAAGAAGTGACTTTTGTGCTATTTAATTGGAATGTCAGAATGCAACAGTTGGTTCATTTCGGTGGAACTGCACAAAGGTAGATCTGTGTTCCAATCCTCATCATCCATATTGGCACCATAACCTTCGTTTAGGTAAGAATGATATTTAATGCATGTGGTCATCTCTATTTTGCGACTGCCATGAGAAAATAATGCTATTGTTTACTAGTACACTTGTACTCCCTCACTAACAAAACCAATTCTGAAATAGAAGGCCAATCATGTACTTGGTTTCACCAACTGGTGTGGAGAAAGAGAAACAGAGCATGAAGAGGAAGAAGAAGAAGAATAAAATGTGCCAAGGTGATATTGTTGAAGCCGAGGCCTCAGTCGAGGCCATTCAAGGGCTCCGGCAACGTCTACCTTACATGTGAGACGATCCTCCAGGGAGCCCTTCCACTTCTGCGTATTATCCATGATGAATTTGATGCTACTGTTAGAGTAATATGCTAATGTCTTTCTATCCTTTCTCACTAAGCTAATGAAGGTTTCACCTTGTTCCTACTTGAGCAAACAGGGACCGTGTTGTGCCAATCATACATTTTAGTGGAACTACACAAGACAATACAATGAACTGTATCCCAGCCAGTGCTTTAACTCTGCTAGAAGTTCTTGATAATCTTTCTATATAATCTCAGCACTGGTAAACAAGAGTGATTTCAACAATACATTTGAAGGGCACAAACATATATACTATTGAGTGATTCCAGTGAGTGTTTTATCATCTCTTTTGGGACTACATGAATAAGCTTTTTTGCTCAAGTTGGTATCGGCCTAGGGCCTTCATCCATATTAGTCTGCTATCATATCTATTTGTATCGTGCTACTGTAATGAGAAACTCCTTTATCTTTGCACGTTAAAGTTTTGCAACCTATGATACATGTCAATGCTTTGAGTGTTGAGCTAATTGGCACTTATTAAATAAACAAATACCTCTCTTTAAGCAAGACTACTATGTTGTTAACTTTACCCATTAAGATAATGATGGTGCTTCTATTTGTTAGTGTATGTTTCATCAACTAGTCTCACTATTACAGTAATCTCACTCTCTCAATATATGTGCCAACAGGGATGCTCGATTTTGGTGGAACTGCACAAAAACTTTGGGTGCTTCATTGCCTCGACAGCTTCCTTCCTTTCCTGTCAGTCGCTAATCTCGGCTTGCATTCTTCCTTTGTTGTCAGCCGCTTGGCTTATCTCAGCTTCCAGTCAAAGGAAATAGTAATTGATATGCTACCTCACACAGGTTGGTACTGGTCTTTATCCTGATTATTGTGCTTGTCATATGTATTGGTAATTTGGTATTGTGCTACTGTTTGCCGATTTCATAAAGGAGTAACTTGGAGCCTGAACTCGCAGGCAAATCATTACATTGGGTGATTTAAGTAGAACCGCACAAAAAGATCAGATGGACAGGTACTTATGTTGCTGCTATGTACTCCAAAGTTCACTCAGACAAGCATCGATGTTGACAAGAAGAAGTGTCTATATTCATTCGAGTATCAACCTGCGTCAACCAGTTGTCAAACTCCAAGTATTAGGAGAGTGAACGCCAAAAATATTTCTTCGCACATAGCCTAGAAAAACGCAGTCCAGTCTTTAGTCCCAACTTGTGCCTTTTGGTTATCGGCACATATGGTAGCGAACTGTATGGCATGGATTCTAAAGATTCCAAATAAGATGGTTGATGTGTATATTCATCTGGCACTTAATCAGTCTACATGCTAGGGATGCTCCATTTTAGTTGAACTGCACAAAAAATTTGGGTGGTTCATTTTCTCAACCGCCTCCTTTCTTATCTGCAATGTAGAATTTTGGTGAGCTACAGGACCAAGATGAGCCAGTAAACTAGTTGGATGAAAGTAGTGGCCAAGTTGCTCAAACCTCCCTCCACACAAGGCCATAATTTGAGGATAAACCTACAAGCAAAGTTCAGTTGTCTGTGTTGCCTCTTATGTACTCAAAAGTTTACTCGTACAAGCATTAATTTTAGCAAGAGGTACCTCCGACTGAACACCATTTACCAGTCTGTACCCTAGGTAATTAAAGTTCGTCCATGGATGATATTTGCTATGATCTCAATCATTTGGATGTATAAACATACTGAACATGTGTATATCTGAATCTTTTTGTGAATTATCTATGAATATTGTCGTGTGATCTATCAATCATTTGGATGCATAGACATGCTGAACTTGTGTATATATGAATCTTTTGAGTTGTTGATTGTGATTGTTGGCTATGAATATGAATGTGTCCTGTGAACCTGAGTTTGATACGAATGTTTACCTTTTCTGCTGTACTTGTGTGTGAACTTGTTAGTATGCCTACTGTGGGATTTGTGATGTGTGGGTGTCAACGGCACACCTTCTTCCCGAGAAGAATTGCACCTACTTTGTTAGGGTAGCAATGGTGCATCAGCTAGTTTTAATCTTTTTGCTCTGTCTTCCTCCCTCCCCCGCTCAACCCCGCCGTAATGTTTTCGGCCTCAAAACAAACATAGTACTGCATTGTTTTTGGGGCTTGATGAAAAATCAAGTGCTGGTTTCTATAGGTTGGCCTGCCCAGCAAATGGGTTGCTGGTCCACAATGGACTGGGAGGCTAAAAATACAAGTTGTAGGGTGCAGAAGCAAGTAAAAAAACGCCATCGAGAGCCATCCACTGAAGAAAAAAAATCACTCCTGATGTGCTTCTTCAGTCGCACCACCGGCCCCCTATTTAATCTAGTTCACTCATGGATCTAGCCGGTATCATTTTTTTCTAGAGGGCGAACAAGTATCAGCTAGGTCAAGATTTTGTTTTTTAACATGCGTAGCCCACGACATACGGAGATAGTGGTTTGAACTTACTTTTTGAGGTCCATACCGGCCTATGGGCTTTTTCTTAAAGATCGGCAGCCCAATGTATTTTTCTTAGTAAAACGCAGATCTCTGTTCTATTTATCTATATATAAGAATAATAATGTCGTCTCCAATTTATGTTTTCCCTTCTAACCACATTATATATATTTATATTATTACTATTATCGTATATTTATAGAGACCTATATATACATTATAAAAACATCCCACGTGTTATTAACTTATAAAAGTAAATGTTTAACAGAAGTTGGGAAGGAAAATCCTGGTTGTTTTTGACTCACAGGCAAGGAAAATCCTGGTGATTGTGTACGAAAGCTTGCGAAGATTTTAAGGACCAATGTAATAATAACGCGCTCATTTTTATTTTGAGCAATAACTCACTAATTTGGTAATTTTATATATAAAAAATGTGTCACTTCGGTTTATTTTTTGATATTAATTCCTCCTTATAACCTAACATTATATATAGAATGAGCCCAGCTAATTCGTGTATTTGAAGAAAGTGCAAATGGGCTGGGATTTCTTAGAAAATATAAATGGGCCGCATTGACGCGAAATTATTTGTTCACCCAGCCCAGCAAATGGACAAAACATGGGTTAAATATATGCCACATTTTTGCAGGCTGACATGTGGGCCAATAGGTTTGAAGCCTACGCAAGGCGTTGTCAACTTGGTCAACAAATGATTATGACATCCACAGCCGTTGGATTTATATCCAACGGCCGACATGCACCTTGAGTCTCTCGTCTTCTTCCTCCAGCATCACCGGGACCGCCTGGTCTGACCTCCGGCGGCTAACGCCTCTTCTTAGCACGCATCGCTGCGAAGCGCTACCTCACCGCTGGCCAGGCTATCCCTCCACCCCTCCACACCTCCTGTTATTCTCCATCGACTACAGCCCCACGCTGCACCAGAACCAGTTATAACCCTTCTCCTCGTCTCAATCTGCGACTCCACTGCCGCGTCTTCCCATCTCCGGGTCGTTCCCGTCCAGGGCCTTGCCGTCGTCCACCGCTTCACTGCGCTCGGTGCGGCGTGGTCAACAAACAAGAGTCATCGGGAGAGGACTATACATGGAGAGCCTGACGGCTGGAACCCAAGATGTCCATGGCCGCATGCAAGGAAAGTTCCTCCTTGTTAAGCTGAAAAAAATGTTTCCTCCCCCTGGCAGCTGGGACCCACCGGCTGTATATTCACATGGAATGAAGTTCCTCCATATTATGTGAAAAAATTATTCCTCCCGTTGACAGCTGGGACCCATCAAATTTGGTGGCTGACTTATGGGCTTACTAAGCGGACGTGTACGCAGGGCTTTGTCAACTTAATCAACAAATGATTCTAGCAGCTGGACCGTTGGATGTTAATCCAACAACGATGCTCCTTCTTCAACCTCTGTTCTTGCTCCTGTCTGCCATGGGCGGCACCGCGGTAGTGCTGCCGCGCATCCGAACCAGTCAAGTTTCCCACTCCTCTCCATCTGCGACTCCACTGTCGCGTCTTCCATGGCTCCGCGTCGTCCCCTTCCTAGGCCTCGTCGTCGTCCACCGCCTTGGTGCTCTCAGCACGGCGTGGTCAATGTGGTCAATGACCGACTTCCATCGGAAGATTACTGTAACTGGAGGGGCTGACAACTGGGTCCATGTCCGTAGAAAGGAAGTGCCTCCTTATTACGCGGAAAATAATTGTTCCTCCACCTGACAGCAGGGACCCACCGGATGGGCCACCGTATTTTGCAAAAAAAAAAATTCCCCCTGACTTCTGGGACCCACCAGCTACATCTTCGCACGCAAGGAAGTGCGTCCATATTACGGGCAAAAAAATGATTCGCCCCCCTGACTGCTGGGACCCACCAGCTACATCTTCGCACGCAAAGAAGTGCCTGACAGTCGGGACCGACCTGGTCGAAGCGTATGTAGCGTTATCATTCTGTTCGCGAACGTGTGCGTACATACTGGTCGATCGGTCTGTCTACAGGCTGCAATGATGAAACGGTGGCCGTGTAAGGAAGGGCACATGTGGTAGTAGAGGCGCGCACGTGTGGTAGTAGAGGCGCGCACGTAGCATGTCCACGTGTGTACAGTGGCAGTGCAAGAAAGTAAATACGGCCACATACGTACATACGGGCGGGGTCTCGAATGCCTACTCGCGCATACGTACGGCCAAGGCTCAATACATGGCTGTGGCTGGGTCAGAACAGAGAAACTGCGTCGTCGCCGTGTTCATGGGGAGGCCACGGAATGCATCGTGTTCATCGGGAGGCAATGGAATGCGTGCTCTTCATCGGGAGCCAACCATCTTGGATGGAACAGACGATGGAAACGAGGCCTGGCGTACCGCAGAACGGAGGAAACGGCCTTCACAACAAAAAAGACACATCCGTGACATTTTGGGCCGAACGAAATTTTTTTCTGTCATACGTATGACACTTCTATGACGATAATTATGACAAAACCCGGTATCATCATAGATGTGGTGGGCTCCTACTTCTATGACAAAAAATGGGCTTTCCATCCTGGGCGGGCCGGAGACGCAGCTGCATGACATTCTTTGGGCCGTCCATGACGGAAAAAACCATGGTAGAAGCGAGGGGGAGGAAAATTTCGGGGACTTCCCAGTTATGGTGGGAGGTCAGGGGCCGAGCGATGCGCGTTTCTCTCGTACATGTACGCGCGTGTGTGCGAGGCGTTGGCTCTAACTGAACCCGAGCGAGGCGTTGGGCTCTAACGGAACCCGAGCGATTGCACTGCAGGCTACGCGTTACTGAACCCGAGCGATCGATCGATGGCTGTTAACTCAACCCGATCGAGCGATTCCTTCGCTACTGCTGCTAACTGAAGCCGATCGATGCTGCCTCTGGATGAACAGTGAGTGTTGCGTGGGGGGGGGTGGATGAATAGTTCCTGGTGGGGGTGGATGAACAGGACCCCGTGGTGTTGCCTCTGGATGAACAGGACCCCGATCGATCGAGCCGGTTGGGGCTGGATGAACAGGACCCCGTGGAGGGCTGGATGAACAGGACCACCCCGTGGAGGGCAGGATGAACAGTAGAAGGTGGAGGGCAGGATGAAAAGTAGCCCGTGGAGGGGTGGTTGAACAGGAGCCTGTGGAGAGGGCTAGTTGAACAGTAGTCGGTGGAGTAGCGCGCGGTGGAGGCTGGATGAACAGGAGCCCGTGGATGAACAGTCGCAGGTGGAGGTTGGAGGAGGTCGACGGTGGATGAACAATAGCTCGTGGAGGCTGGAGGGGGTCGACGGTGGAGATGAACAGTATCCCGTGGAGTCCCGTTTTGCGGTACGCCACACCTCTCCCGATGAACAGGACCCCCGTTTCGACCATAGCGCTCCAACACAAGTCCGTTTCGTCCGTTTTGTGGTACGCCACAGCCCTCCCGATCAACAGGACCCCCGTTTCGACCGTAGGAGGTCCATTTCCTCCGTTTTGCAGTACCCCAGACCCCTCCCGATGAACAGGATCCCGTTTCGTACATGGCCAGTCAAACACAAGGCCGTTTCCTCCGTTCTGCGGTACGCCAGGCCTCGTTTCCATCGCCTGTTCCGTCCAAGCCCTCCCGATGAACATGACGCATTCCGTTGCCTCCCCATGAACATGACGCATTTCGTTGCCTCCCCATGAACACGACGCATTCTGTTGCCTCCCCATGAACACGACGACGACGTTGTTTCTCCGTTCCGACCCAGCCATGTACACGAGCCTTTGCCGTACGTATGCGCGAGTAGGTGTTCGAGACCCCGCCCGTATGTACACATACGTGGCCATATTTTCTTTCTTGCACCCTGGCCGCCTCTACTACGACACGTGCGCACCTCTACATCGACCCAGAATGACAACGCTACGTATGCTTCGACCAGGTGGGTCCCGACTGTCAGGCACTTCCTTGCGTGCGAAGATGTAGCTGGTGGGTCCCAGCAGTCAGGGGGGCAAAATACAGCGGCCCGTTCGGTGGGTCCCGCTGTCAGGTGGATGAATAATTATTTTGCATGTAATAAGGAGGCACTTCCTTGCTGCGGCCGTGGACCCAGCTGTCAGCCTCTCCACATATAGTCCACGTCCGATGGAAGCCATTCCTTGACCACGTTGACAACGCCGCGCTGAGAGTACCAGGGTTGTGGACGACGGCGAGGCCTAGGAAGGGGACGACGCGGAGCCGGGGAAGAGTACGAGGGTTCACTGGTTCGCTACGGTGTGAGGCTGCTGTCGCCGCAGAATAACAGGGGTGTGGGTGAGTAGAGGGATGGCCTGGACAGCGGTGGGAGTAGTAGGGGGCGGTGAGGCCTCCGCCGCATCGCAGCCGGCCACAGGAGGCACGAGCACGAGGCACGACCGGCACTGGTTTGGGCGGCTGGAGCAAGAAGACCAGAGGTTGAAGAAGCACTACGGCCGTTGGATGGACATCGTATGGTCACTGGAGCTAGAATCGTGCATATTGACTAAGTTGACAAAGCCCTCCATCCCCGTCAACTTAGTAGGCCCACAAGTCAGCCTCCCACCAAGGTGGGTCCCAGCTAGCAGGGGGTATTCATTTTTTTGAGCATAATAAGGAGGCACTTCCTTGCGTGCTGAAGATATAGCTAGTGGGTCCGAGCTGTCAACGGCGGTAACGTTTTTTTCGCGAAATACAGAGGCCGTTTAGGTGGGTCCCTAATGTCAGGTGGAGGAATCATTATTTTGCACGTAATAAGGAGGCATTTCCTTGCGTGCCGCCGTGGACCCAGTTGTCGGCCTCTCCACGTAAAGTCCACTTCAGATGCATGTCGGTCGTTGACCACGTTGACCAGGCCGCGCTGAGAGCACCAGGACGGTGGACGACGGCGAGGCCTAGGAAGGGAACGACACGGAGGCAGGGAAGACTCGGCAGTTGTTTCCCACGCGGAGGGGAGTACGACTGTATGAGGGTTTACTGGTTCGTCTGCCGTCGCCGGATAATAACAGCAGGTGTGGGTGAGTAGAGGGATGGCTAGGCCAGCGATGGGAGTACAGTGGGGCGGTGAGGCCTGCGCGGCAGCAGAGCCGGCCGCGGGGAGGAGGGAGCAGGCAGTCCCGCCGGTGCCTGTTTGAGCGGCTGGAGCAGGAAGAGCAGAAATTGAAGAAGCACGACGGCCGTTGGATGGCCATCCAACAGTCACTGTTTGTGCGTCAACCTTTTTTTAGGAAAGCCTCAAATCTATGGAAAACAGCATACAACCCATCTGCCATTATTTCTAATAATTTACAGCCCATTTGCTATTATTAAGGTTTTTTTTGGAGCCCATATTCTTTTTGTTAGCATTACAACCCATATTGTGGCCACGGTTAAAAAATTATATGAAATTTTGCATATTTCGGTGCGGTCCGAACTGTTTTTAATCCCGAAATTTCAACTCACATTCAAACTGATTTTAAAAATAAATGTATATCAATATAAAATCCAACAAATTCTCCACGCATAAAAATTAATGTAATTTCAAATCTCGAAATGAAGAAAAGATATTTGAAACTAATTGCCGGTTTGATGTGTTTTAAAAATGTACAACCCATTTCTCATTACTGATGGGCCATTTTCTCCGCCAGCCAAATGAAAGCTCTCCTTGTCTTGAAAGATTTGCAGCCCAACAGGCCTGACAAAGCGACTTACTTGGCAAATCACAGAAAAACTGGGCTGTGGCCGTGGACCCAACTATCAGCCTCTCCACGTATAGTACTCTTCCGGTGGAATGTCGTTGACCACGTTGACCACGCCGCGTCGAGAGCACCAAGGCCAGTGGATGAGGGCGAGGCCTAGGAAGGGGACGACGCGGAGCCGGGGAAGACGCGGCAGTGGATGTCCATGCGGAGAGTAGTACGAGGGTTCACTGGTTCGGCTGCGATGTGAGGCTGTCGTCGTTGCAGGGCCTGGCTAGCGGTGGGAGTAGTAGGGGGCGATGAGGCCTCATTGGCAGCACAGCCGGCCACTGGAGGCAGGAGCAGGCGGTCTCCCCGGCGCTGGTTTGGGCGGCTGGTGCAAGAAGAGCAGCGATTGAAGAAGCAGCAGGACCGCTCGATTCAAATCCAACGGTTACTGCTGCTAGAATCGTTTGTTAACTAAGTTGACAAGCCCTGGGTACGCGTCAACTTAGTAGGCCCACAGGTCAACCTCCCAACCGGTGCACCCCAGATGTCAGTGGGAGGAATCATTTTTTCGGGTAATAAGGAGACAAGTTATTGCGTGCGGCCAGGCCAGCGGAGGGAGTAGGGTGGGCCGGGGAAGCTTGCGCGGCATCACAACGGGCCAAAAGAGGAGGGAGCAGGCAGTCCCGCCGGTGTTAGTTTAGGCGGCTGGAGCAGGAAGATTAGAGATTGAAGAAGCACATCGGCCGTTGGATGGACATCCAACACTAACTGCTACTAGGATCATGTGTTCACTGACAAAGCCTTGCGTAAACAAGTCATCCTCGAAATCTGTGGCGTGTACAGCCCATTTGCTATTATTTTTATAATTTTTACTCATTTTCTAATTCATATGGAATTTATTGCAGCCCGTTTTCCATTTTTAGAATTGCTGGCCATTTTCTGGTCACTACCAGGGTCAAAAAATTAACTAAATATGTGGGAAATTTTGAAAATTCGCAAATTTTTGCTAGGGAACGAAATATTCTTAATCCAAAAATTAATAGACATACTAAAACAAATTTAAAATAAATTAGTACTATGTCATGTTAAGTCCAATGAAATACGTATAAGATATCAGTGAAGAACAAAAACAAAAAAAGAAACTTATATCCCATTTGCTATAATTTTTTTTGGAATTTTCAACCCCTTTTGATATTACTTTTAACAGACATTGACCATACTCTTAAGCCAGGCCGGAATGCATCCCTCCTCGTCTTGAATGATTTGCAGCCCAGTAATTCAGAGAAAACAAATAGGCCTAGCTTGGGTATTCTTTAAAGAAATACTGGGCTACCTATTTTCCCAAAGAACTGGTGCATGAGCATTTAGCTTTATTTATTTATTTATTTATTTACTTATTTATGTTTACGGGACCATGAGCATGTACCTGGGCCGGATTCATGTGAGAGCCTCCCTTCTAGTTAATTATGGGCTTCTCTATTGGGCCTTCATCAGTGGGCTGCATGTTATCAACAAGTGGAAAATGTGTTCCGAGTTTCAAAAAAAATGTGTTCCGTATGATAAATAGTATGCGCTACATACGGTACAGGGCACTAAAGGATCGAACCGTGCAACGACTTCCAAAACATTGTGTTTGTCGTTCTAACAACACATTTATTCAACCAACAGACGAAATATACTACTTATTGTATATTGAAAACAGCAGCAGCAACAACAACCAGGGCTGGGGGTGCAATAGAAGCAGTAAGCAGGCCAGAAGAGTGAAGACGCAGCTCTCTCTTCCAAACCAAACATCAGCCATCATTACAAAAGGGCTACCAAAAAAGAACAAGTGTATGCATCAAACTAAATAAAGATCCTACTACACCAAGTGTACGCATCTAACTAACTGGCTCAATTAGACGTTACTATTTTTTTCGAAACGGAGGCAAAAGAATTGCCTCGTCGATTAATTAAGAAGAAGAGAATTGCCTGGTTAATCTATAGAAAACCGGGCTAAAACCGAAGACGTTACTATTTATTAAGTTGCAGTGGAGTCATAGATGGAGAGGAGTGGGAAACTTCACTGGTTCGGGTGCGCGGCAGCACAGCCGCAGTGGTTAGAAAGGAAAACATAAATTGGACACGGCATTACTTTTATAAGAGACCTGTGTTTTATACCCCACAGTAGGCATACTAACAAGTTCACACACAAATACAACAGAAAAGGTAAACATTCATATGAAACTCAGGTTCACATGACACGTTCATATCCATAGCCAACATTCACAATCAACAAGTCAAAAGATTCATATATACACAAGCTCAGCATATCTATGCATCCAAATGATTGATAGATCACACGACAATATTCATACATAATTTACAAAAAGATTCCGATATACGCATGTTCAGTATGTTTATGCATCCAAATGATTGAGATCACATCCAATATGATCCATGGACGAACTTTAATTACCTAGGGTACAGACTAGTAAATGGTGTTCAATCGGAGGTACTTCTTGCTAAAATTAGTTCTTGTACGAGTAAACTTTCGAGTACATAAGAGGTAGCACAGACAATCTGAACTTTGCTTGTAGGTTTATCCTCGAATAATGGCCTCGTGCACAGGGAGGTTTGAGCAACTTGTCCACTACTTTCATCCAACCAGTTTACTGGGTCATCTTGGTCATGTATCTCGCCAAAATTCTACATTGAAGACGAGAAAGGAGGCGGTTGAGAAAATGAACCACCCAAATTTTTTGTGCAGTTCAACTGAAATGGAGCATCCTTGGCGTGCAGACTGATTAAGTGCCAGATGAATATACGCGGTAACCAACTTATCTGGAATCTTTAGACTCCATGCCATATAGTTCACTACCATATGTGCCGATAACCAAAAGGCACAAGTTGGGACCAAAGACTGGACTGCGTTTTTCTGGGCTATGCACCAAGCAATATTTTTGGCGTTCACTCTCCTAACACTTGGAGTTTGACAATTGGTTGACGCCAGTTGATACTCGAATGAATATAGGCACTTCTTGTCAACATCGATGCTTGTCTGAGTGAACTTTGGAGTACATAGCAGCAGCATAAGTACCTGTCCATCTAATCATTTTGTGCAGTTCTACTAAAATCACCTGATGTAATGATTTGCCTGCGAGTTCAGGCTCCAAATTACTCCTTTATGAAATCGGCAAACAGTAGCACAATACCAAATTACCAATACATATGACAGGCATAATAATCAGGATAAAGACCAGTACCAACATGTGTGAGGTAGCATATCAATTACTATTTCCTTTGACTGGAAGCCGAGATAAGCCAAGCGAATGACATCAAAGGAAGAAAGCATGCGGAGTTTAGCAACTGATAGGAAAGGACGGAAGCTGTCGAGGCAATTAAGCACCCAAAGTTTTTGTGCAGTTCCACCAAAATCGAGCATCCCTGTTGGCACATATATTGAGAGAGTGAGATTACGGTAATAGTGGGACTAGTTTATGAAACATACACTAACAAATAGAAGCACCCTCATTATCTTAATGGGTAAAGTTAGCAACATAGTAGTCTTGCTTAAAGAGAGGTATTAATTTATTTAATCAGTGCCAATTAGCTCAACTCAACACTCAAAGAATTGCCATTTATCATAGGTTGCAAAACTTTAACGTGCAAAGATAAAGGAGTTTCTCATGACAGTTGCACGATACAAATAGAGATGACAACAAACTAATATGGATGAAGGCCTTAGGCCCGTACCAACTTGAGAAAAAAAAAGCTTATTCATGTAGTCCAATAAGAGATGATAAAGCACTCACTGGAATCACACAATAGTATATATTTTTGTGCACTTCAAATGTATGGTTGAAATCACTCTTGTTTACCAGTGCTGAGATTATATCAAAAGATTATCAAGAACTTCCAGCAGAGTTAAAGCACTGGCTGGGATACAGTTCATTGTATTGTCTTGTGTAGTTCCATTTAATGTATAATTGGCACAACATGATCCCTGTTTGCACAAGTAGGAACAAGGTGAAACCTTCATTAGCTTAGTGAGAAAGGATAGGAAGACAATAGCATATTACTCAACCAGTAGCATCAAATTTATGATGGACAATACACAAAACATTGCCTCATTGAACCAATGGCAATAAATTGACATGCAAAACAATAGCACTATTATGTCATGACACGAATAATATACTCTCCCTGCTCCACCACATGATTCACCTCCATAGACAAACATACACACGTACATGATTCAGCATAGGGTCCTACTAAAGATTTGTTTAACTCCAACAGGAAAATTAGGCAGTAATAAATTAGTGGTACTTAAGTACTCCTAATTAATTAAGTGAGACAGCAGAAGTGGAAGGGCTCCCTGGAGGATCGTCTCACATGTAAGGTAGTCGTTGCTGGAGCCCTTTAATGGCCCCGACTGAGGCCTCTGGCTTCAGCAAGATCGCCTTGGCACTATTTATTCTTCTTCTGCTTCCTCTTCATGCTCTGTTTCTCTTTCTCCTCACCAGTTGGTGAAACCAAGTACATGATTGGCCTTCTAATTAAGAATTGGTTTTGTCTGTGAGGGAGTACAAGTGTACTAGTAAAAAACAGCATTGTTTTCTCATGGCAGTCAGAAAATAGAGATGAACACATGCATTAAATATCATTCATATCTAAAGGAAGGTTATGGCGCCAATATGGATGATGAGGATTGGAACACAGATCTCCCTTTGTGCAGTTCCACCAAAATGAACCAACTGTTCCACTCTGACATTCCAGTTAAACAGCACAAAAGTCACTTCTTTTAAGAAGAGTTTTGTGCAGTGCACCAAAAGGTCACAACAGCAACCTGGTGAATTGGATATCCCTGTTTGCACAAAAAGGCACAGAGGAAACAGTCAAAATCTCAAACAATTACAGGCAAAAACATTTGGCTAAACTTGTCATGGCTTATAACAGTGGGTGCACCAGCAGTCCAGCACCATGTACGTAAGCAGGGGCATAAAGTGGTGATTCATAGTTTGTTACCCCGAGAAACAAACATCCAAGAAACATATCTGGGTTTGTACCATTTTTGTTCACTCTAGCCACCTACTCCTATGTGTGGATAGCAAATCTAGTCCTGGTCATACCACTATGTACAGCGTTACCCCTATATTTCCCTTTTCGACCAAGAGACCAGTTGGATGACCAGTCTGTACTACTTTCACCCCCTTTCCTTCCTGTTTGTACCAAGTCCGATGTACATACTAAATTTCCCCACCCCCACTTTATTTCTTGTTTGAACCAAGTACTCCCTCCGTTCGGAATTACTTGTCATCAAAATGGATGTGTCTAGAACTAAAATGCATCTAGATACATCCATTTCGATGACAAGTATTTTCGGACGGAGGGAGTACAAGATTCGACTCCATGAAGAAGCTTTACCTCTAACAATAGAAGAAAAAAATATGTGACGTTGGACCATCCGATCGAGAGGGGCTGAGAGGTAGAAAATGATGCACATGCAGCAACGTAGCGAGCTGGGGAAGTAGAGCTAAGGCGGTTTCGAACGAAGATATACCTGAAGGTCATCGGGATGTGGATAGGTGGGCGGTGGGAGGCCGGATCCGCCCACAGGCAACGACGAAGGGATCGGATGACCTCCCGCACCGGCGCTCGGCCAGCGATAACGGTGCGGCCAGAAGTGGGTCTCTTCCCTCGCTGTCGACGACGGCCTAAACGCTGCCCCTCCTCCCCTTCACCGGTGGAGGGGGATACGTCCGGATCTGTAACTAGTGGTGAGGATAGAAATCCAGTGTTTTTTGAAGGGAGAAAGACAGTGTTACTACCCCTATCTTGTTTAAATCTGGAGAGTATGAGAGTGTGTGAATAGAGCAACCCTAGCAAGCAAGCGCGGAGGCTTCAACCTATATATACGTAGTGAGCAACCCTAGCAAGCAAGCAACCCCTATCTTCGTCAACTCGTACAAGACCGAGAAATTTCATTACTACAATGCCCTCTCCCTTGCGGACTGAGCTTCGGTGCCTTAACTACACCTGCCTTTGGCTGCATGACAGGAGGGCCAACCACCTATTGGGCCCACCTGTCATGGACGCAAAGGCAGGAGCAGTAAGTTGAAGCTTTCGCTATCCCTCCCGCACGAGGTGGACGGACATGCAGCAGTGCATTCGATACTGTAGAAGTAGGAGTAATCATTATTGTTCGTCTTCTCAAAGAGGCGAAGAGCCAAGCGCAACCCGAATGTGGCAGTTGCGAACGCTCGCGTGGTGCGGTTCCTTGGAGTAGTAGCCAGGCTCTTGCATGAGACAAAATTGCTATTGTTTAACAATTAAACTCCATTATCCATTGGTTGATACTCATTCTACATAGGTCCACGCGCTTAGCACCATTTCCTCCTGGGGTCACCAATGTTTATTTGCTAATTAATAGCATTGCATGCAATGAACTAGCCATTGCAAGTCATTAAAAGCATGCACACCTCTCATCTCTTATTGGTTGATATGTCAAGAAACAAGAAATAAGGTAGAAGTTAATGCACCGCGCCTAACTTAGACTAGTGTCATGCATATGACACTAGCCTAAATTACTACTCCCTCCGGTCCTTTTTACTCTACACATTGGTTTTGCCGAAAGTCAAACTTTGCTAAGTTTGACCAAATTTATATTAAAAATTATTAGCATCTATAATATCTAATAAATATAATATGAAAATATATTTCAAGATGAATCTAAAGATATTGGTGCTGTTATGTGAATGTTTATAATTTTTTATATAAACTTGGTCAAAGTTGAATAAGATTGACTTCGGACAAACATAATATGCAGAGTAAAAAGGACCGGAGGGAGTACCTTCATAATGCAAAGTACTCCCTCCTTTCCGGTTTATAGGGCTTATCTCAAAATTTTAGTTTTTCCATTTTATAAGGCTCAATTTGGTTGTTTCCCATCACATGTTCAGATTCCAAGGTGCATTAAATCATTGCATGCAAGTATTAAGAGAAAATTGACCAATACATGTAATTTATGCATGCATGCATTGCAATTAATGCACTGGTAAACATACTTTTTTGAGGAAAACAAGAGCATTAATTGGGTGTTTTTGCAAACTACAAAAAGTATTCCACCACTCACCATCTACCTTGGTTGGTGAGATTTTTGAATTGAGCCTTATAAACCGGAAAGGAGGGAGTAACATAATAGTAGTATTTTAGATGGCTTCATTTATTAGCTTGTAGACTCATCTTATCTTGAAAAGCGCTATGTTACAGTAACATATTATGTTACCACCTCTCATTAATTACTTGCCACATAAGCAAAAAATTCTTGGAGTGCGCTATGTTACTAGCTAAGTTACTCCCACTATGGCTAGCCTAAGATGACTTACACACCTAGATGGAGGGAGTAGTATAGCCCTGTAAACCGGAAAGGAGTATTTGCCTTTCTAGAGATTTCAACAAGTGACTAGACTACACTGTGTGCAGTATTCCCTCCCTTCCGGTTTATAGGACTCAAAACTCAAATCTCATGAACCAAGGCATTTTGCGATTGGAGGAATGAAAGTGCGTTATATCGACTAGAGGGGGGTGAATAGGCGATTTTTATGAAAGTCTTCAGAACATGGGAGTTTTGAAGACAAACGATAAAATTAAACCTATTACCATGCAGCGAAAGGTAGACTACACTAGGCAAACCATAGTCAAGTATTCAATGAAGTGAAAGCACAAAGACTAATAGCAGCTAGGTAGTAAGGATCAGGTAGGAAGATATTGTGAAGCCAAACAGAACACACAGTCACTCAGTGAAGACAAATGATAGAGCAAACATACAATGACATCACAAGAAGTAACAGTAAGTAAAGTGAAGTGAAGATGAAACTAGTGACTCGTTGAAGACAATGATTTGTTGAACCAGTTCCAGTTGCTGTGACAACTGTACGTCTGGTTGGAGCGGCTAGGTATTTAAACCTTAGGACACACAGTCCCGGACACCCAGTCCTGAACACGCAGCTCAGGACACCCAGTCCTCATCGTATTCTCCTTGAGCTAAGGTCACATAGACCTCGCCCAATCACTCTGGTAAGTCTTCAAGGTAGACTCCCAAACCTTCACAGACTTCGTTCACTGGCAATCCACAATGTCTCTTGGATGCTCAGAACGCGACGCCTAACTGGCTGGAGGATGCACAGTCCTCAAGTGTAATAAGTCTTCAGATCACACAGACAAGAAGATTTAAGTGATGCCCAATTCTCTCTGGCTCTGGTGGTTAGGGCTTTATCCTCGCAAGGAATTCTCTCTCAAAGGCTTCGAGGTGGGTTGCTCTCAAACGACAAAAGCCGTACTTTCAATCTGAGCAGCCAACCGTTTATGGTTGTAGGGGGTGGGCTATTTATAGCCACTTGGCAACCCGACCTGATTTGTCTGAAATGACCCTGGGTCACTAAGGAACTGACACGTGTCCCAACGGTCAGATTTCAAACTCACACGGCAACTTTACTTGGGCTACAAGCAAAGCTGACTTGTCCGACTCTGGACAAGATTCGCTCTCATAGTCTTCACTCGAAGACATAGGTTTTTGGTTTAGGCATCACTTTAGTCATTCTGACTGGTTCTCTTGGACCCCACTTAACAGTACGGTGGTTCCTATGACTCAACACAAAAGAAAAAGAACTATAAAAGATCTAAGTCTTCCAGCTCCATAGGCTTCATATAGTGTCTTCTCTTGTCATAGTCTTCAATGTGAATATCTTCATATACCACCTTTGACTTCAATGTCTTCATAAAGTTTTAGGGGTCATCTCTGGTAGTAAAACCGAATCAATGAGGGACTTCTACCTGTGTTATCCTGCAATTCTCACAAACACATTAGTCCCTCAACTAGGTTTGTCGTCAATACTCCAAAACCAACTAGGGGTGGCACTAGATGCACTTACAATCTCCCCCTTTTTGGTGATTGATGACAAACTAGTTGAAGTTTTCAATGGGGAATATAATCTGTGAAATTGTAAAGGATAAGGAATTGTCTTCATAAGTTGCAAGGGCTCCCCCTGAAGATGTGCATATAAGTTGATTTGCTTTTGGAATGCAAATGCACATGGCAGGTTGTACTTGTGGAGATCCACTTCAACTTATGATGACAATCCACTATGCATGTGAAAGTATATGAAGATAATGACATGCATAATGGAAAATGGACGTCTGCAGAATGAGCTAAGTGCCGAATTTATCGTCGCACATGCGGAACTTATCTTCGCAAAACAAGGTGGCAAATAAGTAGCAGACGACCATCTAGTTTAAGTGTTACAACTCATAAGAACCAAATGTAGCAAAAATGAGAGTTGTAAGCACGAAGCAAAATATAAAGCACCCGCCCATATGGACCCGCTTGAAGACTATCAATCTCATATGCTTCTCCCCCTTTTGTCAGTAATGACCAAAAAGGTTTGAAGACATAGAGCCTCTACTCGTTCCCATGAGGAGTAGGTGAAGTAGCAGGGTTGT
This sequence comes from Triticum dicoccoides, assembly GCF_002162155.2. NCBI lineage: Eukaryota > Viridiplantae > Streptophyta > Magnoliopsida > Poales > Poaceae > Triticum > Triticum dicoccoides. The sequence continues at coordinate 393,092,222 of NC_041392.1, forward strand.
TGGTGTTGTTTGGCGGTGCAGAAGAGCTTGGAGGTGCTGAAGGAGGTGGTGGTGAAGTAGCATCGTCTTCTTCCTCAATAATTCTAGCAGTCACTGTAGCAGCAGAGGAAGAGAACTCAGAGTCTTCAAGGGATGGAGTTCCTAGCAGCACAACCCTTCGAGGAGGTGTGGAGTCAAACTTGAATCTCTCAGAGAAGCCATCCTCTTGAAGATCAGCTTCAGAACACATCATCGTGAGCCCTTTCCATGTGCGGCGACAGGTTTCATGGGCAACGAAAGAATTCTTGGTGGCAAGATTTCGAGTGCGATTAACATCCACCAAGAGGCTTTTCATCTGACGCTTCAGCCAGTCATGATGCCTATCCTGTTTTCTGATGTAGAGCCACAAGAAGCTCTCGGTCGTTGAGAACACGAGTGCGCTTCTTGGGTCTTGGAGCAGTGGCACTGTCAGTGGCTTCAGTGGAAGCAGGGTGTGGTGCACGTGTAGTGCCAGCCAAAGGATACACACGAGGAACTGCTTCAACGCCTTCAACGTTCTGAGTAAAACTCTGATGGTCTGCATTCTGAAGACTTAGAGGTTCCTTGGCAGGCTCAGAATATATGGCTTCAGTAGACATGTCCACGTCAGGCAAGAAGATCTGATGGTTGCGGGCTGAGGGCTGATACGTGATGGCGGAGTGTAGCTTGATCAGCCGCATGACCCAAGGGGCGTAGAACTTCAAACCAAACAGATCAATGCCTGATGCAGCAAGTTGGCGTATGAAGAAGTCATGTGCATTCAAGCAGTTGCCATGATGTATATAGAAGACCAAAGTCTTCATTGCACCCTGAAGCTTGGCATTTGGAGAGTGCCCTTTGATAGGCCAGAGAGTTCGCCTGATGATGTGATAGATGGTTCTGGGCAGGTACTCAAGGTCTTCAACGAAGAACTCTGTGGGATAAGCAGCATCTTGGGGCAATGGCTTCATCATGCTGAGCATTTGACTCATATCAGGTTCTGGCCACTGAAAGATGCTCTCAATAGCTTCAGCATGCAGCTGACAGCCTTGCTCGAAGAGATTGCCAGGAGTGGGTAAGCCAGTGAGCTCAATGATGTCAAATGCATTGGCTTCGTGATGAACGTTGCCAGTCATCCACTCCAGGACCCAAGTCTTTGGATCTCTGCTGTACCCTTTGATGTGAAGTGTGGCATAGAATTGTAGCAGAAGCTCTTCATTCCAATGCTCTTCATCAGTAACAAACTGCAGCAGACCCACTTGCTTGAAGCAATCCAACGCTTCTTCTAAACAGGGCAGACCAGCTATAGCTTCAACGTCAAGGCTTGTGTGGGAAGATGCGACCTTGGTTGTAAAGAATGCAAGAGTAATAGCTTTGCTGAGGATAGCTCCAGAACCGATCAGATGATATCCTTTCCCTTGAGTAGGGGTTCCTGGAGCTATTGAAGAACGTGTTGTCTGCCCTGAAGCCATTGATGTTGAAGGAGCCAGGTGCTGATGCAGGACCTGGAAACCTTGGCAGTCTTGGGATTGGCTTCTGGACCTGAGGCCTGTGCTCAACATGATAGTCGAATTGGGGACCAGCAGCAGACTCAGGAACAGAAGTGGCGGGATCAGTGGCTTCGCTGTCTTCTGAAGCTTTTGCTGGGGAGGGCTCCACATTAGCTTCATAGTTGGTTGTGGCAGCCTCAAGATTTTCATCCTCCACTTGACTAGCTGGAGGGTCGGTCACAGGCACGTTCTCCTAGAGAATTGCTTCTTGGTGGAACAGGGGAGTGGGATCTTGTGGTGCTTCTTCTTCTGCGGCTGATGCAGCCGGAATGTCTTTAGCAGAGACTTGAGGCCTTGGACCTTTGCGAAGCCTGCGGAACGCAGACGACGCCTGTGGAGTTGGAGTGGGCTGGGCCTCATAGTCTTCTTCCTCTTGTGGGCGATCCGCCCATGAAGCATCCTATGCAATTGGCGTCAGTGGACGACCAATGCTGATGAGTTTGCTGTTTTCAAACTGAGGAAGGACTGCATCATCTTCTACATTGTCATGATGACCAATGTCTTCAACAGCGATGGGATCAGCTGCTGGAATGTCTTCAGCTTCAGGAGCCTCTGTGGAAGCAGGCTCATGAACTGTCAGTTGACGTTCTGCGTTAGGATGAACCATAGAAATGGGTTCAACTATCAAGGGCTCTGTGGGAGCAGCCCGAGCTTTCTTGGTCTTTCTCTTTTTCTTGGTGGGGCAGTAGGAGAGGCTTCAGAGTGTTTCCTCTTCCTGGCTTCAGCCTCAGCAGTTCTTGTCTTCTTGAGCTCTGAAGCTGTTGACCGGCTTTTTGGCTTCGAGCCAGTCAGTCTAGTTGGGAAGACAATCGGAACTGCTTCTTGCCTGGGTGCATCAGGTTCAGCCGTAGCAGGCTTCTTCTTCTTCTTTGCGGCCATCCTGGGGTCGATGCCAGGACGCCCAAGTGCCTTGCGCTTCTCAGCCTCATTATAGGCTTGCACACATCTGTCAACCAGAGTCTTCATGCGCTCACGCGAACCCTGAGCTTCTGCACGCTTCTTCACAAAGGCTTCCTTGAGCTCGTGCATCATTGTCTTGAAGTTCTTCACTTCTTGCACGCTGAGCTTGGCCATATACTTCTTGAACTGAGCCTTTTCATAGTCAATCTTCTGCTTCAGTTCAACAATGAACTGGGCAATAGCAAGTTCTGAAGCAATGGCGCCTTGGAAGGCAACACTGAGGCCAATGGGTAGCTACAGATCTTCAAAGCTGATGTTTGGCGTGTCAAACCACTCGTCAATGAAGTTGTGGATGATGGTGACATCAAAGAGAGGCAAATCATTGAAGATTTCTGCTTCTTCTTTGCTCTTGATGAGTTGCTCAAGAGCGTCATCTGCAAGATCTTCATCACTTGACAGATCAATGTCGTCGTTGCGCAGAATGGCAGCAGCTGTTAGCTCTTTGCCAGTGTGAGACAGAAGCATCTTGGCCTTCTGGGGCTTGGAGACGCGTGATAAGTCTTCAGACTGCACACTGTCTTCAGGAGGTGCAGTTGCCAATGGCTTCGCCCTTGAGATTTTTGGTGAAGGGGCCGACTTTGAAGCTTTTGGCTTCTTTAACTGCTTTGGCTTCGGCACTGCAGGCGCATCATCAGACTCAGTGTCAGTTGCAGGCTCATTCACCGCAGTCCCTTGAACCAAGATGTAGGTGATGAGGCCTTCAAGGTTGGCGAAAGGACCGATGACATTGGTTTTTGCATGTCGTGTGCCATCTGCCCTTGGAGATGAGGGACCAGGGTTGAAGTCTAACCCAAAAGTCTTCTTGTTTTGCTTCGCTGAGTTCTGAGCAAACTGGAAGTTGCGCATGAACAGATTGTCGTCACGACACCATAGCAGTGATGACGAGTGTGCATCAGCAGGCTGTGGTCCATGGACCATGCATGGATAGAAGCCTTGAGCAATGGCTTCATCTCTGGACCTGGGTAGAAGATTCTTGAATAGGATGTCTCCCCATGGTCTCTTGATGGCATTTTTCTCAGCATACTCCTGGGTCACAAATCTGTATTTGAACCATTGTTCTGCCCAATATCTTCGAATCCATTGGATTCGGGTCTTGCGCTGACTGTAATCCTCTTCAGGATCTGTCTTGTACATTTCTGAGAGTTCATCTGGCAGATCTCTGGAGGTCTCACCATGACGCTTTCTGCCACCCTTCCTTGCTGCTTTCTCTGAAGCCATAAACTTTAACTTGAAAGGCTTCAAGACGTTCAAAGGCTTCAAAGGTTTTCGTTTGCTGGACCAACAGGAACTGGCTTCGGGAGAATTTATGTGATGCCGTAAGAATTCTGCAAATGAATGCAGACTATGAGAACCAAAGGATTCTCCCACGAACATGTACCTGTGACAGCATTAAGGTGCGAGGGAAGGGGAAGAGGTCATATGCATTCTTAGAAGACTTTGAAGATAAATCTGTTTAGAAGACATTGACCTCATCGTGCGAAGACATTCACTCATAGATAAGAAGTTGGTTCCAGATTTGTACGAATCCACATATCAGTACAAGTGAGGAATCTGACTACTTTGTGAAGCACAAGTGAATATACTAGGCATGTTATGAGATGCAGTATGAGAGAGATCTAGCTTGTGTGAACAGAAACTGCTTGTGGTAGAAAGTGACAGATCAATAGGATCAACGGTGCTGTAAAAAGGGAGTTTTATTTACCACACTGAGAACTGCTAGACGGAGTGGGAGATGAGGCCAAGCAGTTCACTCTTCCATGCCCTAACTTGGCGACGGAGGACACCTACGGCGACGGTGGAGAGGACGATGTCCGCGGTCGGCGTGAAGACGGCGTCGGAGAGGTTGCGGCAGCGAAGTGCTTCATCGCCGGCGTCGTCGAGAGCTAGCGGTGGCGCTAGGGTTCGTGCGAGGGTGGAAGAAGAGATAATGACCGTTGTGAGTGTGTATTTATAGGCACAGGGGCGGCACTATGCTATTACACAGGTGCCCCTGGCGATTCGCGTCTGAGGAACACGTGGCCATTATGCGGAATTTTGGGGTTTGTTCCACGTCCCACGCACGCCTGGATTGTCCGATGGTCGTTCCTACTTCTCCGGATTTCATGTGGAGGAATGAGCATTGAAAACGGACTTAATGGTTGTCTCTGTATCTTCTGCTGACAAGGACGCAGAGAAGACATTCGACAGTTTCAATAGAATGCATATGACTTGGGGAGATAGAGTTTGAGATAGAAAGCATAGAGAGGTTAGGGTCCAATCACATTCACTTAGTTCAAAAGATTCAACACGAAGACATAGCTATAAGTGAATGCTGTAGAGGACAGAACACTAGCATATA
>NC_041392.1:393097342-393114621 GCF_002162155.2 Triticum dicoccoides
AAGATAATCATGAAAATATATTGAGATCGAAGCCAAACCAAATGTGAAGACATTGCAAGGTAACGCCATGAGTGAAACACTTCAAAATAGAACGTTTGGTGGTGGCGTTACCCACCATATAGGAACTATTAGACCCAGACACGGCGCACAATTATCGTGGCGCTCCGAAGTCAAGTTCCACATTAATGTATTCACACTTAGAATGTATGTCTTCATTGGTTGAAGATATACTTTACTTCGTGTGTTGCACATCTAAGTCATCAATATGCATAAGGGTTAGGATGTGTGCCTGATCACAGGACATTTGAGGATACCAGGATATTTATCTCACACCATAACTTGCAAAACCTCTTCTCATCCAAGGGCTTGGTGAAGATATCTGCCAATTGCTCTTCAGTGTTGATGTGTATGATATCAATGTCTTCCTTCACAACATGATCTCTGAGAAAGTGATGACGAATTTCAATGTGCTTTGTCTTCGAGTGCTGAACTGGGTTGTTGGCAATCTTGATAGCGCTTTCGTTGTCGCAGTAAAGTGGCACTTGCTTCAGATGAATGCCACAGTCCTTGAGTGTTTGCTTCATCCACAGAAGCTGAGCGCAGCAAGATCCAGCAGCAATGTATTCAGATTCAGCAGTGGAGAGAGATACACAGTTCTGCTTCTTTGAAGACCAACATACAAGTGATCGTCCCAGAAAGTGACATGTGCCTGATGTACACTTGCGATCAACTTTGTCACTAGCATAATCAGCATCCGAGAATCCAACCAGATCAAACTCTGAGCCCTTTGGATACCATAACCCTAGAGTTGGGGTGTGAGCCAAATATCGAAGAATTCGCTTCACAGCTAAGTGACGCGACTCCTTTGGTGCCGCTTGAAATCGAGCACACATGCAAACATTAAGCATAATATCTGGCCTAGATGCACATAGATAAAGTAAAGAACCAATCATGGAGTGGTATACCTTTTGATCGAACTCTTTACCATTGTCGTTAGGACCCAGATAATGTTTGGCTGGCATTGGTGTTGTGAAGCCTTTGCAGTCTTGCATACCGAACTTCTTCAGGCAATCTTTGAGATATTTCTCTTGAGATATGAAGATGCCATTCCGTTGTTGTCGTATTTGAAGACCGAGGAAGAACTTCAGCTCCCCCATCACGGACATCTGATATTGCTCTTGCATCATATATCCAAACTCTTCACTGTACTTCTGATTGGTGCAGCCGAAGATAATGTCATCCACATATATTTGGCACACAAACAGTTCACCATCATATGTCTTCGTGAAAAGAGTGGGATCTAGGGAACCAAGTATGAAGCCTTTGCTCTTCAGGAAGTATTTGAGTGTGTCATACCAGGCCCGAGGGGCTTGTTTGAGGCCATACAGTGCCTTGTTGAGCTTGTATACCATGTCAGGATGTTTTGGATCTTCAAAGCCAGGCGGTTGTGCAACATACACTTCTTCTTCAATCTTGCCATTGAGAAAGGCACTCTTCACATCCATTTGATATAGAAGTATGTTATGATGATTTGCATAGGCCAGCAGTATGCGTATGGCTTCAAGTCTAGCCACAGGAACAAATGTTTCATCGAAGTCAATGCCTTCCACTTGAGTATATCCTTGAGCAACGAGACGAGCTTTGTTTCTGACAACTTGACCATGCTCATCTTGCTTGTTGCGGTATATCCATTTGGTGCCTATTATATTGTGCTTCCGTGGATCAGGACGCTTAACCAGTTCCCATACATTATTCGGCTCAAACTGTTGAAGCTCTTCTTGCATAGCTTGAATCCATTCAGGTTCCATGAAGGCTTCTTCAACTTTCTTGGGTTCTGCTATTGAGACGAATGCGAAGTGCCCACAGAAATTTGCTAGCTGAGTTGCCCTTGAATGAGTGAGTGGACCAGGTGCATTGATGCTATCAATTATTCTTTCAATCTGCACTTCATTGGCAACGCGAGGATGTACAGGGCGAAGACTTTGCTCTTGCTGTTCATTGTCGTTGTTGGAAGGAATGTCTTCAGGCTAAGCATTGTCTTCATGTTGATCAGGTGCTGAGATGATAAGTTCTTCTTCAGGATGAGCTTCAGAAGGTATAATTTCTCCAGTTTCCATTAGCTTGATTGATTCACTGGATGGAACTTCATCTAGCACATTTGGCAGTTGCTCTCTTTATGAACCGTTGGTCTCATCGAACCGCACATCCACCGTTTCAACCACTTTGTAATGAAAGAGATTGAAGACTCTGTAGGAGTGTGAATCCTTTCCATATCCAAGCATAAAACCCTCATGTGCTTTTGGTGCAAACTTTGAGGTGTGATGTGGGTCCTTGATCCAGCACCTTGCGCCAAATACTCTGAAGTAACTGACATTTGGCTTCTTGCCAGTAAGGAGCTCATAAGATGTCTTGTCCAGTAGCTTGTGAAGATAAACACGATTGATTGTATGGCATGCAGTATCAATGGCTTCGGGCCAGAATTTTCTTGGGGTCTTGTATTCATCTAGCATCGTTCTGGCCATCTCAATTAGTGTTCTGTTCTTGCGTTCGACGACGCCATTCTGCTGTGGCGTGTACGGGGCTAAGAATTCATGTGTGATGCCCAAGGTATCAAGATATGTATCAACGCCAGTGTTCTTGAATTCAGTGCCATTGTCACTTCTGATGTGCTTTATCTTAGCGCCATAATTGTTCATAGCTCGATTGGCGAAGCGTCTGAAGACATCCTGCACTTCAGTCTTGTAAAGGATTATGTGCACCCAAGTATATCTAGAATAATCATCAACAATAACGAAGCCATAGAGGCAAGCAGTAGTAGTAAGAGTTGAGTAATGAGTGGGACCGAATAGATCCATGTGAAGCAGTTCGAAGGGTCGAGTTGTGGTCGTGATTGTCTTCGAGGGATGTTTGGCCCTCGTCATCTTCCCTGCTTCACAGGCACCGCATAAGTGGTGTTTCTTGAGCTTGACACCCTCGATGCCTATGACATGCTTCTTCTTCACAAGGGTGTGGAGGTTCCTCATGCCAGCATGTCCAAGCCTCTGATGCCAGAGCCAGCATTCTGAAGCCTTTGCTAGAAGACATACTGCAAGCTGTGGTCCTGCTGAGAAGTCTATCACGTACAAATCATCTTTTCGATACCCTTCAAACACCAGAGACTTGTCAGATTCCATTAGTACAAGGCAACGATATTTTCCAAACATTACGATCATGTTCAAATCGCAAAGCATTGAGACAGACATTAAGTTGAAGCCAAGGGATTCAACAAGCATGACTTTATCCATGTGTTGATCCCTTGAGATTGCAACTCTACCTAGACCCAATACCTTAATTTTACCAGTGTCAGCAAATGTGATGTGGCTCTTGTCAGATGGACGTAAGGTTGAGTCCATAAGAAGACTTCTTTTGCCAGTCATGTGATTTGTACACCCACTGTCAATAATCCATTCTGAAGACGCTGGTGTCGTACCCTACAGTGCAGTTAGGGGATAGGCTTCACCAAGAGCATTGTGAAGCAAAAACATTTGACGAACCAGTGGGTTATGAAAGCTTAGATCCAGGTTAGGACTAATAGGGAGAGTAGCAAGCGATTAAGGTATGAAGTACATAGTAAGACCATTTGGGCATTTGATCTTGCACCGTACAAGATGTTTAAGGTCCCCAGCAATAGCGTTAGACGATTTAGGTTTTCTGCTAGAGACCTTTCCCTGCAAAAGAGAGTTAAGCTTTCTTAGCCACCCACATATTCAAGGGTGGCTTAGAAGCAATAAGTCTAAGTGCAGCATCTGAGAATTTTGGCTTTGAAGCCCTAGCAAACAGTCTTGCAGGCGGACAATAGTACTCATAAGAATAAGCAGAATAGTTCTTGGTCTTATGAACATGGCGGTTTGATGAACCGCTCTCATATTCATATGCATGAGTATGGTTTCCCTGCAAAACATTTGCGTTAGTGTGACTCAGGTGAGTCCTCTGTCTGTATGAAGCCTTCGGACCATATGAAGCCTTTGGTCTGAGGTTTGTCTTCTTCACGTGAGGTGTCATGAAGACATTCACAGGAAGATTTTCCAGACACCTTTTCGGAACCCAGATCTTCTTCATAGGCGGTCCATTCCTACAGTTAGTACCAATGTACCTGGCAAATACTTCACCATTCTGATTCTTAAATAGTATATAGTTTGCATCAAAGGATTCATCAATGATAATGGGGTTAGCACAAGTGAAGCCAGTTAGATTGGATGGATCTGCTGAAGGTTCCTTTGCAGCAACCCACATGGTTTTGGGGTACTGCTCAGGTTTCCAGTAAGAGCCATCTGCATTCATTTTCCTTACGAACCCAACACCCTCTTTCCTAGGGTTTCGGTTCAAAATCTGCTTTTTGAGGACATCACATAGTGTCTGATGCCCTTGAAGACTTTTGTACATCCCTGTTTCAAGCAATGTCTTCAACCTAGCATTCTCATCAGCAATAGAGGTGGTATCCTCAGTAGAGGGGTTAGTTACCACATCAACAGTTGAAGATATTGCAACAGCAGTAGCAGTAGAACATTCAGCAACAGAAGTAGCATTATCACGCTCAATGCATTTAAGACATGGTGGTTCAAATCCTTCCTGAGCGGGACTGATCTGTTTGGCGCGAAGTGACTTGTTTTCCGTTTGAAGATCTTCATGAACCGCTCTCAATTTCTCAACATCCTGCTTCCTTTGAAGATAATCATAGGAAAGCTTTTCATGAGTTGTTGAGAGAGTTTCATGACGACTTTCAAGTTCCTGATACTTAACATGAAGATTTTTTATGTCTGCAATTAAGGATTCCGATCGAGTCATTTCAGCACCTAACAGATCATCGCTTATGTCTAACAGTTTTTGAATATGTTCCATAGCTTTCTGTTGTTCAGTTGCAATTTTAGCAAGTGTTTTGTAGCTAGGTTTTGAACCACAATCAGAGTCATCGTCACTAGATGTTTGATAGTGAGTAGTGCGTGTGTTTACCTTGGCACCGCGTGCCATGAAGCAGTAGGTAGAAGCGGAGTAGTCCTTGTCATTTGCATCGGTGTCGGTGATGAAGTCATTGTCTTCAGTGTTGAAGATGGACTTGGCAACATATGCTGTAGCCAGACTTGCGATGCCTGAGTCGGATTCCTCCTCAGACTCCACCTCCGCCTCCTCAGAAGCAGACTCCTCCTCTGAATCCATTTCCTTGCCAACAAACGCACGTGCCTTGCCAGATGAGCTCTTCTTGTGTGATGAAGACTTTGAGGAAGACTTGGAAGAAGACTTTGAGTATTTCTTCTTCTTCTTCTTGTCGTCAGAGTCATATTCCTTGCTCTTCTTTTTCTTTTTGTTCTCATTGTCCCACTGTGGACACTCAGAGATGAAGTGGCCAAGTTTCTTGCACTTGTGACATGTTTTCTTCTTGTAGTCATGAGCAGGAGCTTCATCATTCCTTGAACTTGATCGGGAAGACTTTCTGAAGCCTTTCTTCTTGGTGAATTTTTGGAACTTCTTGACAAGCATAGCAAGCTCCCTTCCAATGTCTTCAGGATCATCAGAACTGCTGTCAGATTCTTCTTCAGATGAGGAGACAGCTTTTGCCTTCAAGGCACGAGTTCGCCCATAGTTTTGACCGTAGATATCTCTTTTCTCCGAAAGCTGAAACTCATGTGTGTTGAGCCTCTCAAGTATGTCAGACGGATCGAGTGTCTTGAAATCAGGACGTTCTTGAATCATCAGGGCCAGGATGTCAAACGAACTATCAAGTGATCTCAGCAGCGTCTTGACGACTTCGTGTTTGGTAATCTCAGTGGCGCCGAGGGCTTGAAGCTCATTTGTGATGTCAGTGAGTCAGTCAAATGTGTGCTGGACATTCTCATTGTCATTTCGCTTGAAGCGGTTGAAGAGGTTGCGAAGGACACTGATTCTCTGATCTCTCTGGGTTGAGATGCCTTCATTGACCTTGGAGAGCCAGTCCCAGACCAGCTTGGATGTCTTCAAAGCACTCACACGGCCATACTGTCCTTTGGTCAGATGACCACAGATGATATTCTTGGCAGTAGAGTCCAGTTGAACGAATTTCTTGACATCAGCAGCAGTGACACCTTCTCCAGCCTTGGGAACGCCATTCTCGACGACATACCATAGGTCGATGTCAATGGCTTCAAGATGCATGCGCATCTTATTCTTCCAGTAGGGATATTCAGTTCCATTGAAGACGGGGCACGCGGCGGAGACTTTAATTATCCCTGCAGTCGACATAGCTAAAACTCCAGGTGGTTAAACCGAATCACACAGAACAAGGGAGCACCTTGATCTGATACCAATTGAAAGTGTGTTATATTGACTAGAGGGGGGTGAATAGGCGATTTTTATGAAAGTCTTCAGAACATGGGAGTTTTGAAGACAAACGATAAAATTAAACCTATTACCATGCAGCGGAAGGTAGACTACACTAGGCAAACCATAGTCAAGTATTCAATGAAGTGAAAGCACAAAGACTAATAGCAGCTAGGTAGTAAGGATCAGGTAGGAAGATATTGTGAAGCCAAACAGAACACACAGTCACTCAGTGAAGACAAATGATAGAGCAAACATACAATGACTTCACAAGAAGTAACAGTAAGTAAAGTGAAGTGAAGATGAAACTAGTGACTCGTTGAAGACAATGATTTGTTGAACCAGTTCCAGTTGCTGTGACAACTGTACGTCTGGTTGGAGCGGCTAGGTATTTAAACCTTAGGACACACAGTCCCGGACACCCAGTCCTGAACACGCAGCTCAGGACACCCAGTCCTCACCGTATTCTCCTTGAGCTAAGGTCACATAGACCTCGCCCAATCACTCTGGTAAGTCTTCAAGGTAGACTCCCAAACCTTCACAGACTTCGTTCACTCGCAATCCACAATGTCTCTTGGATGCTCAGAACGCGACGCCTAACTGGCTGGAGGATGCACAGTCCTCAAGTGTAATAAGTCTTCAGATCACACAGACAAGAAGATTTAAGTGATGCCCAATTCTCTCTGGCTCTGGTGGTTAGGGCTTTATCCTCGCAAGGAATTCTCTCTCAAAGGCTTCGAGGTGGGTTGCTCTCAAATGACAAAAGCCGTACTTTCAATCTGAGCAGCCAACCGTTTATGGTTGTAGGGGGTGGGCTATTTATAGCCACTTGGCAACCCGACCTGATTTGTCCGAAATGACCCTGGGTCACTAAGGAACCGACACGTGTCCCAACGGTCAAATTTCAAACTCACACGGCAACTTTACTTGGGCTACAAGCAAAGCTGACTTGTCCGACTCTGGACAAGATTCGCTCTCATAATCTTCACTCGAAGACATAGGTTTTTGGTTTAGGCATCACTTTAGTCATTCTGACTGGTTCTCTTGGGTCTTCGAGCTCCATAGGCTTCATATAGTGTCTTCTCTTGTCATAGTCTTCAGTGTGAATATCTTCATATACCACCTTTGACTTCAATGTCTTCATAAAGTTTTAGGGGTCATCTCTGGTAGTAAAACCGAATCAATGAGGGACTTCTACCTGTGTTATCCTGCAATTCTCACAAACACATTAGTCCCTCAACTAGGTTTGTCGTCAATACTCCAAAACCAACTAGGGGTGGCACTAGATGCACTTACAAGGAATGTATCTCGTACTTTACAAAACTACCCTAATTAAACTCGTGCATTAATTACATAGTTCTCTCGTTTTCCTCTCCGCCTTGGCCGCGGTGCACAATATTGAGCACTCCTATATGACTAGCCGCTCTATCTACATGCGGGACATTTCAAAGCATCCGGGCCCGCGTGCCATCCACCAAATCACAGCGAGGTACTATAGTCGAGACACACCTATAACCCCAGTGTGGCCGTCATGACCGTCATATCACAAAACCCACACCTTTACCAGCAGTGGTAAGGTGGCCTCCAAGTTGGACTGGACGAAGCAACGATCATTTCAATGGAACGCTCGTCTAAGCCCTTTCTTCCCTTTCTTGAAGAAAACCTCACTCCAGGCTACTCACTTCTGCCATTTTTCTTCTGTACCGACGACGGAAAGGTGGGCGAATCAGTTATGCTGCTATATTTTCATTCCAAGAATCTTCTTTTTGCGAAGCACCGACCGATTCTCACATCCTATTCTTTTCCCGTTTTCATTGCGATTGTGGTTTCCTTTCGATTGCTTTTTGTTTGTCAGTTCATTGATGGATCCTGGAGCACTAGGCAAAGAGTTGCCGGCGGACAACCCACTAGAGACAGCGATCTCCAGGAAGCAAGCACCGACCAACGATTGACCATGTTGGAGGGCCAACACATGGAGACGAAGAACTCCAAGAAACAAGCATTGGCCAAAGTGTTTAGGACGTTGGCGGATGAACTCCTCAAAGGAAGTTGGAAGAACGACAAGGGCCCCACCGTGCCTACCCCAGGAACTCTGATTGCCACCTATGTGAGGCTCAAGACCGAGTTTGAGGAGATAGTCGCCGTTGAGAAGCAGTATTCCCCTGGCAAGGTGATGGCCCCCATCGAGGACGAGGAGATGGCCCCCGGAGGGATGAGATCCCCCGGTGAGCTGCACAAGGTAAAAAATAATGGCTTATTACCATAGTTGTGGTTTTTGATTATTTGCAATGTGCTTGCTAATATGTTAGGGTTGTGCAGGTGTCGGTGGACGTCCTTGATGATTCTGATGTCGTGGCCCGTCCTGTTGGCATTGCCCCGGAGATTGATTCCGATGCCGATGTCCATCATGTGGACATCGCCAAAGAGATCGGTTTCGATGTCGCAGTCAGTCCTGCGGACATCGCCCCAGAAATCGATTCCCATGCCACTGTCCGTGCTGTGGTCATTGCCCGAGAGATTGATGACAAGAAATAGTTAGTCGGGCTAATCCTTCAGGGTAGTTTGCATTGCCCTGTGTTTAATTACCAGAACGATGCGTGTTATCAAACCATCTTAGGGCTAGTGCACTGTCTTGTGTGGGCGGATCTTGCTACTTTTGTTTGATAGTGAATCATGCGATGAATCATGTGAACCCTCTCCGAGTTATGGAAACAGATGTATCCTCACAAGCTTTTGATGTAATATATGGCATGATTAGATGTAAGTTTGAACTGTTTATCATATCAGCAGGGCTTGTTTGATGATTCTTGGTGTTAGTAGGCTAGCTACTGTGCGAACTATAGTACATGCAAAACACTCACCGAAGAGAAACGTTGGGGCTGATGAGCTCGTGGTACGCTTATACTTATCCCTCGTCGATCGACCAATAGCCCTAGCTCCTAAAATTGTAGGCTTAGCGATCGATGACCTAGGTGGGCTAGTTTGGCCTAGTGGGTTTCAGTGATATGATGTGCAACACAAAATCATAGCAGTGCAGAGACATACTCCCTCTGTTCCAAAATAGATGACCTAGGCGGGCTAGTTTGCCCTAGTGAGTTTCAGTGATATGACGTGGTACAGTGTCGTCCAGTCTTCGCGTGTGGTAGCAGTATTGCGGGTACAGTAAGTTTTCTTGAAGAAGCGGAATTCAACAAAGTCATGATGGTTCCTTCGTCTGAACAACTTACAGTGGGAAAGGTTGGGCCTGCGATACGACCGGGGTAGACCAGGATAATTTTGTGCATGGCAGGTGGACCAGGATGGTCGACGTCCCACATGTCGGCGAATGAAAGTATTCTTTCCGATATAGAGGACGAGCAACGAGTATTCATTGTTTATTTTTGATGAAAGCTATTGTCTCCACTGTTACGACGGAGGAGTGTGAAACACGGCAGCCTAGTGAACTTGGCATGTGCACCACTCCCTCCTTCCTCATGTAATGCCCAGGTTACAGCTTTTTCTCACTTTCTCTCTATCTATTTCCTCTCAAATGTTTTTTACCTTTCCTTTTTTAAGACACAATTGTTTTTATGCCTTTTTTAGAATTATTTTTTATACCTAGGAGCACGTGTAGAGACAGGCTCTTGCAGAGCCCACTCCTTGACTTTGTCAATGCCTCTCTCTCCTCCACATAAGGAGTACTACTTGCTATGCATGCATGCGGCGGGCAGCTAGTGTCTTGAGGGGCCAGGGCGGTGAGAGCGGGCTCCGGAAGCGGTCCGGACTCTAGCATAATTTTGGTTTTTATAGTATTTCTTTCTCCATTGACAGGTAGGCCCGCGTAGATAGATAAAGAACACGAGCTGATGAGGCGCATGCGGACTGTTTGACTGGTCAACCAAACAAATACGGAGCTATACGCTGAGCCAGTGACCGTATAATCACCATATCTCATATACAATGATCAAAGTGAGCTATCAAGACAAGTTCGATGACCGCCAATGCATTTTACTCGATAATAAATGACCAGGATTGAAGGGGAATCCAAATTTGCTTCGTCTTTTGTCCTTGAGCTCTTGACAAACCAATGCACTATACGGTTGTCCGGCCACTCCACCCCAGAGCTCTCACCAAGCATCGTTCATGCCACTGCGCCGCACACTAACAGGTAAGGCAGCGATGGAATCCCGCCGCGCCGAGTTCCTCGCCGCCCATGACCGCACACAAAATGGTAGGGAAGCGATGGCATCCCGCCATGCCGAGTTCATCGCCACTCGCGACCTCACAACTATGTGGGAGAAATTTGAAGATGCCAAGGCCGAATGAGCGGTAGAGCAAGAGGCGGCCAAAGCCGCACAGAGGGAGCGGAAAAGTTAGAAAGCACTCAAGAAAATAGAGGCCCGCCGCCGCAAGAAAGAAAAGGATGCACGCGCTGCTGCGGAGAGGTCGGCGGAGATCCAAGCACGGTGGGGTGTCGCCGACAAAGCTGGGAAGGAGAACGACGACGTCTGTCCAGCATGTGAGAATTAGTAGTACTAGTTAGTGTGTGTGTGTGTGTGTGTGTGTCTGAGTACGAGCATGTACCAGTACTACTAGTTACTACTATAGTTTTTAGAGCAAATTACCAGTACATTAGCCTAGACTAAATGGAAAAATTCCTATCCTAAGCATCAAATGGCATCTCTTTCTCTATAGGAATTGAGATGCATGTCATCTCACTTCCTATGATTTTCATATTCCTATCCTATGAACGAAAGGAGGCCTTTGTTGGAGTAACTACTGTAGCTAGCAGTACTGCTAGTACAGTGGTTTTCTTCATGAAGCGGAATTCAACGAAGTCATGATGGTTCCTTCGTCCAAGCAACTTCAAAGTGGGAAGTGGGTCTGTGATTTGATGGCTCATTAGTCATTGTTACTGCGGCGCGACAATCTGGGTGACTCCCTTGGAGTTCTGCGTGCATGGCAAGTGGACCAGGATGGTCGACGTCCCACATGTTGGCGAACGGAATTATTCTTTCCGATATCGAGGAGCAAGGAAACCGCGTGGTATAGTATCACAGCTGATTGGTTCACAAAAAAAATAGTATCACTGGCGATTTATAATTATTTTTTATTTCTGATGAATGCTAGTGTTTCAACTCTTACGACGAAGGGTGCCAAACACGGCACGTGCTGGATGTCCCACACGTCAGCGAAAGGAGTGGGACATGAACAGCGTGGTAGAGCCCTGCGTAAAAAAACAGCGTGGTAGAGCATCTCCACTTCTTCCACTTCTGGGTCGGAGACCACACGTAGTAGTACTTAGTGGTATGAATGATACAAAGTGCGACTTGGACACAAAGACACGTCTAGTTGGAAGGTCTCGGGGCATACACGTAAACAAATATAAAAGTTAATATGTGCCTCCAACTAATATAGTAGTAGTAGAGTACTTAGGCACGTACTCCATAACATCACCGTGCATTGCACGTACAACATTTAGTGGTAGTATGTAGTAAGAGACAAATGCCGCCCAAGAGTTCCCTTCTCGGCCTACTTTTGGGTGTTTGGTAGAGTGTATGGAGGGTGCATGAGTCCACACTAATTTAGCACAAATACACTAGAAGCATGCATGAAGAGGGGTGTTGAGTTGAGCATGCATGAAGAGGGAACAACTATGCTGAGACGAGAACGCAACCAAACACACCCTATATGCCATGCATGTTCATACCATTTGTGCCTTTCTACTTCACTTATTGCGCTACATTACTCAGGTTCGTACGTCCACTCCTGGGTACATGTTCGTCTCGTAGTTCCAGTCCCACGTGTTCTTCATATAGATGGAACGATCCTTGCATAACACGTGCACCTTGATGCTAGATGTCTCGCGTGTTGGCAAAAGGATGAACAAAGCTCACGTTAAAAAAATAGAGTGGAAGAACATAGATTCCGGACGACCGAGAAGGAGCGAGGAACCTCGTGGTGGAGCGTCTACACTCATAATATTTAATATTATTCAGTGATATAAAATTAACCAATCATCTCCACAGTGGACTGGAAGAGTACGAAACACGGCAGCCCAGTGTAGTATCATACTAGTACATGGCTAACCCACGCTATCACCATATTTATTGGCTTCTGTGCGACACCTATCTCTAGTAATCCAGCAGCCTGTATCGCTTCTCCCTCCTCGTCTCTATCAAAGTGCGGCGGGCTGGCGTTTCTGCCATCTATTGAGGTCGGTTAACTATCAGATGTTAGCGACATGCCAAGAGCATTCTAAAAAAATTCCTTTCACGTTTCGTTTTCAAAAAGAAAAAAATCCTTCCACGTACGAATTTGCCTGTATGCTTTGACCAACTTGCATGTTCTATACTTCTCCTGTTTGATACTCTAACTTAGCTAGAGGTTAGACTAACTCATGACTAACCCTGAACTAACTGTAGCCAAAGAGGTGTTTGGGTGACAGGGTTAGTTTGACAATAAATGCACTTCATGGAGAGAGAAAAGTGATTTTTCAGTGGTCCCAATGAGAACTATCTCCAGTTAGCACCTCTTGGGTGGGATAGTTTTTTTGGTGGGTTCGATGCAACTTGCTCCAATTTAAACCCTCATGCTTGGATAGTTTAGGGCTATTTGAGCCCCAACTAGCTCAAACTAACTCTAACCCATGGATCCAAACAGGGCCTATGGCCAGTCTCGACGTGGAGCAGTCGCGCGCACCGGGAAGCGGCGCTCTCTCGGCCGTCGCGCCACTTCAAAGCCAGCGCCAGTGAGAGGTCGCCTCCGCTCTGGTCGGGCATTAATGCGGCACTGATGCTCCAGGGGGACGTTGACCGTTTCACGCGGGAAGCGCGTGCTGGCAAGGGCGTATAGGTTTTGAATCGTTTCAGGTGTAGTACTGGTAGTTTGCAAAACTACTCAATTATTGCACTTAGTTTCCTAAGAAATTGTGGTAAAAAACGTTACTCCACAGCCTGCTTCCCTTATGCTTCCTCTTCCACCACCCACGCACGTCCGCGGGAAGCGACCGGTCAACCCTTATATAGGAGTGCTAGCACACAAAGATGCATGCATGACCACTAAAATTTCCATATTAAAGCGCCGCTCCGGCGGGAGTATGGCGTATGTTGTTACCTTCGGCCGGCCCATGGCTACCGGGCGACGGCGACCAGAGAAGAGGTGGCGGGAGGGGAATGAATGCAGCTACTGTTTGGGTTCGCCTTCCGGCTTAAATAAATGCGCAACATCACATGTACCCACAGGTGCACAAATTGTAACATACCTGTCTGCTTAAGTGGGCGTCACGTAACTAGTGTGTGTGTGAGAGAGATTCTGAGAGACAGAGTGCGTGTGTGCG
The DNA here is from genome assembly GCF_002162155.2 of Triticum dicoccoides. NCBI lineage: Eukaryota > Viridiplantae > Streptophyta > Magnoliopsida > Poales > Poaceae > Triticum > Triticum dicoccoides. Next base: position 393,110,991 of record NC_041392.1, read on the forward strand.
ACTCTACTCTTCGGACATGTACTCAACCTTTTGCATCGGGATATAAGTATAATGGTATTTACTTTAGCTAGTGATTTACGTGGCCATGTTAACGTGGTGGTGTCAAAAAAATGTCACTTCCTGCTCGTGATTTGCGTTATATAATTACAAGCAAGATTCTCGTGCATTGCACGGAACATCAATATGCATTTTTTTTATAGAACACCTGTTGTGATTGACCCATGCAGGAGTAATCCCATGTGTAAAAACTAGTGATATCTCAAGAATTTTATCGGAAAACTGGTATCTCGAGAATGTCATCAAAAAAATGAAAGATGAGAGATAAGGCGAGGAGGAGTGGAGCGTGGTGGTGACTGGTGGTCGTAATGGGTGGAGGCATGGGGATGGACGACGCGGGCAGGCGGCAGTGGCCACCATGCATGCTAGATTGTTCCAGAGACTTATTCCTTTTTTAATTTCTTAGCAATGAGGTTGCGAGAGATAATGATGTGGAGAGAGGTGTCGGTTTTTTTATAAAATTATCATAATTTGCTTTCTATCCTCAGATATAGATCATACGGTCTGTATTACAAGATGGCAGGCACACCATCACCACCAACTCGTTTTTTATAAGGGTACAGATGATAAGTTTGCTGACTACTAAAGTAAAGTGGAATTTGTCCATGTTATGCAAGTAAATAAAGGTGATTGTTTATCATACGGGTAAGGTTGGATGAAGGGTGGTGGAAACAAATGCTCCGCCTAGAGCATATGTGTGTGAGATGGAGTCTTAGTGTGTGTGTGTGTGTGCGTGTGTGTGAGAGAGAGAGAGAGAGAGGAGAGAGAGATGGAGTCTTAGTTTGTGTGTGTGAGAGAGAGATGGAGTCTTAGTGTGTGTGGGGGGGGCGTGCGTTCTTGCGTGCGTGTGTGTGTGTGTTTGTGTGAGAGAGAGAGAGAGATGGAGTCTTAGTGTGTGTGTGTTGGGGGGGTGCGTGCGTGTGTGTGTGTGTCGCGGGGTCCTCTGTGGCGGATGTAATTTAAGTGTGCATGGCTTTCATCATAGAGAGGTGATGTGTGTGGCAGAGGCCACCAACGATGGGGTGCGAGAGAGAAAATGCCCGTAGAGAGGGGAGAGAAGGTGTGTGCGCGTGAGAGGAGTCGACTTCGAGAGAACGTGTTTGTTCGAGAGATACCGAGGAAGACTACTACATATGGATGGTGCATGTAGGTGGGAATTAAACTAAGGGATGGTCTTATTGTTTCGGGGATATAGGGGAAGAGTGAGAGGCGGGGGTAGCTAGAAGGAGATTGTTAAGTGTGAGTGTGTGTTTTACCCATCCAGGCGGAAGTTATGTGCACAAAAGAGGAGAACGATTCGATGTGGCATTAGGATTGAGGGTAATTAACTACGTATGGACACATAGAGACCTTGAACGTGCATGTGTGAGAGGTATACATGTATACGTGGGATGTTTGTGTGTGTGCGCGCGCGCATGATCGAGATAAAAGAAAGAAGACATAAGTCATAAGATCAACGACATGGGAGAGACGGATCGGTATGACAATATGCATGCATGTGAGAATGCATGGAAGAAGTCCCGACAATTAAGCATGTGTTTTTGTCTTTAAGAGATAGTGGCGTGGGCTGGAGCATGCATCTATGGCGAGCAGAGGGAGTGAGGCGCAACGATTGTGCAAAAGAGACCAACCTATAAATGCATATGTATGGAGAGACATATATAGTGTGGGTGATAGGAAGCAAGACTCCGTGCGAGAAAGAAATGTTGACGGAGAAACTACAGATAGATACAGAGATGCAGATGCTAGCTAGAGGGACATCTGCTTGGGTGTTGGAGATGGCCGTCGGGTGGTTCAAAGGGTGAAGTTATATATGTGTGTGAGAGGGCACTTGACTGCATGTAGAGAGAAACATATGTAGTGTGCGTGATAGGAATCAAGAGTGAGGGAGAGAAAGAAGGTTGATGGAGAAACAGATAAATAGAAATATAAAGATGCTAGCTAGGGTGCGTTAGAGATAGGACTCGAGTGGATCAGAAGGATCTGTTATGTGTGTTGGTGTGAGAGAGATAGAGAGAGGGTGCGTGTGAGTCACATACAAACAGATATCAGAGAGAAATGAGATCCAGATAGACGGAGTTTTATGTCTGCGAGAGAGAAAGATATTTCACAACGAGAGTGATAGCTAGAGAGACATACGACGGAACGCAAGATATCTCTAGGGCGAGAGGGTGTGTGTGAGCGACATACAAGAGAACAATGGAGAAATATGAGACCCTGGGAGATAGAGTTTGTGTTTGTGTGTGAGAAAGAGATATTGATGAGGAAGAGTCGTAGGTTCTCACATCTAAGGAGCGAAAGACATCTCTGTATGAGGGGTGTGCGAGTGGCACACATGGGAATAGTAGAGAGAAATGAGACCCCGGGAGACAAAGTTTTGTGTTTGTGTGAGAGAAAGAGATTCCACATGGAGAATCATAGTTAGAGACACATAGTAGGGAGCGAGATATACTTAGAGAGAGATAGAGTGATGAAGGTCGAGGGAGAGAGTACCGTCAGTGTGTTATGAAGATAAAAGATCATTGTCGACATACAGGTAGCACGAGAGATACCTGAGAGACGATGAACGCGTATAGGTCCAGAGAGATAGTCCTATATAAGCATGAGCGATAGCTATATGAGATGAATATCTAGATTAAAGGGGATTCAAATATTTAAACTGGAGATCACGACATCGATAATATCATAACGAAAATTGGTGTATCAAACATGCATATTCATTTGAATTTGGGCACACGTGTAATGTTATATAGTTTATCAATATTGGTGATCCATAGATTCTTCAATTACAAACAATGCATGGTTTATATGCAATTAATGTCTAAACGGGATTACACTATATGTTGCGTGTGCGAAACACATTATACATGTTTGAGAAGTAAAAAAACCGCATGAAACACACATTAATTGGAGACAATTAGCGAGGAATGCATACATTGGATTTCAACATAAAGTGGTTTCAAATATTTGAAAATCCAAATTGATGGGACAACCTTATGAATCTGAGATCATGCCATTTGTAAACCATATTTATGTATAAATGGTGTTGTGCTTTTGAAAGTATATATAAAAAATGATGTATATAGAATGTAATTCCAATTGAAATTGGATCCCGCCCGAAAAAATAGAATACAAACGGGATTCGAATTGAGTTGGCACGGTAAATGTGCACTCTGCAAAATTTGAACGAAGCGGGGAAAGTCGCAGTAACCGCCCGGAACCAAAATCTGCGAGATGGAAATCACTGCTGCCTATCCCTGCCACCACTACTAGGGAAAAGCCTATACACAGAATCTTACCAGCAGCGCACTATAAAATCAGGCGCTGCTGCTAAGTAGCAGTAGCGCGGGCTGTGGAAACTCGCTGCTGAAACAAGTTTATCAGTAGCGCGCGCACTCCAAGCGGCGCTATTGCTAAAATTCCCACGACGTCGCCGCGAGGCCAGTTATAGCAGCAGTGCATTAAAATAGACAGCGCTACTGCTACATAACATAGCAGCAGCGCATTCAGGCAATAATCGCTATTGCTAAATTAACTACAGATCTCACTAGCCTCATCCACAGATCACACTCAC
>NC_041392.1:393114784-393245704 GCF_002162155.2 Triticum dicoccoides
TCCCCCGTCGCCCCTCCCCCGATCTGCGCCGTTGTTGCCTCATCCTCCTCGCTGGACTCGGTACCGGCCTCCTCCTCTGTCCTCCCTCCACTCGCCGCTGGCTGCCCCCTCCTCGCTCTGCCTTCCTCCTCGATCCGTCCTCCCTCCACTCGCCGCCGGCTGGCCCCTCCTCGCTCCGCCTTCCTCCTCCGTCCTACTATCCTCTCCCTCCTCGAGTCGCCCCTCCTTGTCCCTCCTCCCTGATACATTTTGATTTAGTAGGATTTCATATGTAACATTTTGATTTAGTTGATTTAGTATGCTAGTGGATTTAGTATGCTAGTTGATTTAGGATGCTAGTTGATTTAGTCGATTTAGTTGATATGATTCAGTTGATTTAGTAAGCTAGTTGATTTAGTTGATTTAGAACATTTTGATTTAGTTTATTTAGTAGGCTAGTTGATTTAGTTGATTTAGTAGGCTAGTTGATTTAGAACATTTTGATTTAGTTGATTTAGTAAAATGGTGCCACCACCAGCACCACTATGTCGACTGTGCAAGTCAAGGTGCGCCAGCAGCCTTGCAACTGGCAAGCTGTTCGACATCTACTTCCATCCGAGTTTTCGTCATGCGGCAGTAAGAAATTAGATGAAATGTAACAACTATTTTATTTTTAGTGTTGGCATTACTGCATTGTGTCATTTTGCTTTTCTTACACAGATCGTCCCATGCAATGTGAGGTTGAAATTCAACAAGCTGACAAGAGACACTGTGACATATGAGGCTCCTGGGGGGGCGTACACTATGGAGGTCGAGAAAGGATGCAATATGTCGCAGATTGGAGGAGATGGATGGGCCCGTTTCCTCGCTCGCATGCGTCTTACTGGTGGTGAGTTGATCAGATTCTCCTTCAGAGCAGAACGACCCAAGCTGGTTGTCATTTACATCAACCTGGTGGAAGATGATGAAGATGACGAAGATGATGAAGATAATGAGGACCCACTCAATGAAGATGATGAGAACCCACTTCATGAAGCCATCATAGCTCAAAGAATGAGGCTGAGCGAGGAGGAGGTGTGCAACCTATGGGACATAATTTCGCCACGTGATGACTTTGTCGGGGTGCCATTCGTGACCCGCCTGACAAGTACCATGGTCGATCGGCATGAAATGGTATGTTATATGTACTGCATGTAGTAATTTGATGATATATACATGTTGTATTGTTATACTTACAAATCTAGTCGATGATATACTTTAGTGTAGAGTCTGATCACATGCTTAGGCTATTTATTAATTGATATGTTTTTCTTATTCAGAGATTGCCAAAGAACCTATCTGTGAGTTGTGGTATCAAGCCTGATGAAGAAGGCTCAGTTGGACTACGCCTTACCGCAAGGGGCTCCGTCACCGCATGTACTTACCGCATGGGCACAGATGGTCGCACACACTTGAACTCGGTTGGGTGGAAGAGATTCCTCGTTGGCGAATCTTCGTGCTGGACAGGCCATCCTAATTACTATCAGGAACACCCACTGCCCAGGCTTGAGGATGATGATCATCGTCGATATCATCTAGAACTACATATGTGTATGTGGCTATATCATCTAGAACTACATATGATGATCGTCGTCGATATCATGTAGAACTACATATGATGATCGTCGTCGATATCATGTAGAACTAAATATGATGATTGTCGTCGATGTCACCTTGTACTGCTTGAGGATGCATGTTGAGTATATATGAAATTGTTATCTAGTACTCCCTCGGTTCCAAATTACTCGTCGTGGTTTGAGTTCAAATTTGAACTCAAACCACGACGAGTAGTTTCGAACCGAGGGAGTACTACCTAGTACCTATAATGCTTTATGAAATTGATATCTAGTAGTACCTAGTATCTGGAAATTGCAGTTTATCGAAGCCGGAATGGGGAAATGGTGAAAGATATAACAGTAGCGCTGGACCGGGAAATCGCTACTGCTAAGTAATAGCAGCGCGTTCCTGAAAAGCGCTGCTGCTATAGTCAATAGTGGTAGCGCGGGTACAGGCAGCACTACTACTAAGAGTTAGCTGTAGCGCCTTATTGGTAGCGCGGGTACCCGCACTGCTAATAGGCCTAAAACCCGCACTGCTGGTAGCCTTTTCCCTAGTAGTGCATGCAAAGCCTATATGCTGGATTTCTATAGGTTTCGATAGGGGTAGGTTTGTAATTTCACCCAAACGTGACGTAACCGCCTCTCACGCAGATTCATACATGGTGGGCGCCAAAACACAGTGTGTCCTCGGCCGAAATTGACTCCCTCCCCAATTCATATTCATACATGGTGGGCGCCAAAAACAAACTCTCGTCGGCAAATATTCGGTGTATGCGAGATTACCGTCCTATCCCCGACCGACTAGTGTTGCTGTGATGTAGTAGAAATTTGAAACGGGGGCTAAGTTTGTAAATTTCCTCGCATTTGAGACAAGCGCGCCCTGAATACATGGTTCCCCCTTCCTCTCTACCTCCCTTTTCCCCATTCGTACTCTGTGGGCGCCAAAATACCCTCTCCCCCCACCCTCCTCCATCCGCCGCCGTCCGCCACCCAATCCACTGCCGTCCTCCTCCACCATGCCGGAGCTGATACACTGAAGCCACCGTCCATTACAAGAGATCGACCTCTCTCATCCACGGCTTCGGACCAGGATCCTTGCATCCCATCCTCTCGCTTCATCCCCGCCGTCGTCCACCTTGCCGGCGCCGCTCCTACGACCGTCTCGTCCACCGCGCCCCGCCGCCACCTTCTACCCTCCTAGATCTGCTTCCACGCCGCCGACAGCCATCGCTACCGCAGCATCGTCAAATTCTTAGTAGATGCCTACACGGCGTCGCACCAGAGGCGGTACTCTTTCGTATCTGCTCAACTTATTTATTGCAGCAAGAAAATAGATCGCCACTGCTTTACTCTGATTTCTTGTCTTGGTTGCGAAGTTGCCTTTGTCTGGTTTGCACCTTCAGATCCGCCATGGCACGCTCAACACCATACTCGCAATGCTTATGGTTTTCCCCTTTTATATTCCACACTAGTTAAATCACAGTAGACTAAATTTCAAAATTGGCTCAATCGATTTTTCAGAGCTCGCCGGAGTTCGCCGGTGCGATCGAAGGGGCTCAGGTGGTTGTGGGGCCTCGCCGAACAAAGAAAACTCAACGCGGGTGGGGGTTGGGGTGGGGGTGGGGGTGGTGGAGGAACACGGGCGGTGGGGGTCGGTGGTCCGGCCGGCAGCCCGTGCGGTGTTCTGTATGGGAAGAATCAGAGACGAGGAAGAACAAGGGTTAGGAGACGTAGGATCTTCATCCAACCGCCTGAAATGGTCGAGAGACAGCTAGGATTTGCATTCTTAATGCGCTCTGGTTCATCATGTGTGGGCACTGCGCAACCAACATTTTATTATCCAAAATATGCTTGCTCTTCTTTACCATGTTCCTCTTCCGTTCTTCTTTAATATGTACTCTCTTCGTTCCTAAATACAAGTCTTTGTGTAGATTCCACCATGGACTACATATGGAGCAAAATGAGTGAATCTACACTCTAAAATGTACCTGGATACATCTGTATGTGATCCATAGTGGAAATCTCTACCAAGACTTATATTTCGGAACGAAGGGAGTATGATAGTAGTACAGTATGTTCCTTGTACTGAAGATGAGCAGGGACATTTGCGGTGTAGAGGTATATACGGTCGGTTGTGATGGACATTTGAGCCTCTTTTATTCGTAGGATCTTGTAAACATAGGAATAGGATTTGTAGTGGCATGCCCACTTGAATCCTATAAGAATAGCAAGGAAATGCGGGGGGCTGTGTCGCCTTTGAGAGTTACATTGATATTAACAGTACCGCACCTTCACTAGAAGAGAGCTGGTCTCCGAAGCCTTTCTAGCCGTACCGGCAATACTAGCACATATATTCCAACAAGTTCCACTTTGCTGATTTTACTCTGATGCTTAAGGTTTTCCCGTTATATCTACACTATGATCTGTGTATCTGCTTTGTGTCGCACTAGCAGCAGTCCACTCTTGAAGCTAAACACTGCAATGACTTACAAAATTGGCACCAAGGCATTGAGTGCCATTCTGGATGCAATGAAACTCATATGCTCCCCACCTGTTGATTCTTGTTCAGAATATCATCCTAATGACTATTCTAACCTCGAGGAGTCAAAGGCAGATGGCCTATCCTGTTCACCCATCAAGGTGCATGTTCTAATTTGGCAATGTTTTATTGATTGCGGGTATCTTGCATATGTTGTCTTGCATTTATTCTACTTTGTTGCACCGCCATCTGCTTAGTTTACTCATCATATATGCCGAGATGCCATGCCCATCCATTATCAATACATATTCCATCTGTCATCATACTATGTTTTTCCACTCAAATGTTGTTCTTGTGCATCAGACATCAAAAAGGAAGAGGGTGATTGCCGAACCTGAAGGAGCACCAGCAAAGTCCTTGAAAAACATGGTGCTGCTGGAGAAATCAGACAGCACCCCACTTATATTGGTTGTACAACCAGTGACACAAAACGTAGGACCGACTCCAGCAGACTGTACCCATACTTCACTGGCCACACCACTAGCCCCACCACACAGGACCTGCACTCCAGCAAAAGGTATACCGATTTCATTTGCCATAGCACCAGCTGTACCACAGAAAAATCCCACTCCAGCAAAAAGTACAGCAAGTCCACCGGCCGAAGACCTATCCCAACTGCAGAGACGGCCAATTCCTGCAGATTGGAACCCCATTCCATTTATTCCCAGTTTAAAAGACAATACTTTCAATGTTGTTAGGGACTACGTGCATATATTCCCATCATGGGAAGATTATTGTGAAGACAAACACCATTTTCACATCTTCCTGTCCAACTTACGTGTAAGTGCTATTATTCATGGCTATTATTTTCCTGTTTTCTGCTGATTGAACACATCAATGATTTACATTACATTGTTGTAACTAGGCGAGGGTCAATCTAGATAGTCATGACAAGCAAAGCTTGCTTGTGCTTTTCAAGGAAGCATTGCAGCAGTATCGGTGTTACCTAAGGAAATCACACTTTGATGGCAAGTCTATAAACGAAATTCCGGTGAAGTCTCCTATGCTAAATTTAGAAGACATTGAATGGAAAAACCTTTTTATGCACTGGTCTCGTTCCCAGGATGAGGTACTGTCTATGAAATCACATGACAATTTGAACTTCTACTTTTCCGCATGTGCCTTACGGATCTTTTTTGCAGGAAATCTACTCGAAGAAGAATTCCGGTTTGACAAGAATGACAGGATATCGCAAATATGTTGCCCGCTGCTTTGCTCTTGTTAGTACCTGTTGTCCTGTATCACTGTACTTGCATACATACCTGGTTCATTATGTGACAACAGTATGCATGATAGCTTGCTTATCAATTATTCGCTCCAAATTATCTGATCTATATGAATGGTTGCATTAGTGTAGAATATATCCAATACAATGTTTTTTAGCTCTGCATTGTTCTTGTAAGTACATGTTGTCCTTTATCAGTGTACTTATAATGACAGGTAGTTGTTCATGTACCATCACTCTGCAGCTTATTTTCCTTTGCCCTCCATTTTCTACACATCAAATCTATATTTACTCTTACCATAAGGTTGGTACTGAAGAAGTATAGCTACTTGGTTATGTAGCATCACTCTTCATCTTATCTTAAATATTCTCCATTTTTTCGTATATTATCACATCTATATTTACTCTTAACAAAATGTAGAATAAAGGCAATACTTTTGAAGAATATTTTGTGGTAAACTTCTTGAATTGCCCCCCCCCATCAGCATGGACAAGGCCTTTATAGAGCCTGTCTTCACCAATAATGTAAGTTTGTCCATCTCAAGCCTTCAAACTTTGTTGTATATATTTGGTTAGGCATGACTGCAACAACTGTTTATTTTTGGTGTTTGCATCAAATTGCTTATTTAAAGTTTATTATATGTAGTTCATAAACAAAAGTTCGTGCTTTCTCAATTTAAGTTTTCAGTTGTACAACCAAGTTCCTTCTTCATACCATGTAAATTAAACTATACAGAGCAAGTGATCTTCCTTTGCACTGCATGTATGCTTCTGTTCTTCATCTGTAATCCAGTGGTGTGGTGAACCTACCCACTACAGCACAATGTCATATTCTGCAATGTCTTAACTATGAAAAATGTCATATCATTCTACTATTATTTAAACCATCTCTTTATTTGCCAATCTGAAATGGTATAAATTGACAACACACTAAACATTGATACTTATGAGTTCTTGATCTGTAATCCAGTGGTGTCGTGAAGCTGCCAACTCCTTCACAATGTCATTTCCTGCCATGTCTTGACCTGAACAATACCATATTGTGTTAATGCAAATTTAAACTGTGTCACTTTATTCGCCAGTAAGAAATGTGATGAATTGTCAGCACTGATACTTTTATGTGCAAAACCTGTCATCTGTCTGCTTGTTTATCTTTCAGAGTGAGGAAGATATAAGTGTTGAACAAGCGCAGTCTCATCATCTTGCTCAGCTGCTTGCGCTACAGCTCCCCAGTAGGGCTAACCTTTCTTGAACTCTATTGAAGTGTTAACGGTTTTGTATATTATTTTATCGGCGTGTTTATTTGCACTGGTGGCGATCTTTGATGCCCAGTGTATGTAATCTGCTGTCTGCTTGTGCTTTATTATCATAGTGGCGAACTTTGATACCCAGTGGATGTAAAATGCCATAATTTCTTTATTGTATAATATAGGTTTTTTCTTATTCATGATGCTGCAGTTATTTTACTGTATATATATATATATCCTGTCTTCGCAGTAAACCGGCCAAACCGTAAAATTACGGTACATAATCGGGCCGTCATGCAATCACGATGTAGGTTGGGCCTGAAACATGCCGATCAGCTCACGGGCCGGCAGTAGCCCGAAATGAACCCCGGCCCATGATTGTGCGAATCAAATCACGGGCTTTTAACAGGCCGATATTTTTTCTCGGCCCTTGTTTGGCCCAATCAGATATCGGCTGCGAGCAGGCCAGATGCAAATCGGGTCGTAGTTAGGCCCAACTATATGACGGGCTTTTAACAGGCTGAAATTAATATAGGGCCGAAATGTTAAACGGGCCCTTAACAGGCCAAAACTAATACCAGGCCGAATTACTAAGTGGGCCTTTAGCAAGTGGGCCCAAAAGCATAGTGTCCAGTTGACGGGTCGAATCTTATATGGGCCATAATTAGGCCCAAAACCTCTTAAAGGGCCGAACCTGATCTGGGCCGTAATTTGGCCCAGAACGTGGTAGGCTTTTAACGGGCCGGATCTCATATGGGCCACTATTAGGCCCGGAGCGTGGTAGGCCATTAATAGACCATATCAAATATGGGTCGGCATTTGGCCCAAAACATGGCAGCAAGTTAACGGGCCGGCCTACTAAGGTCCTCAAAATCTTGTGGGCCTACAGCTGGGCCGGCCCATTAATGTCGGCGAAATCTTGTGGATCTTTAGTTGGGCCGGCCCATTATGATCCGCAAGAATTTTGTGGGCCTTTACCTGGGCTGGCCTATTATGGCACACAAAAATCTTGTGGGCCTTTACCTGGGCTGGCCCATTATGGCCCACAAAATCTCATGGGCCTTTAGCTGGGCCGGCCCATTATGGTCCGCAACATCTTGTGGGCCTTTAGCTGGGCCGGCCCATTTAAACTTGTTGGGCCGTGCCACGTGTTGATGTATCTTTGGCGCCTTCTGTCCAGTGAGTGGATGACATCTGTCCCGACGATGAGCCGACACGTGTTTCCTCTAGCCAATGATGATTTTACACGTGGAAAATCCCCATTGGTCGGGGCTGTTAACGGGTTATCGGATCCAAAACCCGACCCGATAGCTTAACGGCGTTCCGTTACGGTGGATGCCACGTGTCGGTCATCCTTGACGAAAGCACTTCTGTGACGCGTGATTTATCGTCATGGAAGTGGACACTTCCGTGATGATAATGTTGGTAATGTCATGGAACACTTCTGCGACAGCACAGGTATGACTATCTTGATTCTGTCATAAATTTGTCATGGATGTACATGCATGACAAAAAAGCGACCTACTATGACAAACACGTATCATCAAGGAAGTGTATTTTTTTGTAGTGCTTGTGTTCGACCAGCCACGGTGGAAACGGGATCCTGTTCATCGGGAGAGGTCTGGCGTACCGCAAAACGGAGGAAACGGACCTCCTACGGTCGAAATGAGGTCCTGTTGATCGGGAGGGGTGTGGTGTACCGCAAAACGGAGGAAACGAACTTGTGTTGGAGCGCTACGGACGAAACGGGGGTCCTATTCATCGGGAGGGGTGTGGCATACCGGAAAACGGGACTCCACGAGATACTGTTCATCTCCACCGTTGACTGCCTCCATAGGCTACTATTCATCCACCATCGACTTCCTCCAGCCTCCACCTGCGACTGTTCATCCACCGGCTCCTGTTCATCCAGCCTCCACCGCGCGCTCCTCCACCGGCTACTGTTCAACCAGCCCTCTCCACGGGGGTCCTGTTCAACCACCCTCCACAGGCTACTATTCATCCAGCCCTCCACTGGCTACTGTTCAACTAGCCCTCCACCGGCTACTGTTCAACCAGCCCTCCAGGGGGTCCTGTTCATCCAGCCCTCCACGGTGTCCTGTTCATCCACCGGCTCGATCGATTGGGGTACTGTTCATCCAGCGACAATGGCCTCTACTACCACGGGTTCCTGTTCATCCAACAACCCACCGGGAACTGTTCATCCAAACCCCCTCAACAATGCTCACTATTCATCCAGGGAAGGAGGCACAACAGTGTTCGATCAGCTTCAGTTAGCAGCAGTAGCGAAGGAATCACTCAGGTTCAGTTAACAACAATGGATCGATCGATCGCTCGGGTTCAGTAACGCGTAGCCTGCAGTGCAATCGCGCGGGTTCAGTTAGAGCCCAACGCCTTGCTCAGATTCAGTTAGAGCGCAACGCCTCGCACACACGCGTGTATGTATGAGAGAAACGTGCATCGCTCGGCCCCCGACCACCCATCATAATCGGGAACTCCCCCGATATTTTCCTCGCCCTCGCTTCTACCACGGCTTTCTCCGCCATGGACGGCCCAAAGAATGTCATGCAGCTGCGTCTCCGGCCCGCCCAGGACGAAAAGCCCATTTTCTATCATGATTTTTTGTCATAGAAGTAGGAGCCCACCACATCTATGATGATACCGGGTTTTATCACAATTATCCTCATAGAAGTGTCATAAGTATGACAAATTTTTTTTTCGTTCAGCCAAAAATGTCACGGATGTGTCTTTTTTGTAGCGCTAGTAGTGGGCTCATGTCACATCCCTGGTCCTGTTATGCACTAGGCTAGACCTCATGTGAGCATCATGTTTTAATTCAAATGAAATTTGAATTGAGGGATTTTTTTAAAGCCTCAAAAACCTTCTAAAAATGATGATCAACATTAAAAAAATTGCTTCAAATGCTTCCAAGGAAATGTTCCTTTTTAGCTTTGAAAAATATTGGCAAGAATAAAATGCAAACCAATATTTTTGGAGTGACTGAAACATTATTTTGGGGCCTTTGAATTAATTCAATAACTATTTGCATTGGATATATATTTGATATATAAATAATATATGTCCAATAATACTGGAACATTTTTATGTGGTTTGGTATATTTTAGCTCTAGCCACATAACTATTTTCAGGATTTTATAAAATGGTTTAGTATTTTACTAAACTAAAACAACACAGAACAAAATAGAAAAATAGAAAACAGAAACTAATAAAGAGAGGGAGAGAAGGCCACCAGGCCACCTACCTAACTTACCTGGCGCCCACTTACCTGGCCCAGCACGGCCCAGCCCATCTCCACTTCCCCCCTGTCGCCTTCCTCCTCGCGCCAGTAGGCACAGGCGCGTGGCCGACGCACGCCGTCGCACGCCCCGGCCACCTCCTGCTTGCCGCTCCACCTCGACACCTCGGACGCCTCCATGCGTGCCACGCCACTCCCCTGGAACTCTCTCACTCTCTCCCGAACTCTTCCCCCTCCTCTGCTTCCTCTCCCTCCCGCGACCGAACGGAGCCGCCGCCACCGACGAGCTCCCTCGCGGCCACCGCCACCCCCTAGCCTCGTCGATGCGCTCAAAGGCTCCGCCTCAACCCCCTCTTCCTCCCCACCGATCCACGGCCCTCCGGAAGCCCTGCAGCGTCGCCCTCAAGCTCGTCCCCAACCTTCGGCCGCCGGCGAACTTTCGAGGATTCGCGAGCTCCAGCCCCTCTCCGGCCTCACCGTTGCCTCCACCGGATCCGCTGTGAGCTCTTCTTCCATTCCCCCTCCTCCTCGCGCTCGTTCCCGCACTCTAGCCGCCCTTTTCACCGGAGCCGATTGCTCCTTGCCGCCGGCCATGGCGTGGCCGTGGCCACAACCACCGCAGCTCGCTCCCGAGCCCACCGTCGTGCTCACCGCAACCTCAGGAGGCCGCAGCGCCCTTCCGTTTCCCCTCTTGTGCACCGTAGCGCCGTTTCCGCCAACGCCCGAAGTCCGGCAGCCGCTGAGCTCGACGCCGGCGAGGATTACGGCCGCCCTAGCTTCTCCCGTTTGCCCTGTTAGATGCGCGCGAGCCTGGGCATTCCGTAGATGCCCTCCGCCGGCCATTTGGTCGCCGGAGGAGGAAACCCGCACCCCTCCGCCATCTCTGGCTCCGCCGGCGACGAGCAGTGGGTTAACTCCGGCGAGTTGGCCGGGTTTGACCCTAGTTTGACTTCCCCAGAGCCACTGACATGCGGGCCCCGCCCGGCTAATTAAGTTAGGTTAGTATTAACTAAGTTAGATTAGTTTAGTTAGACACTGACACTCGGGACCCACCGGTCAGTTTGACCTGGGTCGCACGTTGACCTGCTGATGTCACTATGAGGTCATGCTGACACAATAAACCCCTTTTCCGGATTTAAATAAATCTTAAATGATTTAATAATTTCAGAAAATTGTATAAACTTCTAAAAATCATAGAAATTCAACCGTAACTCCAAATTAAATAATTTATATATGAAAAATTATCAGAAAAATTCAAGGAATCCATCTGTACCATTTTCATGCATGTTAGAACAACTTATAGCTGTTGTTTAGCACAAATCAATTAAATGGCATTTGAATAATCACATATGGAGTTTGAATTTGAATCTTGTATTCAAACCAACTTCATTTAATCTGTTGCTAGTTGCATTAGCTCAAAACACATTCATATTGCCATGTCATGAGCATGCATCATATTGTGCATTGCATTGATTGTATTTCTTCCTTGTTGCCGGTATCTGTTCCCTCCCGATAGACGATGTTCCGACGTTGTGATCGTTGACACTGATGAAGACTCAATGTTATCTTCAGAAGTGCCAGGCAAGCAAAACCCCCTTGTTCATTCCGATACAATCCTACTCTCTCGCTCCTGCTCTCTTTTAATGCATTAGGACAACACCGATTCATCTGTTACTTGCTGCGGTAGCTGAACCCCTTTATCCTTTGCATGACCTGTCATTGCCACAAAAAATAGATGAAACCCACTAGCATGAGTAGGAGTTGTTTGAGCCCTGATGTGCCTACTCATTCATGCTTGTTTGTCATGCCTGCTACTGCTTAGAGTTGAGTCAGGTCTGATTCATCGGGGATGAATCAGAGGCGTGTGAACATGTCCTACTGTGTGTGAGCTAAGTGTGTGAACACGATTTGGTAAAGGTAGCGGTGAGAGGCCATGTAGGAGTACATGGTGGGTTGTCTCATTGAAGTCGTCCTTAGGAACTGAGTTCTGTGTTTGTGATCCATGATTCAGCTACTACCATACATTGGGCCCTGAAATATGACCCCGCTCGACTTCTTATTCACCCAAGTCCTCTGTCCAGGAGTTGCAAGTAGTTTCTGGTGTTTGTAGTATGCTGGAGGCCGTGGACAACGCTGACCGTAGGGGTGGGCTGTGATGCGGTAGGCACGTGGCCGGGTATACCGGGCGCGCGTTTGGTGTCACGGAACCCTGTTCACATCGTTTGGGGCTGTGAGCGAAACTCCGGCCGGATCTCCTCATGGATGGAACCCGAATAGGCGATAAACCTGGACTAGAGACTTGAGTGTTTAGGTAGGTCGTGGTCTACACCCACGTCGGCTTTCGCTTGAAGTCTGCCGAGCACATGTCGTGTGCAGACGCTAAGTGGTGGAAACATGTATGAAGAAGTACACCCCTGCAGGGTTAATATCATCTATTCGAATAGCCGTGTCCGTGGTGAAGGACTTCTGGGTTGCTTATATCAGTTCATAGACAAGTGAAAGTGGATACTCTAAAATACGCAAGATAAGCGTGAGTGCTATGGATGGCGTTCTCGTAGGGAGACGGGAGCGGATCCATAGTGGTGTATTGATATGGTGAATATGTGGACTCGTGTGCGCCACCTCAAAAGAGTTGCTTGCAGTCGTAGTTTAGGATAGCCACCGAGTCAAAGCTGGCTTGCTGCAGTTAAACCCCACCATCCCCTTGTTGATAATGATGCATATGTAGTTAGTTCTGATGTAAGTCTTGCTGAGTACATTTGTACTCACGTTTGCCTATTTTATGTTTTTGCAGAGAGACTTCGGTCTCACTAGTAGTTCCACGTGGACTTCGATGTTTAGCTTGTTACCTCAGCTACGGTCTTGTGCCTCGGCAGTATCTGGTAGATAGTCAGGCTTCTCAGCCTTTTTCATTTATAGTTGTCTGTACTCAGACATGATAGCTTCCGCTTGTGCTTAATTTGTATGCTCTGATTGTTGGGTCATGAGACCCCTGTTTGTAATATCTCGCTCCTCGGAGCCTAATTAAATACTTGAGTTATAGAGTCTTGTTGTGATGCCATGGTGTATTTGCACATATCGAGCATATTGTGTGTATGTTATTGAAATGCTTGGTATGTGTGGGATCTGACTATCTAGTTGTTTATTCTTAGTAGCCTCTCTTACCGGGAAATGTCTCCTAGTGTTTCCACTGAGCCATGGTAGCTTGCTACTGCTCCGGAACACTTAGGCTGGCTGGCATGTGTCCTTCTTCGTTCCTGTGTCTGTCCCTTCGGGGAAATGTCACGCGATGAATACCAGAGTCCTGCTAGCCCAGTGCTACATCCTGGATTCACTCGCTGATGACCGACACGTTCGATGCTGGGTCATGGATGCCTATCCCTGTAAGTTTGTGCCACTTTGGGTTTACGACTAGCCATGTCAGCCCGGGCTCCTTATCATATGGATGCTAGCAACACTATCATATACGTGTGCCAAAAGGCGCAAACGGTCCCGGGCAAAGGTAAGGCGACACCCGTGGGAATACCGTGCGTGAGGCCGCAAAGTGATATGAGGTGTTACATGCTAGATCGATGTGGCATTGAGTCAGGGTCCTGACAGCGTTGGTATCAGAGCTTGACTGCCTGTAGGATTACCAAGCCAAACTGGTCGAAGTTGAGTCTAGAAATTCTTTAGTTATATAAGGGAATTGATTGTGGGATGGAACGTAAGGCTCTTTTTACTCCTTATACCTCATGCCCTTCTGATCTGAGTCATCTTGTCTTTCCTACGGGGATTAAGAGCTAGGCTATCTCTTCTTTCTATCAGGATCACGCGTTACTAATCCATAGACTTATAAGATTGTTGGATTTAAGCTTGAGTTCAGTTTCTACTACTTCCGTATGTTAATTGTTGATCTCGAAACCTTGATATTGTGCTTCTGAGTGGTTATGCCACCATTTTTGTGAATGTCTCAAATCTCTTTTGAGCATTTACAGCCGTTATGCTGTCCGAGTCATTCCAGGTTTCTAAATAGTCTGATGCATTTGCAAAATCCTTTCCCTCTGGTTTCGATGCTCCTTTATGCCAGCTCAATCACACTAGTTGTTGAGTTGGGGTATTCTACTGCCTCGACCTTTATGTTGGAATAATTATTATGACCCTAGGTGTCTAAGGGGATCATCTAGTGGTCTAGCCATGATTTGTGTCCTAGTGTGATGATTCTGGCCTTTATTCTCGAAAGCATTCCGTGATGCTACTTAGGAGTAGGTATTCTATTCCTGGGTTTTGAACCCGAGATTCATCCTACTTACATCATGTTGATAGTGTTGCTAGTTCCTTTAGGATAATAGTAACCTTTGCGATAGTCCTCGAGGTTCATGGTACATCCTTCTTCCAATTACCATGAATCATTCTTGGCAGGAGTTCTTCTGAACCAAAAGATGACAACAAGAGTGCTCTCGATGAGTTCTCCATGCTATATTGTGACTCTGCCAGCTGAACCTTTCTGCATGGGTTATCCGGAAGAATTATGTTGAACTTGGTTCGACATACTAATCTATGCATCCACAACTCAGAAAGTTATATGTTCCTTTGAGTTGTCCCTCTTTAGTTGTCTACTGACCTTCGTCTATCAATTGATAGTCAAGAGTATGCGTGCGTTCGTTATCGATGCCTATTACTCTTGTGGTCCGTCAATCCATTCTATCGCGGAATGACTAGGAGAAACAAACTCCAGTACCTCTTCCATATCCAGGATTGGGTCAAAGAAGTTGTGCTCCGCAGATCAAAATGCCAATCCAGCTTTTGCTCTGTTCTACCTTGGAGTATTACCATCTTTATATCGGGATTGTTATAGGAATTGCACACCATCCTGTGAACTCTTGGTACAGTGATACTTCTTGCCATCATTGTTCATTCCTCGGTTCCTGTGTTATTGTAACCGGAATGCCGACAAGTGAATTGTGATGTGTGAAACCAATAATCCCAGCGACCTCGTTGCTTGGTAGTTAAAGGATAATAATTTCATTCTTAGCATGTTGGTTTTTGAATCATCCTCCTAAGACTGATTGTGCTACCTAGTCCTTGTTCTCAGTGCACTCCTCGATCGATGAGTTAGGATTATTTCAAATCTTCGCTCTATTGATCATATCGTCTTGCCTCAAAAGGCAAGATTGTTCTCGAGCTTAGTAACATACCGGTGGTTCGTGATTTTCCAAATATCTTCTCGGAAGTATTACCAGGTTGTCCCCTGACTGCTATGTTGAGCTCGTGATCAAGTCGGTTTCTTGTGAACCACCCTTTCTCCAAGAATCTGTGTTGGATATCCCGGAGCTAGTTGGTTAAGCTAGACAACAACTTGGAGAATTGGAAGATAAAAGCTTGCCTAACTTAGTTCGTTCCAAAGGGATATTCTTGTGTAGTGTGTGTTGAAGAAAGATGATATCTTCATCGATTGGTCCCTGTGATCAGTTGCTGGACCTATTGTCTTATCAATCCTTTGATTTGAGTGTGGGCTATCGTCAAATCAAACCAGAACCAACGATGCTCGTAATGTTGTCTTATTCGTGGTTGATCCCTCGAGCATACACCATTACATCTTTGGTCTGACCAATGCTATCACCGTGTTCACTTAACTATGGAATTCCTTTTAAAAGGAAACCTAGATGAATTGTTGTTGAGCCCATTGACAACATCCTTATCTCCTCCATGATTTTGTTGAACATTAAGCTAGTGTTGGAAACTTTTGAAAGCATTTGTTCATGCTAGCTCATGAAGCATTTGTTTGGATGAAGGTAGTGACTTCCTTTAATTCATGTGCATCTGATGCAAGTTGCCGCCGTGGATTCGAGAAAGTCAATGTTGCTTTCTTTGGAATCATTCCAAATCAGTCATGCACACGTGCGAAGAATTCTGTGGTTTGAAGACTTGCAACCTTCAATCTATATGTATCCCTAGCACACCAAGCCACTGATTGATTTGTTCAAGGAGAAGGAGTTCCTTCATAAGAGCTAATCCGGACTTATGTAAGGACTTTGATACCCTCGTTGATGGTTCCCAACCTGAACTCGGTAGTGTTTTATTGTAAGACTACCACGTGGTCATGCTTGTTTAGGACATCGTGTTCACACGTGTGTAGCAGAACCAACTCATGTTTTGGAGTTTGCTATCGTAGTTCATTTCCCGAGAATCTCGCAACGTTATCTCGTCGATTTGTGTTGCAAACTTTCATTTTTCTTCCTAGACTCGATGAGTCTGGAATATCCTGACACCAACCAGATCTGAATCTCAGGCAGATATGATGGTTGGAACATTTCCCCAAGAACTATAATATTGGTTCCTCGATAACTGGTAAAGTGGATGTCGTGGCCAGCACCACCCAGCCGAAAGACCTATTATTATAGTATCTTGATTGAGGAAGTTGGCCACCTTCCCATAAGGACTTCGTAGGATTTACTCCCTAGTTGTGCCTTATGATTTTTGTGTTCCCGAAGTCCGACCTTTTTACTTGATGTTCTAGATATCAAACCATATCTATGAATGGGTTACGCTAGCACATCAAGGAGAACATTAGAAGCGGAGTGCTAAATGTCTCTCGGTCGATCGTCCAGATTTTGTTCCTTGGCTCGCTAAGGTGAAATCTGAGAAAGTGGTATCCTCCTTTGCATCTGCATCGTCCATCGCTATTCATCGTGGTAGTATGTTGTGTTGTCAGCACCCTTGACGCGGTTGTTGATAAAACCTTGATGATTGTGGAAATGCTCAAGTTCTTGAGAGCACGCACAAGCGCTACGTGTTATCATCGGCACTAACTGGGATTGCTCTCAGTTTCCTCGATTATGCTATAACCTTCAAACAGTGAATTCACTCTCTATTGTTGGGTTCTTCCCAGTTACCAGAATCATTCCCAGCATTTGCATTTTGTTCCCAGCTTGCACCGCCAATGTGCCATTCTACCATGGGTCTCTTCCATTTCCGGTGGTAAGCAAATTCATCCATTACGTTGTCTTCAACAAGGTAATCCACATCATCCAAGTCCGAGTATGCCATTCTACCGACCCCCTCCAAACGATCGCTCGAGAATTGCCTTAGGCTGGTTTAAAGAGTTTCAATGATCTCTGAATCAAAGGTAATTCTTTTTGCCACTTAAGGGGATATATCTACGAGTCACCATCCCTAAGGTGCCTCGTTGTGGTATCATGGCAACTCAACTCCTCGCTACGTCGACAACCGTTCACCACCCTCTTAGGTGTGGAATTGTTGTCTACCTACTAAACCTCCGTCATTCGTTCCACTCCATCCCTCTAGAGGTGTGCTTCGTCCCTCAGCTCGAGAAATGTTGCTATGTCTCATTCCGAGAGTTAATCCTGAGTTGTTCGACCTTCGAGAAGAACCATTCTTTTAGGGTCTTTCCTTTCCTCTCATTGTCATGATAGTTGGAGTTTCCAGAGCAAGACATCAAGATAATGATGGTGATCAAATCAACGCTCTTATGGAATGCACCCTGGATCGTGAAGATTGTGCTAGTTGCGTTCCCCCTTCACCTTACCCTACGCTTAAATCTCGGGACGAGATTTTTGTTTAGTGGGGGTGAGTTGTCACATCCCTGGTCCTGTTATGCACTAGGCTAGACCTCATGTGAGCATCATGTTTTAATTCAAATGAAATTTGAATTAAGGGATTTTTTTAAAGCCTCAGAAACCTTCTAAAAATGATGATCAACATTAAAAAAATTGCTTCAAATGCTTCCAAGGAAATGTTCCTTTTCAGCTTTGAAAAATATTGGCAAGAATAAAATGCAAACCAATATTTTTGGAGTGACTGAAACATTATTTTGGGGCCTTTGAATTAATTCAATAACTATTTGCATTGGATATATATTTGATATATAAATAATATATGTCCAATAATACTGGAACATTTTTATGTGGTTTGGTATATTTTAGCTCTAGCCACATAACTATTTTCAGGATTTTATAAAATGGTTTAGTATTTTACTAAACTAAAACAACACAGAACAAAATAGAAAAATAGAAAACAGAAACTAATAAAGAGAGGGAGAGAAGGCCACCAGGCCACCTACCTAACTTACCTGGCGCCCACTTACCTGGCCCAGCACGGCCCAGCCCATCTCCACTTCCCCCTTGTCGCCTTCCTCCTCGCGCCAGTAGGCACAGGCGCGTGGCCGACGCACGCCGGCGCACGCCCCGGCCACCTCCTGCTTGCCGCTCCACCTCGACACCCCGGACGCCTCCATGCGTGCCACGCCACTCCCCTGGAACTCTCTCACTCTCTCCCGAACTCTTCCCCCTCCTCTGCTTCCTCTCCCTCCCGCGACCGAACGGAGCCGCCGCCACCGACGAGCTCCCTCGCGGCCACCGCCACCCCCTAGCCTCGTCGACGCGCTCAAAGGCTCCGCCTCGACCCCCTCTTCCTACCCACCGATCCACGGCCCTCCGGAAGCCCTGCAGCGTCGCCCTCAAGCTCGTCCCCAACCTTCGGCCGCCGGCGAACTTTCGAGGATTCGCGAGCTCCAGCCCCTCTCCAGCCTCGTCGTTGCCTCCACCGAATCCGCTGTGAGCTCTTCTTCCATTCCCCCTCCTCCTCGCGCTCGTTCCCGCACTCTAGCCGCCCTTTTCACCGGAGCCGATTGCTCCTTGCCGCCGGCCATGGCGTGGTCGTGGCCACAACCACCGCAGCTCGCTCCCGAGCCCACCGTCGTGCTCACCGCAACCTCAGGAGGCCGCAACGCCCTTCCGTTTCCCCTCTTGTGCACCGTAGCGCCGTTTCCGCCAACGCCCGAGGTCCGGCAGCCGCTGAGCTCGACACCGGCGAGGATTACGGCCGCCCTAGCTTCTCCCGTTTGCCCTGTTAGATGCGCGCGAGCCTGGGCATTCCGTAGATGCCCTCCGCCGGCCATTTGGTCGCCGGAGGAGGAAACCCGCACCCCTCCGCCGTCTCTGGCTCCGCCGGCGACGAGCAGTGGGTCAACTCCGGCGAGTTGGCCGGGTTTGACCCTAGTTTGACTTCCCCAGAGCCACTGACATGCGGGCCCCGCCCGGCTAATTAAGTTAGGTTAGTATTAACTAAGTTAGATTAGTTTAGTTAGACACTGACACTCGGGACCCACCGGTCAGTTTGACCTGGGTCGCACGTTGACCTGCTGATGTCACTATGAGGTCATGCTGACGCAATAAACCCCTTTTCCGGATTTAAATAAATCTTAAATGATTTAATAATTTCAGAAAATTGTATAAACTTCTAAAAATCATAGAAATTCAACCGTAACTCCAAATTAAATAATTTATATATGAAAAATTATCAGAAAAATTCAAGGAATCCATCTGTACCATTTTCATGCATGTTAGAACAACTTATAGCTGTTGTTTAGCACAAATCAATTAAATGGCATTTGAATAATCACATATGGAGTTTGAATTTGAATCTTGTATTCAAACCAACTTCATTTAATCTGTTGCTAGTTGCATTAGCTCAAAACACATTCATATTGCCATGTCATGAGCATGCATCATATTGTGCATTGCATTGATTGTATTTCTTCGTTGTTGCCGGTATCTGTTCCCTCCCGATAGACGATGTTCCGACGTTGTGATCGTTGACACTGATGAAGACTCAATGTTATCTTCAGAAGTGCCAGGCAAGCAAAACCCCCTTGTTCATTCCGATACAATCCTACTCTCTCGCTCCTGCTCTCTTTTAATGCATTAGGACAACACCGATTCATCTGTTACTTGCTGCGGTAGCTGAACCCCTTTATCCTTTGCATGACCTGTCATTGCCACAAAAAATAGATGAAACCCACTAGCATGAGTAGGAGTTGTTTGAGCCCTGATGTGCCTACTCATTCATGCTTGTTTGTCATGCCTGCTACTGCTTAGAGTTGAGTCAGGTCTGATTCATCGGGGATGAATCAGAGGCGTGTGAACATGTCCTACTGTGTATGAGCTAAGTGTGTGAACACGATTTGGTAAAGGTAGCGGTGAGAGGCCATGTAGGAGTACATGGTGGGTTGTCTCATTGAAGCCGTCCTTAGGAACTGAGTTCTGTGTTTGTGATCCATGATTCAGCTACTACCATACATTGGGCCCTGAAATATGACCCCGCTCGACTTCTTATTCACCCAAGTCCTCTGTCCAGGAGTTGCAAGTAGTTTCTGGTGTTTGTAGTATGCTGGAGGCCGTGGACAGCACTGACCGTAGGGGTGGGCTGTGATGCGGTAGGCACGTGGCCGGGTATACCGGGCGCCCGTTTGGTGTCACGGAACCCTGTTCACATCGTTTGGGGCTGTGAGCGAAACTCCGGCCGGATCTCCTCATGGATGGAACCCGAATAGGCGATAAACCTGAACTAGAGACTTGAGTGTTTAGGTAGGTCGTGGTCTACACCCACGTCGGCTTTCGCTTGAAGTCTGCCGAGCACATGTCGTGTGCAGACGCTAAGTGGTGGAAACATGTATGAAGAAGTACACCCCTGCAGGGTTAATATCATCTATTCGAATAGCCGTGTCCGCGGTGAAGGACTTCTGGGTTGCTTATATCAGTTCATAGACAAGTGAAAGTGGATACTCTAAAATACGCAAGATAAGCGTGAGTGCTATGGATGGCGTTCTCGTAGGGAGACGGGAGCGGATCCATAGTGGTGTATTGATATGGTGAATATGTGGACTCGTGTGCGCCACCTCAAAAGAGTTGCTTGCAGTCGTAGTTTAGGATAGCCACCGAGTCAAAGCTGGCTTGCTGCAGTTAAACCCCACCATCCCCTTGTTGATAATGATGCATATGTAGTTAGTTCTGATGTAAGTCTTGCTGGGTACATTTGTACTCACGTTTGCCTATTTTATGTTTTTGCAGAGAGACTTCGGTCTCACTAGTAGTTCCACGTGGACTTCAACGTTTAGCTTGTTACCTCAGCTACGGTCTTGTGCCTCGGCAGTATCTGGTAGATAGTCAGGCTTCTCAGCCTTTTTCATTTATAGTTGTCTGTACTCAGACATGATAGCTTCCGCTTGTGCTTAATTTGTATGCTCTGATTGTTGGGTCATGAGACCCCTGTTTGTAATATCTCGCTCCTCGGAGCCTAATTAAATACTTGAGTTATAGAGTCTTGTTGTGATGCCATGTTGTATTTGCACATGTCGAGCATATTGTGTGTATGTTATTGAAATGCTTGGTATGTGTGGGATCTGACTATCTAGTTGTTTATTCTTAGTAGCCTCTCTTACCGGGAAATGTCTCCTAGTGTTTCCACTGAGCCATGGTAGCTTGCTACTGCTCCGGAACACTTAGGCTGGCCGGCATGTGTCCTTCTTCGTTCCTGTGTCTGTCCCTTCGGGGAAATGTCACGCGATGAATACCAGAGTCCTGCTAGCCCAGTGCTACAGCCTGGATTCACTCGCTGATGACCGACACGTTCGATGCTGGGTCATGGATGCCTGTCCCTGTAAGTTTGTGCCACTTTGGGTTTACGACTAGCCATGTCAGCCCGGGCTCCTTATCATATGGATGCTAGCGACACTATCATATACGTGTGCCAAAAGGCGCAAACGGTCCCGGGCAAAGGTAAGGCGACACCCGTGGGAATACCGTGCGTGAGGCCGCAAAGTGATATGAGGTGTTACATGCTAGATCGATGTGGCATTGAGTCAGGGTCCTGACAGCTCATAAAATTGGGGTGCTGCTAGGTGTCCTTGAACTGAAGGGTTCGTGTCGGACACGGACATGCATTGCATCAGGTTATCTTGATAAGGCTATCAAAACGGTTTTGGGCCTTGTGGCAAAGAAGGTTGGGGGCCAGGGTATGAGATACCTTCCCGACTGACAGGAGTCGTACAGAGATACGATTAGCAAGGAGTTGCTTACCGGATAGGCATGTTGTCTAGCAGTGATGCTAAAGCTCACTAGTCGCATGTGCTAGTCGAATCCTGAATCACTGAGAGTTTGCAAAGGGATGCCAACTTTAGTGGGAGTATTTATATTTAAGTCTTGAATTACTCTACATAAACACATTGCTTAGTGATTGCATATTTTCTATTGTAGATCAATTGCACCACCAGCTCAACCCAACTTTGCATTGAAATCAATTCTGGAAAAGGATAAACTAAATGGAACAAACTTTACCACCTGGTATAGAAATCTCAGAATTATTCTCAAGCATGATAAAAAGGAACAAGTCCTAGAGGATCCACTTCAAGAGGAACCTGCCAATAATGCTAGTGCCACAGCTAAGAATGCCTACCAGAAACTCGTTGATGAATCAACCAAGATAAGTTTCCTGATGCTGACTTGTATGGAGCCCGATTTGCAACAGCATTTCGAAAATGTTGAGGCGCTTACGATATGATCGAAAGTCTCAAGAGCATGTTTCAGACACAGGCTAGGACCGAAAGGTTCAATGTCTGGCGATCCTTGATGGATTGCAAGCTGAAGGAAGGTGATCCACTGAGCCCACATATGATCAAGATGATCGGATATGTGCAAGCTTTGGATCGTTTGGGCTTCCCACTCTTGGATGAGCTGGCTACTGATGCAGTTCTGGGTTCTCTTCCGCCCAGCTATGGGACGTTCATTTTGAACTATCATATGCATGGCATGGATAAGAAGCTCACTGAATTGCATGGGATGCTCAAAGTGGCAGAGCACGATATTAAGGAAGGCACACATCAAGTGTTGATGGTGCAGAAATTGGCTAAGTTCAAGAAGAGTTGGTCTAAGAAAAAGGCTAAGGCAAAGGGCACGGAGACGGTAACCTCCACCGCTGCACCAAAATCTGGACTGGACTCGAAGACCATTTGCTATCATTGCAAGGAGATCGGTCACTAGAACAGGAACTGTAGCAAGTGGCTTGCAGAGCATGGAAAGAAGGCTGGAAATGCTTCTTCGGGCAAAGGTACACTTGTTGCATATGTTATAGACATTTACCTTGCTGACATACCTAGTAGCTCTTGGGTATTTGATACCGGATCGGTTGTTCATATTTGCAACTTGATGCAGGGGCTGGTAAGAACTAGGCGTGTGGCACAAAGGGAGATTGACATTAGGGTCGGCAACAAAGCAAGAGTTACTGCGTTGGAAGTCGGCATGATGCAGCTCCAGCTTCCTTCTAGATTTATTTTGGAATTGAATAATTGTTATTACATTTCTGCCTCATGCTTGATGAGTCAGGGTTACGAATTCAATTTAAAGGACAATGGTTGTTCGATTTATTTGAATGGTATGTTCCACGACTATGCACCCATTGTTGATGGGCTATTTATATTGAATCTAGAACATGAATCGGTCTATAACATGAATGTCAAGAGGCATAAACCTAATGAGATAAATCCGACGTAATTCTTGCATTGCCAGCTTTGACACATTAGTCTGAAATGCATGAAGAAGCTCCATGATGATGGGCTCCTAACTTCGTCTGACTAAGGGTCATTCGAGACATGCAAATCATGCTTGCTCGGCAAGATGACTAAGTCTCCTTTCGCGAAGAGTTGCGAGAGGGCGCCCGAGCTGTTGGAACTGATACACAGTGATGTGTGTGGACCAATGAGCACAACTGCCAGAGGTGGCTATCAGTACTTCGTGACTTTACCGACGACTTGAGTAGATATGGATATATCTATTTGATGAGGCACAAGTCAGAAACTTTTGAAAAGTTCAAAGAGTTTCAAAACGAGGTTGAGAATCAGCTCAGCAAGACTATAAAAGTTCTACGATCTGATCATGGAGGTGAGTACATGAGCCAGGAGTTTGATGATCATCTGAAAAGCCGAGGTATAGTACCTCAGCTCACACCTCCGGGTACGCCACAGAGAAATGGTGTATCGGAACAGAGGAATCGTACCTTGTTGGACATGGTTCTATCTATGATGAGCAAATTGGATTTACCCTTGTTATTCTGGGGATACGCTTTAGAAACTACAGCTTTCACACATAACAGGGTACCATCAAAATCCGTAGATAAGACACCACATGAGATGTGGACCGGGAAGACTCCCGGTTTGTCTTTTCTAAAGATTTGGGCTTGTGAAGCATTTGTCAAGCGACTTTTGTCAGACAAGCTTACACCAAGTCGGACAAATGCATATTTGTGGGATATTCGAGGGAAACATTGGGATATAGCTTTTACAACCGGGAAGAGAACAAAGTGTTTGTTGCTCGGAATGGGGTTTTCCTTGAGAAAGAGTTTCTTAGTCGGGAGACCAGTGGGAGGACGGTCCGACTCGAAGAAATTTGAGTACCACTCGGGGATGGCTCGACGGGTGATGAGATCATACCGGAGTCAGTCAGGGAACCCGTAGTGGAAGCGGCACCGGAACCACGGAGGTCAGAAAGATTGCACAGAGTGCGTGATGTATTGTTGCTAGAAAGCGATGAGCTGGCCACGTATGCGAAAGCGATGGTGAGCCCGAATCCGAGGCATGGCTAGAGGCCATGCATCTGAGTTAAAGTCCATGGATGAAAATCAAGTCTAGGACTTGGTTGATCCGCCGCCTGGCATAAAGGCCATTGGCTGCAAATGGGTCTTTAAGAAGAAAAACGATGTGGATGGGAATGTTCAGATCCACAAAGCTCGGCTTGTCGCTAAAGGATATGGAGAAGTTCAAGGAATTGACTATGACGAGACTTACTCACCGGTAGCGAAGCTGAAGTCGGTGAGGATCGTACTAGCTATAGATGCATATTTCGATTACGAGATATGGCAGATGGATGTCAAAACGGCTTTCCTTCACGGGAATTTAACCGAGAATGTGTATATGATACAGCCCGAGGGTTTTGTCGATCCGACTAGCACTAGTAAGGTATGCAAGCTCAAGAGATCCATTTATGGGTTGAGGCAAGCATCTCGGAGTTATAACATTCGTTTTGATGAGGTCATCACTGGTCTCGGTTTCATCAAAAGCAATGGGGACGCTTGTTTATACAAGCAATTAATTGGGAGCTCGATTGTGTTTTTGATCTTGTATGTGGATGACATACTACTGATGGGAAATGATGTTTCGATGCCGAACTCAGTCAAGGAATCATTGAATGGCAAGTTTTCAAGGAAGGACCTTGGTGAGGCAGTGTATATTTTAGGCATTAATATCTATAGAGATAGATCGAGGAGGCTGCTCGGCTTGAGCCAAAGCACGTACATAGATAAAGTGTTGAAGCGGTTCAACATGAGTGAGGCCAAGAAAGGGTTCTTGCCTATCTCACATGGTACAAGGCTAAGTGAGACTCAGAGTCCTTCGACATCTGATGAGCGAAGCGGGATGAGTCGGATTCTATATGCCTCAGCAATTGGATCCATCATGTATGCCATGATATGTACACAGCCTGATATTGCTTTTGCAATAAGCCTAGCAAGTAGATACCAGGGCAACCCAGGTGAGAGTCACTGGGCAGCGGTAAAGACTATTTTGAAGTACCTGAGAAGGACTGAAGAGATGTTCCTAGTATATGAAGGTGAGGAAAAGCTCGTTGTAAGGGGTTACGCCGATGCTAGTATCCAAACCGACAGAGATGATTGTCGATCATAGTCCGGATTCGTGTATGTCATGAACAGAGGAGCAGTGAGCTGGATGAGTTCCAAGCAAGATAAGGTGGCTGATTCTACCACAGAAGCCGAATACATTGCGGCTTGTGAAGCTGCAAAGGAAGGTGTTTGGATCCAGAACTTTCTGGATGATCTTGGTATTTTCCCAGCCTCGGTAAAACCGTTGGACCTTTATTGTGATAATTCTGGTGCCATCACACAAGCCAAGGAGCCTAGGGATCACCTCAAGACCAGACACATAGATCGGAATTATCACCTGATATGAAAGATCGTAAAGAATGGTGATGTTGAGTTATGCAAATTTCACACGGGTGCAAATGTTGCAGATCCATTGACTAAGCCGCTTCCACAATCCAAGCATGAGGGGCACGTTAGAGCTATGGGCATTCGATGTCTATTTTATTGACTCTACTGCAAATGGGAGACTGTTGGAGATATGCCCTAGAGGCAATCATGTATGATGATATTTCCTATGTGTTTATGAATAAAGATAGTCCTTGGACATTATCAATGATGTGTATCAGCAAGTACGTGACTTGTTTGTGGGACTATGCATTGTATGATAAACGTCCTAAAAGGTCCCTAGTCGAAAGGGCTGTGTGGACGCGCAGCCTACTAGACTAGCATATGACACGGTCGATGGCTTGGTCTCACTAGCCATGGAGCATTGGATGCTAACCGGATAATATGGACTCAGAAGGATCTGGTCGGATTCGACGTAGTCGGGTCCGAGTTGAGATAAGGTCCGAGTCGGACAGACCCAACTATGAGACGCAGTGATATGTCATCTATGAGTCTCTAGTACAACATATGTTCTATGTCCTAAGACCTGAGCTGGCGCATGTACTCGAGATGGTGATAGACTTGTTTTGGGCCAACCAAATGCTACTCCGTGACTAGGTAGTTACAAAGGTAGGTTTCGGACTTGTCCAGACCCATGCTGCGAGACATGGTCGAGCAAGATGGGATTTGCCCCTCAGATCAAGAGAGATATACTCTGGGCCCCTCGTGTGATCCGACCAGGATAAGCATGGCCATGCGATAAGGATTATGAGATAATCTGGTCTGTGGTCGGCATCACTGGAACGAGAAAGAGG
Source organism: Triticum dicoccoides (assembly GCF_002162155.2). NCBI lineage: Eukaryota > Viridiplantae > Streptophyta > Magnoliopsida > Poales > Poaceae > Triticum > Triticum dicoccoides. The sequence goes on from NC_041392.1 coordinate 393,141,254, forward strand.
TCAGGCTAGCACAAGGATGACAAACTCGCCTTGAGCCTGACAACATATATCGTGTGGCAAAAGGAATGGAAGTATGATGTACAGGTACGCCTAACCAGCTTCATAGTCTGCTTGGTGTTCGGCATGCCTTGCTAGGGGCCGCTACCAACCATGTATTTAGGAGCTTATCTGAACTACGACCAAGCTGGCTTGAACCTAAGGGGTCGCGTGCTTAAGGGAAGGAACCTACGAGGTCGGATCCGAGGACACTGGTCGGATGTGATACGAGCTGTGTTCGGATTCTGGCTGAGTAGACTTATGGGTTTTAGGGTCCGTGAGAGGCCCAAGTGTTGAGCCCTCGACAAACGCCTATTTAAGGTGGGGGTGCGGCACACTCATGTAGTTGATCGCTTTGGTGATGTCACTAAGGTTTGCATGTGATGCGAATAGACACCTCCACTTGCCGCCGATTGTGTGATCGGACCTAGCAGTCCGCTGCACGACATTCCTCCTGCACGCGCGGATACCGTTAGAGGCGGTGCACTTGCGCTGCTCCGACGAACCTGTACATGGGAACTGACGACCAGCTATTTGAGGGAGATCAGACGAGGAGGAGACGATCCACGCAGACGCGCTACCCCAACTCTTCTTCCGCTGCACGACACTACGCGTCTAGTGGTAACGATCTATGATCCATTCCCGTAGCATGTTCCTGGTTGTTCTACGCGTAGGAAAATTTTAGTTTGCAATCAACGCACCCTACAGTAGAACCCAACAGTATCGTGGTATCCCATCATTATACATTCTTGCCATTACAATGATAACCATTATAGCCCAATTTTGCGTATCTTACCCATCGAGACTAGCCTTTGAGTATTGCCGGGAATGTCACTTGTGCACATTAGTGGTCATACTTCACATTGCATACTTACCATATCATTTTGGTACATATCTTGGTATCATCTTTTGTGTCACAAAGTTGTCATTGCATGCACAATTGCTATCTTGGTTTGTGAAGCATTGCATGAGGAAAGAGCTCAAAAGATAAAGAGCCAACCAAGCTTTTAAGCAAAAGGGAAAGATAAGCAAAGAGCTTTTAAGCAAGAACCACAACATCATACTACCTTAAGATTGTCATACTAGATCATCTTTGATCATATCATCGGAATACCATACATAGAGCATACTTGGGATAGAAGTCGTTGCATTTTTGCTTAGTAGGTTGTGCACAAGTGTTTGTATCCGTTAATTGTGCAATCGTGCTAGTGTCTCTCTAGTGTTGTGCAACAAGAGCATTTTCCATGGATTCTACATTTTGGCTCATCCCTTGGTTGCACGGCCCCACTTATCTCTTTGTGTGTGTGTTTCAGTGTACCACATTTTTCTATTGGTCTACTTGTTGCATTTGAAAATTTGCGAATCTTTTCCAACAATATTTAAGCTCACTAACAATTGCATCAAATTTTGTGCCACCATCCTAACCGAGCTCCACCATAAGCGTTTACTTGTGTAGGTGTGAGAAATCGACAAGAATTGGTACCAATTGTGCTATTTCCTTGTTCCGCATTTGAGTGATCATTGATCCATCTTCAACATCGATCAATGTAAATTTGTTATAAGTTCTTATCTTTCTCCCACTCACATATTTCCTTGAAATGATGGATAGGTCAAGTACTTCTACCAACTGATGCGGAGCATCCTATGGTCATCCCCATGGACGTACTGTTGTCTCACCAAGTGCCAAGAAGACCTATGACATGAGCTAGAGCTAGAGGTCTCGAGACCGAGGTGACTTGCTTCCTTAGTGATATCACATATGATCCACTCTAGACATGGCTACTACCTAAGTCCGAAATGTTGTGCATGATTAGGTATCAATAGGACCCTGCCGAAGATGCACGTGAAGACGAAGAAGTCCCCAAGTTCATGGATGAAGAGAACCAATGGTAGGAGTCAAGAGCAGCTTCCTGGACCCAGACATCTGGCCATGACCCCGAACATCCAGCCCTTGGAGCATCTACAACGACAGCCACCAACTACCTACAGGCCCCGGACATCCAGCCTCAGCCCGGACATCCGGCACAACCCGAAAATCCGGCCCAAGCCCGGCAATCCAACGTCCTCTGTCCCGAATGCACCAAGACTGGCCCCGCCAGCCCGGACATCCGGCCCCTCGCAAAAGCCCGGGCATCCGGCCCGACGCCCGGACATCCGACCTCGCCCGTCTGCGCACAGTGTAGGGCCGAGGCCCATGTACCCCTTCGCACACCTAGACTATATATACTCCTCCTCCTCCCTCTTTCTAGGGCTAGCGTTGTGTTAGCTCATATGTGAGATAGAGCTTCGCTCATCCATCCGGATCTACTCCATTGCAAGGGACCGTTACCTTTTCGGAGAAGATCCACCTTGCCTTTAAGACCCCTCAAGACCTCCTCATGGAGAAGAACCGGTTACCTTTGTATCGTCCTTTGTTGATTGTGGATCTTGTATCTCCTTTTGTGTTTTGAGGATCTAGCATATGTGTGACCTAATCTCGTTGGTTTGAGTGTTTATCTCGTGTATTCCCTCATGTTTCCCCTCATGTTCTTCGTGTTCCTCATTGGGATCCGCTCCTTTCGTGAAAGATCAGCCATCAAGAGGTCCACCGTACATCATCCTGGAATAATGAGCCACGTTGATCATGATTTCGGAGCCTCCCCTCTTTGTTTTCTAGCCTTGTTTTCTTGATTTTGTCCCAAATTCATTCCCCACAAAAATAGCCCCCAATTTTTTTTGTGATTTGTTGGTGTGATGAAGTTTTGTTGGATTTGATCCACGGATTTCATGTGTTGCAGGTTGGTCTAGCTTTCCCCCATCTTTGCCCCAATTTCCATCCAAAAAATCTCTCGAATTTTGACCCGAATTTGCCTCTTCTAAGCGGAGTTCCTCGAGTTCGTCCACGGATCCCGAGCCCAGACATCCAGCCCGACCCCCGGACATCCGGCCCTCAAGCCCGGACATCCGGCCCCTGACAGCAACATCTCCATCCACCGCACCGTTTTCTGCCTAACTTCCGCCAAATTTTGCTCCGGCGCCCACATTCACTTCCGCATAACACCATCAATTCCGCATAGCACCACCATTTCCCGCAAACACCACCATCGCTTAACCGCTATTAATGTGACGGCGGCCCGATCTTTCGATTAGAGTGGGGAAAACTATCGATTTGGTGGATTTTGACCTTGACGATCTGGTTATACCGTACCTGATGATACGCCTTGACAATCACTAAACCAATCTCTGATAGTTATTGACCTTGCCGCAGGCACGATCAACCTGAAGAACGAGGTTCGAGTTCCTCCAAGCAATCAAAGAACAGGCAAGAACAAAACTGAATTGCAATCTCAAATTGCGGATGAAAAATTAAGCACACGAATTAGATTAAAAGTTTGGGTTCCATTGTGGATCTGACAAGGCGGAAGTCCTAAACGTCTCGTAGATGCAAAATTATAGCGATGGCTAGACAATACAATAAAACCCGAGTCTAAACCGTAATTTAGACTAGCTATTTATTAAGTGGATCGGCTGCCTCATGGTGTCCCCGAACGCTTGCCGTAGGAAGTCCGGACACTGCATGCATGACGTGGCGGTTGCTTCTGTTGATGAGACACGTTGGCCTGCTGTGGTGTAATTAGTGCACCAAAAAATCCTTTCGACCCAGCAGTTTACTCCTCTTGGCCCATTTAGTCAAAATCAAATTGCCTAGCCCTCGTGGCATTTGCATACATGATAGATGGGATGGATGGTTCGGTGGAGTGCATGCATGGATACTCACATGCATGCATTTATACAATCATCCATACGTATAAGTAGACATACACCTTCGTATCTTGACACGTGGTTTGTATAATTCTTTGTCAACTCTGCACAAAAAAAGAGATTGTGTTGTATTTCTATTCAGAATAATAAATTCATAATTTATATAATTATTAATAGAGATCGCCTGATTATTGTATATGCGAACAATATTTTTTGTTGTATCTCTACATGCTATGTCCACATCAGCTATCAAGTCCGACAATTTTGTCATGTTTTGCTATGAGAATTTGAGTTACGGTTCTGTGTTCTATTTTGTTTCGGCTATTTAGGTACGGTTCTACATCAACATCACCGCTACTCATATTTGCTATGGACACGTCATCAACAACGACCACTCCACCATTTTGACACCATGCCGTAAGCAAGAACGGTATCCTCATCTTGGTATCGTGATATCCCATCATTATACATTCTTGCCATTACATTGAAAACCACCATAGCCCAATTTTGCATATCTTACCCATCGAGACTAGCCTTTGAGTATTGCCGGGAATGTCACTTGTGCACATTAGTGGTCATACTTCAAATTGCTTACTTACCATATCATTTTGGTACATATCTTGGTATCATCTTTTGTGTCACAAAGTTGTCATTGCATACACAAGTGCTATCTTGGTTCGTGAAGCATTGCATGAGAAAAGAGCTCAAAAGAGAAAGAGCCAACCAAGCTTTTAAGCAAAAGGGAAAGATAAGCAAAGAGCTTTTAAGCAAGAAACATAGCATCATACTACATTAAGACTGTTATACTAGATCATCTTGGATCATATCATCAAAATACCATACATAGAGCATACTTGGGATAGAAGTCATTGCATTTTTTCTTAGTAGGTTGTGCACAAGTCTCCGTATCTGCCTATTGTGCAATCGTGCTAGCGTCTCTCTAGTGTTGTGCAACAAGAGCATTTTTCGTGGATTCCACATTTTGGCTCATCCCTTGGTTGCACGACCCCACTTATCTCTTTGCGTGTGTGTTTCCGTATACCACATTTTGCTATTGGTCTACTGGTTGCATTTGCAAATTTGTGAATCTTTTCCAACATTATTGAAGCTCACTACCAATTGCATCAAATTTTGTGCCACCATCCTAACCGAGCTCCACTATAAGCTTTTACTTGTGTAGGTGTGAGAAACCGACAAGAATTGGTACCAATTGTGATATTTCCTTGTTCCACATTCGAGTGATCATTGATCCATCTTTCACATCGATCAAGGTACATTTGGTATAAGTTCTTATCTTTCTCCCACTCACATATTTCCTTGAAATGATGGATAGGTCAAGTACTTCTACCAATTGATGCAGAGCATCCTATGGTCATCCCCATGGACCTACCATCATCTCACCAAGTGCCAAGAGGACCTATGTGTGACGCCCCAAGACCGGCGCTCCAAATGCCTTCAATCGGTTCCGAGATTCGTTGCGTGTTTTGTTTTTGTTTGTTGCATTCATCTTTGCATCAGGTGCATTGCATCATGTCATCATGCCATTAATTGTTTTCCAACTCCACTAAATAAAATGCATAGATCTTTGATCTATTTAAATTGAGGGAACTCACCTGGTGATTTCTCTATATAACATATCCTCCCAATATATTAGGGAGCTATTATAAATATTCCATTCTTTTGGAATTAACCATAACACACGTGCAAAATATTTCTCATGTCTATTCCTCTTTGAGTTTGACCTTCAAACCTTGCCAATATTTTTCTCATCTCTTTTATCGAGGCTCCTCTAAAATCTCAGCCCAATTAGAGTCCTTTCGAATGGGCTTCAAAATTGAAACATGTCGAATTATATTCAACATGTGTGAATCTATTTTCTCCAAAAATCCTCTTGCCATTTTATTTATATTCCTCACATTTTTATGAGTCCAGAAAAATTACCCTCGTGCACAAATTCTTTCCCTAACCCCTTCATCTTGCTTTCCCTTCTCTCCTTTGTTTTATGTTAAAGAAAATATGAGGGAGAGAGAGAGAGCACAACCAGCAGCCCAGGCGACTAGGCCTATGGCCGTTTCCCTCCAGCACCGGCCCATTTGCCTTAAGGCCCAGCCGACCCCCCTCTCTACTGGGCCGGCCTCCAAGGCCCACTTCCCCCGTAACCCTAGCGAGCTGCTCCTTCCCTTCGTCCGCCTGCAGTGCCGCACGCGCACGCAGCCACCCATCTCCATCGATCCCTCCTCCCTCTCGGTCTCCCTCGTCTCCACCCCGCCGCCAGGAGAGCGCGCGCGCGCTGCACCCCATCTCCCGTTCCCCACCTCCTCGACCCCCATCTCTCCCTCTCGACTAGGCCCCGCCGCCAGGAACCACTGCTCCGCCCCCTGCTCCCGGTCATCCTCACCGCAAGCCTGCTCCGCCGCCCTGCGCGCGAGCCCCACACCGTGACCGTGCCAGGCTCTTCTTCCCCACACGCTTCTCCTTCCCTTCCCGCTTCGTTTTCGTCGCCGTCATCTCCAAGTCAGAACCCGGCGCCCGGGACCGCCCTCCGCCGCCGGCTCTGTCTCCATCGAGCGCCGGAGACCCCGTTCTCGTCCAGGGTCCGGTCAGGTCCCGGCCTCCCTCACATGTCCCCGCGCTCTCCGCCGGTGAAGGCCGTGGCCAGGGAGCCGCTTAAACTCCGCTGGCCGCTGCTCCTTCTTCAATTTGGCGAGGACCGGCCATCCCAAGCCTGGATCCGCTCGTCCGTTCCATCCATGCCCTTCGACCACCGGAGACCCCTGCTTCTGTCGTGTGAGTACGCGAGGACGACGACCGTCGCCAAATCCTGCTCGAGCACCCTCCTGCGTTGACCCCTGCCTCTACGCCAAGTCCACTCATGCGTCTGTACACCGCGTCGTTGCTCGTTGCATGCCCAGACCGCCTTCGTGGGTTCTTTTCGCCAAGTACCGACGCCCACAGATTTTGGGACGCGCCAAGTTCGGTTTAAAGATGTTCAACTTCATCCGATGTGGATCTCGAGAAGTACCACGACGCCTGGAGCCCTCGGATACGTCAAGTTTGACTACACTTCGAGAAGAAGAACGCCAAGTACCTTTCCAAAAACGAACAAGTACCACTACATCCGGAGGCATCGGATCCGTCAAGTCCAACAACGACTGTGTACAACTATCGGCGACCTCGAACGACCATGAAACATGAACCTCTACTTCCCCTTCAAAACGTGTACCACTACCGCCGCCCGAACGTCTAGGGAACATGTAACACGACCATCGCTGAAGACCCCGTGGACGTCAAGTTCCGTGTCATGACCCCGAACATCTACGGACATGAACCACTACTTCCCTCGACGACCCTTGAACTACTACTTACTCTACTTCCCTCTACGAACTCGTTCCGTCCCGAAAACACATGCTTCAAAGGTATAACGTTGAGACGACAACCGTGGATGAATGTTGTGTGATACGAGTTGAACCCCGTGTTTGCACCGTGCCCGTTTGTTTCGTGCACGACCCTCGGTTGCCATGCCACCAACACATGGGACACCCGGTTACCGGGATCACCCCACCATCTCTTGCGTGTTCCACGCATCCTCACATTCCTCTTTTGCATCGATATCTCAATTGAGTTACCGGAACCAGAACGTTGCCGTGGCACCGTTTTCGTTATCGTCGCCGTGGCACCCCTTTCGTTGCCGCCACGATGACAAATGCCTTATATCTTATCATGTCAACATTTTCAAAAAACTGCATAAAACTTGCACATGTCATTCGCCTCATTATAATAACATTTAAATGTTTAAAATTGTTGTTGCACCAAATTGCTAAATGCATATGGGGATTTACCGTAATTGTTGTTTGTTATTTCCGGCCTCATTTAAACTTTCCTAAATGTTTAGTTTACTTATGCTCCACCTCTTTCCATGTTTAAACAACATTTAATTTTTTTGAGTAGTTTAAACGGGAGAGAACTAAATAATTAAATGTGGTGTTTCGTTAATATGCAACTCGTTGCATATTGAGCTCCACTTAACTTGTAGTTTTGCTTGTGCACTTTTCCATGCCATGCCTCATTAAACCGGACATGCGTCATACTTGGTTGTGCATCATGCCATGTTTATGTGATGGTTGTTTACTATGTTGCCTGCTTCTCTCTGGGTTGCTTCTGTTGTTAGCTTCGGTTTCGTTCCGGAGTTGTGGGGATCCGTTCGACTACGCCCGTTTGTCTTCTTCATGGAATTGTTCTTCTTCCTTGCGGGATTTCAGGCAAGATGACCATACCCTCGAAATCACTTCTATATTTGCTTGCTAGTTGTTCGCTCTGTCGCTATGTCGCGCTACCTACCACTTGGTATATCATGCCTCCCATATTGCCATGTCAAGCCTCTAACCCACCTTTCCTAGTAAACCATTGTTTGGCTATGTTACCGCTTTTGCTCAGCCCCTCTTATAGCATTGCTTGTTGCAGGTGAAGATGAAGTTTGTTCCTTGTTGGAACATGGATATGTTTGGGATATCACAATATATCTTATTTACTTTAATGCATCTATATACTTGGTAAGGGTGGAAGGCTCGGCCCTATGCCTGGTGTTTTGTACCACTCTTGCCGCCCTAGTTTTCATCATACCAGTGTTATGTTCCTTGATTTTGCGTTCCTTATGCGGTTGGGTGTTATGGGAACCCCTTGACAGTTCATTTGAATAAAACTCCTCCAGCAAGCCCCAACCTTGGTTTTACATTTGCCTAACAACCTATACCTTTCCCTTGGGAGTAATTAACCCGAGGGTCATCTTATTTTAACCCCCCGGGCCAGTGCTTCTCTAAGTGTTGGTTCGAACTAGAGCACCGTGCGGGACCGTCCCTTGGAAACTTGGCTTAGCTTATTCGGTGTTGCCCTGAGAACGAGATATGTGCAGCTCCTATCGGGATCTCGGCGCATCGGGCGGTCTTACTGGTCTTGTTTTACCATTGTCGAAATGTCTTGTAACCGGGATTGTGAGACTAATCGGGTCTTCCCAGGAGAAGGAATATCCTTCGTTGACCGTGAGAGCTTGTGATGGGCTAAGTTGGGACACCCCTGCAGGGTTTGAACTTTCGAAAGCCGTGCCCGTGATTATTTTGTAGATGGAAATTTTTTAATATCCGGTTGTAGAGAACTTGACACTTAACTTAATTAAAATGCATCAACCACGTGTGTACCCGTGATGGTCTCTTTCCGACGGAGTCCGGGAAGTGAACACGATTGTTGTGTTATGCATGAACGTAAGTAGTTTCGGGATCACTTCTAGATCACGACTGTCGGGTTGCTTCTCTTCTCGCTCTTATTTGCGTATGCTAGCCACCATATATGCTTAGTGCTTGTTGCAGCTCCACCTCATTACCCTATCCTACCCATAAGCTTAAATAGTCTTGATCTCGCGGGTGTGAGATTGCTGAGTCCTCGTGACTCACAGATACTTCCAAACAGTTGCAGGTGCCAATGATACCAGTGCAGATGACGCAACCCAGATGAAGTGGGAGCTCGATGAAGATCTTTATCGTTGTTTTGTGTATTTTCCGGTTGATCAGTAGTGGAGCCCAATAGGGACGATCGGGGATCTAGCATATGGGGTTGTCTTCTTTTATTTTGGTTCCGTAGTCGGACCTTGATTGTATTCTGGATGATGTATGTTTAACTTGTAATTGTGTGAAGTGGCGATTGTAAGCCAACTCTTTATCCCTTTCTTATTTAGTACATGGGATTGTGTGAAGATTACCCCTCTTGCGACAAACCTACCATGTGGCTATGCCTCTAAGTCGTGCCCCGACACGTGGGAGATATAGCCGCATTGTGGGTGTTACAAGTTGGTAATCAGAGCTATCCCCGACTTAGGAGCCCCCTGCTTGATCGAATAACTGACGTTGTTGAGTCTAGAACAAAATGTTTTGAGTCTTAGGATTATATATATCGGAGAGTAGGATTCTTTTTACTCCTCAGTCCTCTCGTCGCTCTGGTGAGGCCTCCTGACGTAGAAGTTTTCACTCTTCTCTCCTCAAATTTCACGGAATTTTTTTTAAGATCACGCAGGTATCTTGGAATCGTTCTGATGGTTTTGTAATGAGAACATTGTTCTTGGTGCCTCTTGACATTTAGGGGTTGTGGCAGTGTCCTGGGGAGTTGAGCTCCGAGGTGTTGTCGTCACAATTTTATCATTGCAGTTCTCGAATACCTGAGTTCGCCGGCATCAATTTTTTTATGCAGTTGTTGATATAACCTCGACGTCACCCAGTACTGGGGCGGGAGTTCGGGAGTATTGCCATAACTTGTATAATGGATGCTTTTGGAAGGTTCAGGTAAATGATTTCCGAAGGTTTCTTGGTTATGTGTTGAAGGATGGATATAGCTGAATGTAGGATTTGCTAGTTTGGGTGAGATATTATGCTTCCCGTGTATCCCCAACACCTGATTACATAACCAGAAAGTTTCGGGAGTTTATACGTTGGAATTCAAGTATCACGTAGGATATCCTTCCAACAGACACATGATACGATATGGGGTCTATCATATGTTTGTTTCTGGCTTATCCTGCAAACCAATCCTTTGTTTTGTTTTCTGTTGTGGTATTCGAGTTGCTTCGAAGTCAAATATTGATTCCATACCTTTCCTAAGCGGTGTTCTCATATTTCTATGTGAATACAAAATCCTTCTTGATCTTCGATTTTACCATCTCAATTTCTTCTGAACCGGTGTGTCTCTCTTCAAGTGGATCCGATCATTTTCAACATCTGCAAGATCAACTCAAGTCTTCTCAACGTTATTTGTTTCATCCGTCCCAAGTTGCCTTTGTTTTCCCGCCCTCCCGCCCTTTCTTTTTGTTCAAGGACTCAGATTCCTGAATGATGTAGGGTAGGAACCCTATAGGCCGATCTTTCACGAAAGGAGCGGATCCCAACGATGAAATACGAAGAACACGGGAGAGAAAACAAGGGGAAACATAAGGGAATCACTCAAACCAACAAGATCAAGTCACACATGTGCTAGATCCTCGGATACATGGAACGATACACGAATCCACGGACAACTAAGGACGATACAAAAGGGTAGCCGGTTCTTCTCCGAGAGGAGGTCTTGAATCCACATGGGGATCTTCCCGTAAAGGGGTCTTGAATCCAAGGTCGATCTTCTCCGTAGAGGGGCCGCGGTCTCTCTCATGGAGTAGATCCGATATGGATGAGCAATGCTCTATCTCTCAATGAGCTAAACCAATGCTGACCCTAGAAAGTTGTACGGGATAGAGTATATATAGTCTAGGTAACGAAAGGGTACACGGGCCTCGGCCCAAGTGGCCGCGCGCAGGCAGGGCCGGAAGTTCCGGGCGCCGGAGGTTCCGGGGAGGGTCCGGCCTACCCAGAGAGTTGGCGCGGTGGAGCTGTGCTGGCATCCGGGGGCCGGAAGGTCTGGGCAGGCCGGAGGTTCTGGGCGCCGGAAGGTCCAGGACGGGGTCCGGGCTAACCCAAGAGTTGGCATGCCTGGGCTGGTCGAAGTCATCGGCGGCCGGAAGCTCCGGGTCGGCCGGAAGGTCCGGGGGCCGGAAGTTCCGGGCTCTGGCCGGAAGTTCCGGGCTGTCCAGAGTTTTGACGCCTGTCTCTTCTTCTACAGTCCTCAGCTCTGAGTCTCGAGCGTTGTACCTGGTGACACATAGTATCTCGGACTTAGGCAGTAGCCATGTCTCACTTGAAAAGGGGGAAACTCAAGTAGGAGTGATGTCACCTCGGATTGAATAGCACGTGCCCTAGCCCTTGTCATTGGTCCACTTGGAGCTTGGATAGTTGAGGTGGCGTCCATGTGGATGGTCGTGGGATGCTCCGCATCATCTCCCCTCCCTTGGGGAAGATCCGTCCTTGGATCAAGTTCTTCATCACCATGGAAGGGAGAGAGATCTTTAATGTTGAAGATGTCGCTCACGTTGTATTTGTCCCGTGGGAGGTCGATCTTGTAAGCGTTGTCGTTGTAGCGTGCGAGCACCTTGAAGGGTCCATCGGCTCGAGGTCGAAGCTTAGACTTGCATTCTTGTGGAAAGCGCTCCTTGCGAAGGTGTAGCCACACGAGATCACCAATGTTGAAGACCATAGGTTGCTTGTTGACATTGAGCTTGGTCGCAAGGCGTTGTACTTGGCGCTCGATGGTGTTTCTTGTATCTTCATGCACCTTCTTGATATGAGTCGCTCGTGCACTTGCGTCCAAATTGATTCGCTCTTGGAGTGGTAGAGGTAGAATATCCAATGGTGACAAAGGGTTGAATCCGTAGACGACCTCGAAAGGGGACTTGCCGGTTGTTGAGTGTCTTGCTCGGTTGTAGGCGAACTCGGCGATGGGTAGACACTCCTCCCACTCCTTGATGTTCTTCTTGATGAGTACTCGAAGTAGAGCGGAGAGTGTGCGGTTTGTCACCTCCGTTTGGCCGTCGTTTTGAGGATGGTATGTCGTGGAGTAGAGTAGCTTGATTCCGAGCTTGGCGCATAGGGTCTTCCAAAAGTAGCTAAGGAACTTGACGTCGTGGTCCGAGACGATAGTCTTTGGCACACCATGTAGACGTAATATTTCCCTACAAAAGAGAGTAGCCACATGTGAAGCATCGTCTATCTTGTTACAAGGAATAAAGTGTCCTAGGAAAACCAAGTATGGAATCTTTCCCGTTGCGAGTCCTAGGTAAACCAAGTACAAAGTCCATGCTAATGTCTTCCCAAGGTTGGTATGGAATCGGTAAAGGCATATAGAGACCATGAGATTGAGCTTTGGACTTAGCTTTGCGACATGTAGAACACCGGTTGGTGAAACGACTGACGTCCCGAAATATCTTTGGCCAAAAGTAGCTCTTCGAGAGCGTGGCGAACGTCTTGTCGCGTCCGAAGTGTCCCATTAGGCCACCTCCATGAGATTCCTGCAAAAGCAACAAACAAAGCGAGGACTCGGGAATGCAAAGTTTATTAGCTCTCATAAGGTAGCCATCTTTGATGTAATAGCGTTCCCAAGATGTATTCGACAAACACTTGGCATAAGGAATGGCAAAAGTTGCATCATGCTCATATAAGTATTTGATATGCTCTAAGCCAATGACATCTAACTCAAGTTGCGTGACAAGCATGCAAATGCGGGAAAGAGCATCTGCTACTATGTTTTCTTTACCTTTGATGTACTTGATGACATATGGAAAAGATTCAATAAATTCACTCCATTTAGCATGACGCTTGTTCAACTTAGTTTGTCCCTTAAGATACTTGAGAGTCTCATGATCGGTATGAATGATAAACTCATGGGGACAAAGGTAGTGTTCCCATTCATGCAAAACGCGGACTAAAGCATATAGCTCTTTGTCATAGATGGAGTAGTTGAGTTGCGCTCCAGAAAGTTTCTCACTAAAGTAAGCTATGGGGCGCTTCTCTTGCGTTAACACACCTCCTATGCCATTACCACTAGCATCGCAATGAATTTCAAAAGGTTTGTCGAAGTTGGGTAAAGCAAGCACGGGAGCATGAGTAAGCAAATTCTTAAGCTCATTGAATGCGGTATCTTGGGATGGTCCCCAAACAAAAGGCGCATTCTTCTTGCTCAAAGCATGCAAAGGTGAAGCAATGGTGCTAAAATCCTTTACAAAGCGACGATAGAAGCCCGCAAGGCCAAGGAAACTACGCACTTGATGCAAGTTAGTTGGTTGCGGCCAAGTCTTAATAGCATTGATCTTGGACTCATCTACATGAACACCCTTAGAAGAGACAACAAATCCTAAGAAAACGAGCTTATCAACACCAAAAAGGCATTTCTCCATATTAGCATAGAGACGCTCTTTCCTAAGAGTTTGCAAAACGGTGTGGACATGGGTGACATGCTCTTGGATAGATTTGCTAAACACAAGAATATCATCAAAGTAGACCACAACAAATATACCAATGTAAGGGCAAAAGACATGATTCATGAGGCGCATAAAAGTGCCCGGTGCTTCTGAAAGACCCATAGGCATGACTAACCACTCATACAAACCAAACTTGGTTTTGAAGGCGGTTTTCCATTCATCACCCTCTTGTATGCGGATTTGATAGTAACCACTCTTAAGATCAATTTTGGAAAATATAGTGGCACCGCTAAGCTCATCAAGCATATCATCTAGGCGTGGAATGGGATACCTATAATGAACGGTGATAGCATTGATAGGTCTACAATCGGAGCACATGCGAAAACTACCGTCACGTTTTGGCACAAGAATGACCGAAACGGCACAAGGGCTCAAACTTTCACGCACATGTCCATGATCTATGAGATGTTTTACTTGCCTTTGAATTTCTCTGGTTTCTTCGGGGTTGACGCGGTAGGGAGCTTTGTTTGGAAGTGGTGCTCCGGGGATGAGGTCAATTCGGTGCTCAATGCCTCGTAGAGGAGGTAGTCCCGGAGGTAGCTCATCGGGAAAAACATCTTGAAATTCCTGCAAAAGAGAAGACAACACTAGAAGAAGAGTGTGAGAGGTGTTAGTTTGTGGTGCATTGTCCTTGCACACGATGACGTAGTGTAGGACACTAGATGGGTTCTCACACACTTCTCTCATCTCACGTTTGGTGGCAAATAGAACTAAGTTCTTGTTTTCGCTCATCGTGGAGGCACTCAATTTGGGCTATGGCGCTCACTCTCATTTTGATGGCTCACTCTCTCACCATTCTCTCCACGATGGGTGGTATGCTTGTCGGCGATCACTTGACTTGGCGACATTGGACGGAGGACGTACTCCTTGTCCTTCATCTTGAAGATGTAGTGGTTCGTCCGGCCATTGTGGACGACTCCCCTATCGAATTGCCATGGCCGTCCAAGGAGAAGATGAAAAACAGTCATTGGAACAACGTCGCACTCCAAGGTGTCTTTGTAGGCGCCGATCTTGAAGGAGACTTGTACTCGATGCTCGACTTGGATGGTGCCGGAGTCACTAAGCCATTGCACTTTGTAAGGATGTGGATGCTTCGTCTTGGGCAATTGGAGCTTGGAGCAAAGTTCTTCCCTTGCGAGATTGTGACAACTCCCTCCATCGATGATGACCTTGACGGATCGTCCATTGATGCCGGCCTTGGTGTCGAATATGTGGCATCGTTGGTCTTCTTCTTGGTGATGTTGGAGAGTCAAGACTTTTGAGACAACAAGTGCGGGACTTGAGTCTTCATCACAAAAGACTTGTTCGTCTTCCTTGTTCACTTGGCGGTGCATGGCGACTTGCTCAAGTGCTTCCATTTCACCTTCACTCATTGAGTCTTAAGTGCCACCGTCGTTGAAGACCATGATCCGCTTGTTGGTGCACTCGTAGGACTTGTGGCCTCGGCCTCCGCAAGTGAAACACTTGAAGGAACTCGTCTTGACGATCTCATCGGTTGGGGTTGATGATGATGAAGCTCTCGGCTTGAAGTGGCCCATAGTAGGGTTGCTTGTAGTTGGCGAAGCTTTCTTGGAAGTCGACTTGTCGATGTTGGAAGTAGAAGGTCTCGTAGTCGGTATTGGAGTAGTTGAAGCTTGGTTATTGGAGAAGCCGTAGGACTTGGATGAGAACTTGGCGTACTTGAAATCATCTTGCACTTGGCGTTCCGCTTTGGTAGCTTGGTGCACTAGCTCGATGAGATTTGAGTATGGTTGGAAGTCGGGGATCTTCTTGATAGGATGATTGAGTCCATTCAAGAAACGTGCCATTGTTTTCTCATCATCTTCCGTGACATTGGCTTGTATCATGGCAATCTCCATCTCCTTGTAGTACTCTTCAACGCTCTTGGTTCCTTGCTTGAGTTGTTGGAGTTTCTTGAAGAGGTCGCGGTTGTAGTAGGTAGGCACGAAGCGTGTTCTCATGACATCCTTCATTTGTGCCGAAGTAGTGATGGGTGGTTCACCTCTTGCCTCACGGCGCTCTATGATTTGTTCCTACCAAATGAGGACATAGTCTTGGAACTCAAGGGATGCCATCGCGATCTTCTTCTCTTCTTCATAATTGTGCAAATGGAAGATCTTGTCAACTTTCAATGCCCATGAAAGGTATTCTTCGGGATCGTTGCTTCCGTTGAACTTGGGCATGGTGAACTTGAGCTTGCCGTAGCATTGCTCTTCATTGTGTTGGGGTCGGGGATGATGACGCCCATGTTGTAGATGATTGTTCAACTCGTGGTGCTCTTGTCGCGGAGGGTTGTCAACCTCGTGTTGCTCTTGTCGCGGAGTATTCCCATTTTTTTCATGCTCTTGATGAACTTGATGGTCTTGGCGAGCTTGTGGAGGAGCGCGTCAAGCTCGAGGAGGAATTAGACGATGCATGCGAGCTTGAAGTCGTCGTTCGTGAATTTCTTCGCGAAGTGCTTCCTCTTCTTCACGGGCTTGACGGCCTCAGTCGGCAACGGCTCGAATCGCATCGCGTAGAGCTTGTTGCGCCTCAAGTGCTTGAGCGTCACGGAGTTTTTGTTCTTTACGTTGAGCCTCGGCATCTTGTGCATTTTGGTGTAGACGCGCGCGTTCTTCCTCTTCATGTTGGCATTGTTGTTGTCGTTCTCGAGATAGCGCAAAGGCTTCTTTGGCTTGACGTCATCGGTGCTCTTGAGAGTCGGTGTCCCGATGTGGATTGAGGTTTGCTTGACGGTCGGTGCACGCGGCTCGACGAAGAGTGTTCGATGTCTGTGTACTTGAGCTGGAGAGGGTAAAGTCGGAATGGCGACTTGAACGGCTCCTTCTTGAAGTGGAAGAAGAGCGGTTGAGCAACAAAGTGCGAATCTCGTCCATCCTTGTGTCATTCTCTTGCTTGTGATCGTCGAGCTTGTGGTCAAAGTAGTCCCTTGTACGTTGCTCGGAAAGTCATAAGTCGGCGGCAAGGTTGTTGATGCGTTCACTCATAGCTTGTTGCTCTTGATGCAAAGCATGTTGTCCACCAAAGAGGTGACTCTTGGTGACGAAGGAGTTCATGTTTTCGTCTTGCTCCATGAAGAGTGGGTTGGTAGAAGTACTTGGCCTATCCATCATTCCAAGACAAATGTGAGTGGTAGAAAGAGAAGAACGAGTACCAAATGTACCTTGACCGAAGTTGAAAGTGGATCGAGGATCACTCCAATGTAGGACAAGGAAATAGCACAATTGGTACGAGTTCTTGTCGGTTTCTCACACCTACACAAGTAAAAGCTTTTGGTGGAGCTTGGTTAGGATGGTGGCACAAAATTTGATGTAATTGTAAGTGAGCTTCAATAATGTTGGAAAAGATTCGCAAGATGCAATGTAACAAGTAGACCAAGCATATAAGGTACACAGAAACACACACGCAAAAAGATAAGTGGGTTTGTGCAACCAAGGGTGAGCCAAAATGTGGAATCCACGAAAATGCTATTGTTGCACAACACGAGAGAGACGCTAGCACGATTTCATGATAGGCGGATACAAGAACTTGTGCACAACCTACTTAGCAAAAATGTAACGACTTCTATCCCAAATACTTTGTATGCAAGGTGTTGTTATGATATGATCCAAGATGATGGAGTATGACAAATCTTAATGTTGTATGATGCTATGGTTCTTGCTTAAAAGCTCTTTGCTTATCCTTCCTCTTTGCTTAAAAGCTTGTTTGGCTCTTTGATGTTTGAGCTCTTTTCTGATGCAATGCTTGACGAACCAAGATAGCAAGTGAGTATGCGATGACAACTTTGTGACAAAAGAGATGATACCAATATAGGCAACAATGATGTATGTATGCTATGGGAAGTATGATCACTAATGTGCACAAGTCTTGTTGCCGGCAATACTCAATGGCTAGTCTCGATGGGTAAGCAACGCAAAGTAGTAAGGCTATGATGGCTATCAATATAATGGCAAGAGTGATATGTCCAATACCAAGATGAGGTTACCGGTCTTGCTTCCGGTAAGGTTTCAAAATGGTGGCACGAATACCAAGTCGTAGTCGAGGTGGTCGTTGTTGATGACGCGTCCGTGGCGAAAATGAGCAGCGGTGATGTCGATGTCGAACCGTACCTAGATAGCCGAAACACAAACGGATACGGTACCGCAACTCAAAGTCTCAAACCTCAAAGTAGCAATTGTGTTGGAGAGCGTCCAAAATTAGTTGGGTTATGCGGAAATGGTGGAGGTATGCAGAAGTATATATGGTATATGGTGAGCACCGGAACAAAATTTGGTGGAATTTGGGCAGAAATGTGGAAGTAGTGCAAACTTTCTGTCAAAGCCGGAAGTTCCAGGCAAGACGGAGGGTCTGGGGTCCGGATGTTTCGGGAAGGCCGGAAGGTCCGGGGGCCGGAAAGTCCGGGCTGGATCGGAAGTTCCGGTGGTCGGGATTCTGCCAAGAACAGAGACTTGGGGATCGTGGATTTGGGCGGAAAAACTTGGGGAAAAGCCCAAATCCGAAGGGGGAAAAGATGAAATTGGAGGAAAAAAGGTGGGGAGGCTAGATCTACGAGCCACACACAAACTTCACGGATCAAAACCAACAAAATCTCAACACACGAACAAATCACCCAAAAAAATTTGGGGCTATTTTTGGTGGGGATTTTCGGATTAGGACGAAAACAACACAAATTAGGCTAGAAACACAACGGGGAGGCTCCGAAATCATGATCAACGTGGCTCTAGATACCAAGATGATGTAGGGTAGGAACCCTATAGGCCGATCTTTCACAAAAGGAGCGGATCCCAACGATGAAATACGAAGAACACGGGAGAGAAAACGAGGGGAAACACAAGGGAATCACTCAAACCAACAAGATCAAGTCACACATGTGCTAGATCCTCGGATACATTGAACGATACACGAATCCACGGACAACTAAGGACGATACAAAAGGGTAGCCGGTTATTCTCTGAGAGGAGGTCTTGAATCCACAAGGGGATCTTCCCGTAAAGGGGTCTTGAATCCAAGGTGGATCTTCTCCGTAGAGGGGCCACGGTCTCTCTCGTGGAGTAGATCCGATATGGATGAGCAATGCTCTATCTCTCAATGAGCTAAACCAATGCTGACCCTAGAAAGTTGTACGGGATAGGGTATATATAGTCTAGGTAACGAAAGGGTACACGGGCCTCGGCCCAAGTGGCTACGCGCAGGCAGGGCCGGAAGTTCCGGGCGCCAGAGGTCCCGGGGAGGGTCCGGCCTAACCAGAGAGTTGGCGCGATGGAGCTGTGCTGGCATCCGGGAGCCGGAAGGTCCGGGCAGGCCGGAGGTTCCGGGCGCCGGAAGGTCCGGGAGGGGGTCCGGGCTAACCCGAGAGTTGGCATGCCTGGGCTGGTCGAAGTCATCGGCGGCCGGAAGCTCCGGGTCGGCCGGAAGGTCCGGGGGCCGGAAGTTCCGGGCTGTCGAGAGTGTTGACGCCTGTCTCTTCTTCTACAGTCCTCAGCTCCGAGTCTTGAGTGTTGTACCTGGTGACACATAGTATCTCGGACTTAGGCAGTAGCCATGTCTCACTTGAAAAGGGGGGAAACTCAAGTAGGAGTGATGTCACCTCGGATTGAATAGCACATGCCCTAGCCCTTGTCATTAGTCCACTTGGAGCTTGGATAGTTGAGGTGGCGTCCATGTGGATGGCGTGGGATGCTCCGCATCACTGAATCAAGTATCCATCTTATGGATGTGAAGACTCTTCATTATTGTCTTTCAATGTTGTACCCAGCGGTTCTCATGAAGATGCTCTACAAGTTCATCATTCTTCGTTCCCTTTCTTCTCCGGTGGTTTCAATTCAAGCTTTGTTGATCACATCCTTTTCCTCATTTCAAATGCTTTTCCCATGCCGGTGCACCTCATAATCATTCCCTGCTTGCTATTCAATTGTTCCAGAATGCTGAAGATATCTCGAAGATTCATGTTTCCACTCTGCTTTCGCTCAAGCTTCAAGCCATTTAATTCAACCGACACATTCTCTTGTTTAAATCGTTCAATGGTGTATCCTTTGAGTGGGCCCTAACCCACAGGTTTTTCCCCAGGATCTTACCTGACTCTTCTATTTTCTCAGAGCTATTCTCAAATCTTCTAAAGTTTGACGTAAGAATGAATTGTCATCAGTCAAATGTCTTTCTCCAAGATCTTTCAAATTATTTTCATCGTCGGTACAACCTTTATATTCCTCATTATTCTGGAGTGCCTCAATAATTCATGGTGTTCTCTCTCTTCATCATTCTTGGACTTTGAAGACCGAAGAAGAGTTTCTCTGCAATCATATCCGTTCTCTTGAAGATTCATGGTTCTAGATTGATGCCATCCTCTCATAATTTTTTTCGATTGTGAGAATTCTTTTTAGCTATCCGGAGCAATTCAAGATTCTTTTCAGTTTGATTCTCCGAAGGCCATCATTTCGGGTTTATTCATTCTCAGCTTTCAGCTATTGTTCTCCAAATCTTACCGGTGAATCATTCAAATATTCTCTAATCAGCTCGTGATCTATTCGTTCTCATGTATCTAAATTCCCTCAAGTATCTTCTTTCGTTCTCTAATTCTTCCTGGTGTTTCTTTATCTTTTCTTTGTTCATTTTCAATTCTTATGGTGGTAAGTTCAAGATTTCTATGCATTCTTTATCATATCAATTATTCATTGTTTAAATCCTACCGGTGGTCCATTCACTTTGTGTTATATCTCTCTTAATCCTTTCAACGAGAAAACGTAGTATGCGAAATCCATTGTGTGCCATCAATTTAAATTGGTGAAGGTAAGCATAATGTAATTCTTATTCTTGTTTCATCGAGTATATTCAATTCCTTATTCCGGAGGTTCATCAAATTCTCGGTTTCAATTGTTTCGTCTTTTCTTTTCCCGGAGTTCCAAGCTCTCTCAATTATATCATCGCGAAGATCCATCTAAATCATTACAAGGCTTCACCTTGTGTTTTCAACATCTCTTTCTTTTTATCATCATTTTGTTACCGGAGTTCTTCATGGAGGTTCTACATGGGTGGTTCGTCAAGGATTCATTCCATTCTTCAATTGTTCTTCAAGATTTCTCTCGAGCTAAGATCCGCCAAGCTATACTCTAAAATAAACATGGTGTTCAACACATGTCTTGTTTTAAGGAGTTCATGCATTCTTCATCTTGCATTCTGAAGTGCAATTCTTTCTACCTTATCTTTTGAGATGGTGTTATGTCATCCTTGACGGTTTTCCTTCATGTTTCATGGGTGATAAGTTGTCAGGAATGAGATATTTAAACCCATCAATCTCTTCATTGGAATTATCTTGGGTTATATTTCACCTAAAGCCTCCCCTAAGGATTGTTGCTATTTATGGTGCTCATAAATGACCCAAGTTCTTTATTTATCCTCTCGGTGAAATAAGTTTCTCGTCTCCTTGTTCATATCAATCCAATCTATTGTTTCCGATAGTGGAAAATTTTCACCTCATAGTTTGGAGATGTTCTCCATAATCCCACTACAAGCTTACTCGTTTCGTTGTTGGTTTTCCAACAACTCCGTTATAACCTTCTCGGAAGGGTGCTTTCCAAGCTCATTTGTGGCAGAAGTTGGCATTTTCTTCTCCATTCTTTTATTTCAATGATCTATCTTCTATTCTTTCTTCCGGAGTCATTGTGATGTTGCTCTATTCACTTGTCATCTCAAATTGTGAAGATCATGTTCTTTTCATTGCTTATTCCGTTTCAACCGGAGTGGTTACATGTCCTTCCTTGTCGCGGGAGCTCTTCATTCATGTCTTTCAACCCACAAGGTTCCCGTAATGTTCCTTGTTCCTCTTTTCTAACGGAGTGCTTTCAACTTTGTTCATCTCTGTTGTATTCTTTCTTTCTAGTTGTTCAACCTCTCAAGGTTCTTTGGTTTCACTCATTTGTCAAAGAAGCAACTTAGGTTTACCTCTTCTCTTCCTTTTTCGTTTCTCTCCGGTGCCATCCTAGATCTCGGGACAAGATCCTCTTGTAGTGGTGGAGTGTTGTGACGCCCCAAGACCGGCGCTCCAGATGCCTTCCATGGGTTCCAAGATTCGTTGCGTGATTTGTTTTTGTTTGTTGCATTCATCTTTGCATCAGGTTCATTGCATCATGTCATGATGCCATTAATTTTTTCCAACTCCACTAAATAAAATGCATAGATCTTTGATCTATTTAAATTGAGGGAAATCACCTGGTGATTTATCTATATAACATATCCTCCCAATATATTAGGGAGCTATTATAAATATTCCATTCTTTTGGAATTAACCATAACACACGCGCGAAAAATTTCCCATGTCGATTCCTCTTCGAGTTTGACCTTCAAACCTTGCCAATATTTTTCTCATCTCTTTTATCGAGGCTCCTCTAAAATCTCAGCCCATTTAGAGTCCTTTCGAATGGGCTTCAAAATTCAAACATGTCGAATTATATTCAACATGTGCGAATCTATTTTCTCCAAAAATCCTCTTGCCATTTTATTTAAATTCCTCACATTTTTGTGAGTCCAGAAAAATTACAGTCGTGCACAAATTCTTTCCCTAACCCCTCCATCTTCCTTTCCCTTCTCTCCTTTGTTTTCTGTTAAAGAAAATATAAGGGAGAGAGAGAGAGAGCACAACCAGCAGCCCAGTCGACTTGGCCTATGGCCGTTTCCCTCCAGCACCGGCCCATTTACCTTAAGGCCCAGCCGACCCCCCCTCTCTACTGGGCCGGCCTCCAAGGCCCAGTTCCCCCGTAACCCTAGCGAGTTGCTCCTTCCCTTCGTCCGCCTCCAGCGCCGCACGCACACGCAGCCACCCATCTCCATCGATCCCTCCTCCCTCTCGATCTCCCTCGTATCCACCCCACCGCCAGGAGAGCGCGCGCGCAGCACTCCATCTCCTGTTCCCCACCTCCTTGACCCCCATCTCTCCCTCTCGACCAGGCCCCGCCGCCAGGAACCACTGCTCCGCCCCCTGCTTCCGGTCATCCTCGCTGCAAGCCTGCTCCGCCGCCCTGCGCGCGAGCCCCACACCGTGACCGCGCCAGGCTCTTCTTCCCTGCGCGCTTATCCTTCCCTTCCTGCTTCGTCTTCGTCGCTGTCGTCTCCAAGTCAGAACCCGGGGCCCAGGACCGCCCTCCGCCGCCGACTCTGTCTCCATCGAGTGCCGGAGACCCCGTTCTCGTCCAGGGTCCGGTCAGGTCCCCGCCTCCCTCACATGTCCCTGCGCTCGCCGCGGGCAGAGGCTGTGGCCAGCGAGCCTCGTGAACTCCGCTGCGCCGCTGCTCCTTCTTCGATTTTGCGAGGACCGGCTGTCCCAAGCCCGGATCCGCTCGTCCATTCCATCCACGCCCTTCGACCACCGGAGTCCCCTGCTTCTGTCATGTGAGTACGCGAGGACGACGACCGACACCAAATCCTGCTCGAGCACCCTCCTGCGTTGACCCCTGCCTCTGCGCCAAGTCCACTTCTGCGTCTGTACACCGCGTCGTTGCTCGTTGCATGCCAAGACCGCCTTCGTGGGTTCTTTTCGCCTAGTACCGACGCCCGCAGATTTTGGGACGCGCCAAGTTCCATTTCAAGATGGTCAACTTCATCCGACGTGGATTTCAACAAGTACCACGACGCTCGGAGCCCTCGGATACGTCAAGTTTGACTACACTGCAAGAAGACGAACGCCAAGTACCTCTCCAAAAACGAACATGTACCACTACGTCCGGAGGCATCGGATCCTTCAAGTTTAACAACGACTGTGTACAACTATCGGCGACCTCGAACGACTACGAAACGTGAACCTCTACTTCCCCTTCAAAACGTGTACCACTACCACCCCCAAAACGTCTACGAAACATGTACCACGACCATCGCTGAAGACCCCGTGGACGTCAAGTTCCGTGTCGTGACGCCGAACATCTACGGACATGAACCACTACTTCCCTCGACGACCCGTGAACTACTACTTCCTCTACTTCCCTCTACGAACTCGTTCCATCCCGAAAACGCATGCTTCAAAGGTATAATGTCGAGACGACCACCATGGACGAATGTTGTGTGATACGAGTTGAACCCCGTGTTTGCACCATGCCCGTTTGTTTCATGCATGACCCTCGGTTGCCATGCCCCGACACATGGGACACCCGGTAACCGGGATCACCCCACCATCTCTTGCGTGTTCCACGCATCCTTACATTCCTCTTTTGCATCGGTATCTCAATCAATTTACCGGAACCGGAACATTGCCGTGGCACCGTTTTCCTTATCATCGCCGTGGCACCCCTTTCATTTCCGCCACGATGACAAATGCCTCATATCTTATCATGTCAACATTTTCATAAATACTGCATTAAACTTGCACATATCATTCGCCTCATGATAATAACATTTAAATGTTTAAAATTGTTGTTGCACCAAATTGCTAAATGAATATGGGGATTTACTGGAATTGTTGTTTGTTATTTCCGGCCTCATTTAAACTTGCCTAAATGTTTAGCTTACTTATGCTCCACCTCTTGCCATGTTTAAACAACATTTAATTTTTTTAAGTAGTTTAAACGTGAGAAAACTAAATAATTAAATGTGGTGTTTTGTCAATATGCAACTCGTTGCATATTGAGATCCACTTAACTTGTAGTTTTGCTTGTGCACTTTGCCATGCCATGCCTCATTAAACTAGACATGCATCATACTTGGTTGTGCATAATGCCATGTTTATGTGATGGTTGTTTATTATGTTGCCTGCTTCTTTTCGGGTTTCTTCTCTCGTTAGCTTCGGTTTCGTTCCAGAGTTGTGGGGATCTGTTCGACTACGCCCATTTGTCTTATTCATGGACTTGTTCTTCTTCCTTGCGGGATTTCAGGCAAGATGACCATACCCTCGAAATCACTTATATCTTTGCTTGCTAGTTGTTCACTCGGTCCCTATGTAGCGCTACCTACCACTTGCTATATCATGCCTCCCATATTGCCATGTCCAGCCTCTAACCCACCTTTCCTAGCAAACTGTTGTTTGGCTATGTTACCGCTTTTGCTCATCCCCTCTTATAGCGTTGCAAGTTGCAGGTGAAGATGAAGTTTGTTCCTTGTTGGAACATGGATATGTTTGGGATATCACAATATATCTTATTTACTTTAATGCATCTATATACTTGGTAAAGGGTGGAAGGCTCGGCCCTATGCCTGGTGTTTTGTTCCACTCTTTCCGCCCTAGTTTCCGTCATACCGGTGTTATGTTCCTTGATTTTGTGTTCCTTATGCGGTTGGGTGTTATGGGAACCCCTTGACAGTTCACTTTGAATAAAACTCCTCCAGCAAGCCCCAACCTTGGTTTTACATTTGCCTAACAACCTATACCTTTCCCTTGGGAGTAATTAACCTGAGGGTCATCTTATTTTAACCCCCCGGGCCAGTGCTTCTCTAAGTGTTGGTCCGAACTAGAGCATCGTGCGGGACCGTCCCTTGGAATCTTGGGTTATGTTGGTACCTGTACGCTTAGCTTATCCGGTGTTGCCCTGAGAACGAGATATGTGCAGCTCCTATCGGGATGTCGGCGCATTGGGCGGTCTTGCTGGTCTTGTTTTACCATTGTCGAAATGTCTTGTAACCGGGATTCTGAGACTGATCGGGTCTTCCCGGGAGAAGGAATATCCTTCGTTGACCGTGAGAGCTTGTGATGGGCTAAGTTGGGACACCCATGAAGGCTTTTTACTTTTGAAAGCCGTGCCCGCGGTTATGTGGCAGATGGGAATTTGTTAATATCCGGTTGTAGAGAACGTGACACTTAACTTAATTAAAATGCATCAACCGCGTGTGTAGCCATGATGGTCTCTTTCCGGCGGAGTCCGGGAAGTGAACATGGTACTTGTGTTATGCTTGAACGTAAGTAGTTTCAGGATCACTTCTTGATCACTTCTTGTTCACGACCGCTGGGTTGCTTCTCTTGTCGCTCTTATTTGCCTATGATAGCCACCATATATGCTTAGTGCTTGCTGCAGCTCCACCTCATTACCCTATCCTACCCATGAGCTTAAATAGTCTTGATCTCGCGGGTGTGAGATTGATGAGTCCTCATGACTCATAGATACTTCCAAACAGTTGCAGGTGCTGATGATACCAGTGCAGATGACGCAACCCAGGTATAGTGGGAGCTCGATGAAGATCTCGATCGTTGTTTTGTGCCTTTTCCGGTTGATCAGTAGTGGAGCCCAGTTGGGACGATCGGGGATCTACCATATGGGGTTGTCTTCTTTTATTTTGGATCCGTAGTCGAACTTTGATTGTATTCTGGATGATGTATGTTTAACTTGTAATTGTGTGAAGTGGCGATTGTAAGCCAACTCTTTATCCCTTTCTTATTCAGTACATGAGATTGTGTGAAGATTACCCCTCTTGCGACAAACCTACCATGCGGCTATGCCTCTAAGTCGTGCCCCGACACATGGGAGGTATAGGCGCATTGTGGGTGTTTCACTATGACACGAGCTAGAGCTAGAGCTCTTGAGACCGAGGTGACTTGGTTCCTTAGTGATATGACATATGATCCACTCGAGACATGGATACTACCTAAGTTTGAAATGTTGAGCATGATTAGGTATCAAGAGGACCCTCCCGAAGATGCACGTGAAGACGAACAAGTCCCCAAGTTCATAGTCGAAGAGAACCAATGGAAGGAGTCAAGAGCAGCTTCTAGGACATAGACATCTGGCCAGGACCCCGGACATCCGGCCCTTGGAGCATCTACAACGACAACTACCAAGTACCTATAGGCCCCAGACATCCGGCCTCAGCCCGGACATCTGGCACAACCCGAAAATCCGGCCCAAGCCCGGCAATCCGACGTCCTCCATCCCGAATGCACCAAGACCGACACTGCCAGCCTGGACATCCAGACCCTCGCAAAAGCCCAGACATCCGGCCCGACGCCCGAACATCCAACCTCACCCGTCCGGGCACAGTGTAGGGCCGAGGCCCATGTACCCCTTCGCCCACATAGACTATATATACGCCTCCTCCTCCCTCTTTCTAGGGTTAGCGTTGTGTTAGCTCATATGTGAGATAGAGCTTCGCTCATCCATCCGGATCTACTCCATTGCGAGGGACTGTTCCCTCTTCGGAGAAGATCCACCTTGGATTCAAGAGCCCTTCATGGGAAGACCCCTCAAGACCTCCTCACGAGAAGAACCAGTTACCTTTGTATCGTCCTTTGTTGATCGTAGATCTTGTATCTCCTTTTGTGTTTTGAAGATCTAGCATATGTGTGACCTAATCTCGTTGGTTTGAGTGTTTCTCTCGGTGTTTTCCCTCGTGTTCTTCGTGTTCCTTGTTGGTATCCGCTCCTTTCGTGATAGATCGGCCATCTAGGTTCCACTCTACATTATCTTGGTATCATGAGCCACGTTGATCACGATTTAGGAGCCTTCCCTCTTTGTTTTCTAGCCTTGTTTTGTTGATTTTGTCCCAAATTCGAAAATTCCCCACAAAAAGAGCCCCCAAAATTTGTTTGTGATTTGTTGGTGTGATGAAGTTTTGTTGCATTTGGTCCACAGATTTCATGTGTTGCAGGTAGATCTAGCTTTCCCCCATCTTTTCCCCAATTTCCATCCACAAAATCTCCCGAATTTTGCCCCGAATTTGCCTCTTCCACGTGGAGTTCCTCGAGTTTGTCCACGGATCCAGAGCCTGGACATCTGGCCCAACCCCCGGACATCCGGCCACCCCTGACATCCGGCCCTCAAGCCCGGACATCTGGCCCCTGACAGCAACATCTCCATCCACCGCACCGTTTTCCGCCTAACTTTCGCCAAATTTTGCTCCGGCGCCCACATCCACTTCCGCATAACACCATCAATTCCGCATAGCACCACCATTTCCCGCAAACACCACCATCGTTTAACCGCTATTGATGTGACGGCGGCCCGATCTTTCGATCAGATTGGGGATAACTATTGATTTGGTGGATTTTGACCTTGACGATCTGGCTATACCGTACCTGACGATACACCTTGACAATCACTAAACCAATCTCCGATGGTTATTGACCTGCCGTAGGCACGATCAACCTAGAGAACAAGGTTCGAGTTCCTCCAAGCAATCGAAGAACGGGCAAGAACAAAAGTGAATTGCAATCTGAAATTGCGAATGAAAAATTAAGCACACGAACTAGATTAAAAGTTGGGGTTCCACTTTGAATCTGACAAGGCGGTAGTCCTAAACATCTCATAGACGCAAAATGGTAGCGATGGCTAAACAATACAATAAAACCCGAGTCTAAACCCTAATTTAGACTAGCTATTTATTAAGAGGATCGGCTGCCTCATTGTGTCCCCAAACGCTTGCCGTACGAAGTCCGGACACTGCATGCATGACGTGGCGGTAGCTTCTGTTGATGAGACACGTTGGCCTGTTGTGGTGTAATTAGTGCACCAAAAAATTCCTTTGGACCCAACATGTTACTCCTCTTGGCCCATGTAGTCAAAATCAAATTGCCTGGCCCTTGTGGCGTTTGCATGCATGATAGATGGGATGGATGGTTCGATGGAGTGCATGCATGGATCCTCACATATATGCATTTATACACATATCCATACGTATAACTAGACATACACCTTCGTATCTTGACACGTGGTTTGTATAATTCTTTGTTAAGTCTGCACAAAATAAGAGATTGTGTTGTATTTCTGTTTGGAATAATAAATTTATAATTTATATAATTATTAATAGAGATCACTTGATTATTATATATGCGAACAATATTTTTTTTGTATCTCTGCATGATATGTCCACATCAGCTATCAACTCCGACAATTTTGTCACGTTTTGCTTTGAGAATTTGATTTGCTGTCGGCGTCCTAGGAACGGGGGTCCCCAGACTTGCCTGCCTGCGGCCCGCGGCGTGGCTGAGCCAGCAGGCCATACGTCCCATCTTCACCAGCAAAGCATCCAAGACCCTTGCGAAGGTCCAAGCCTCGCAAGGCGGACGACGCGAGACCTCCTCGGGAGTGGCCTAGTCGGTCAGGCTCACGAGGAGCGGAGATATCAAGGCGGGGCAAACCTCATGAGACCCTCATGACGTGAGCCATGATGCACGACACCAGGCAGGCGCCAGGCGGGCGCCAGCGCGCGCAGCGTCCTTGTTTCCTCTTTGGTGCTAAGGAGGCCAGCGCAGGCGAAGAGTATCGAGGCATCAGGCAAAGGTTGCTATATTGGTGCAACGAGACGAAGACCAGGAGGACAGCAAGACGAAGGTCATCATGGAGCCCAAGACGATGTCACCACCAGAGCCTTTGGCAGGAGAAGACCACTTTTGTCAGGATAGCTTGTACTAGCTCTCCCCCTTCGAATTAGCCCGCTATTGTTGGCTCCCTTCGCGCTCGATATTTGGGAAGAGGACCAGGGCCTATATAAGTAGAGCTAGCCACCATAGTAGAGACATCTCATCCTAGCTTGATCCAACCCGATTGAGAGCCTACTCACAAGAACACCTAAACCTCAGGAGGCTGTTCTTCCCTTGTACTGTTCATCATCAGACCTAGAGGCAATCCACCACCACCACACTGGAGTAGGGTATTACACCACAACGGTGGCCCGAACCAGTATAAATCTTGTGTCTTTCTATGTTGCGAGTTCGCCGAGTTCGTCCGCGAGATCTTAGTGAGCTAGGGCGTCGATTGGTGGGAAGGAAAAGACTTCGCATGCACCCGAGTGTTCGAACCTTAAGCGTCCCTTCCGTCAGTTCATCGCTCTGTCGCTCCGTCATCTCCATGGCGGACGCTCGCCGTGCTCGAGCTGAGCGCCGGGCTGCCCTCACCGCCCGCGTCGCTCAGACGGCTCCCGTCGGCTGGCCACATCGCCGTTCTCCGTCCCCCGCCGCCAATGCTGCCACCGGCCCGGCGGGGAACGAGCAGCAGGCATCTTTGCTGCATCCTTCAGTGCGGCAGGACAGCTGCACTGCCACTCCATCGCTGACCCCTGCCGGTTCTTCGTCTCACGCGCACCACGCTCCCATGGAGGCACGGGCCGCGTTCCTCGCAGTGAACGAGCTCCTGCGCTACCGCCCCATCGACGAGCTCTATGAGGAGTGGCTCGAACGCGTCGCCGAGCTCGTCCGCGCCGCGGGAGGCTCTCCAGTGCCGTCCCACTCTCTACCACCCCCTCAACCAGCCGCGGGCGACGGGGCTCATGGCGCTCCTGGACCACCTCAGCCCCAAGACGTCGCCTTGGCACCAAGGCGCGCGGCTCCGCGACGTGATCCGCTGCGCCCGGCGCCCACACGCGAAGAGAAAAGCTGTCAAGAAATCCCGCGGCCGCAAGAAGATGCACCTACGCTCCTCGTGCCACCTCGTCAAGACCAAGCTCCACCTCCGAGGCGGGCCCCGGCAAGCACGGCTGGCTGCCGCGCCTTCACTCCCGAGCTGTGTAGTGTCGCATGGCCGGGCAAGTGCAAGCTGGATCTGCCTCCTCACTACGACGGTACCGCCGACCCCGCGGAGTTCCTGCAGCTCTATGAGCTGAGCATCGAAGCGGCCAACGGCGACGAAAAGGTCATGGCGAACTGGTTTCCCATGGCTCTCAAGGATGGAGCTCGCTCCTGTCTCCTGAACCTGCAGCACGGCTCGATCTCCTCCTGGGACGAGATGCGCGACCGCTTCGTCGCCAACTTCTAGGGCACTCGCGACCGCCCCTCGGCCGCGGGTGATTTACGTCGCATCAGGCAGCAGCCAGGAGAGACCCTCCAGAAGTACATCCGGCACCTCAACAACACCCTCCTCAAGATCCCCAAGGTCACGGATGAGGCCATCATCTCCACGTTTTCCGACGGCGTCCGCGATGTCAAGATGAAGGAAGAGCTCACCATCCACGAGGAGCTCTGCACATCTCAGGAGCTGTTCAACCTGGCGAATAGGTGCGCAAGAGATGAGGAGGGGCGCCTCTCTCTCTCCTTGAGCCGCCAGCCGTGGGCACGGAGGAGAAGAAGGCCAAGGACATAAAGCGCAAGGAGGTAGCTGTGATCACAGTGGAGCCCGACATCAAGCAGGGCAGAGATCAGCCCGAGTCATCCAAGAATGGCCAAGCGTTCTACGCCTTCCACAACCTGAACACCCAGAATACCAGCAACTGTCAAGTGCTCAGAGCCATACGAGAAGGACGCTACGGTCGACGCCCCGAGCGCAACGACCGGGGTTACGACCACGGAGGAGGACGTGGAGGCGCACGCTAGGACGACCGTGGCCCGCGTCAGGAGTGGCGCGACCGACCTCATGAGGACTGATGGAAGGACCAGCCTCGTGAGGGCGCCTGGAGGGACCCGCCCCATGAGGATACCCCCCAGGGAAACACCGGTCTTCCCCCGCTGCCGCCACCAAGAAGGAACGACAACCACCACCTGGACAAGGGGGCTGGGGGCTTCCAGGAGCCACGCGCGATCGCCTGCATTTTGGGCGGCGCCCAGGACCTAGCCTCCCAGCGCGTCTTCAAGCAGTTTGCTCGCGAGGTGAACGAGGTGCTCCCCAAGCTCGAGGTCACACGCCCGCTCAGGTGGTCCCAATGCGCCATCAATTTCAACTCGGCGGACCAGCTCAAGTGTGCAGCCACCGCTAGCACCCTCCCTATGTTGTGTTCCCAGTCATCAGCAATGTGCAGGTCACCAAGACCCTCATCGACGGCGGCGCAGGGCTCAATGTCCTGTCCGTCGACACCTTCGACAACCTCCAAGTGCCATATGAGCAGCTCCAGCCCACCAAGCCTTTCTCAGGAGTGGCCGACGGCTCCACCACGCCGATAGGGGAGGTCCGCCTGCCTGTCACCTTCGGGGAGCGCAAGAACTACCGCACCAAGCTCATCGACTTTGACATCGCGCACATCCGCCTGCCGTACAATGCCATCCTCGGGTATCCAGCCCTGGCCAAGTTCATGGCAGTCACTCATCACGGCTACAACGTTCTCAAGATGCCAGGAAGTGGAGGAATCATCACAGTCCCGTGTGAAGAGAGGGATGCGGTGTGCTCCCTCAAGCGCGCCTTTCAAGCTGCAGCAATCCACGACCCTCACAGCAGAAATGAAGGCCCTCTGGAGGCCATCCCCAAGAAGAAGCAACTGCGCCGTGCAAGACCTCAAGAGGACGGCATCACGGCAGAAGCCACGTCAGGACCAGCGCCCGCTCCGGGGGGGTTCCCTTCGTTGCATAGGAAGGCGCGCCCGGCGCCCTCCTCAGGCAGGGCTTGGGGGCTCTCTTCCGGAGGGCCTCAGACCTTGCCAACCTCACGAGGGAGGTGCTTGGGCACCACTTGAAAGCGTGCTTCGCAGCACGTGACCCTCAAGAGAGCACAGGGCAAGGAGTGCCCACCACCCAGGAGTTCATCACCAAGACCATCCAGGAACTGCAAGAAGTAAGAGCCATACGCGGCGACAGCCGCCCACAAGGTGCAGCTCCGCATCCTGGTGAGGATGCTAGGCTACGCGTCTGCATCGACGTCCCATGGCTCAACAGGGCCGCATCTCAGGAGCGTTTCTGGCCTTCGCGTGTGGGCCGCTGCAAGGGCCCGCCGCACAGCTACATTTGTATGCCCTTTGGCATGCCGAGCGTGGCGTCGGCCTATCAGCGCAACATGCGACGTATCCTGGCGGCTCAGGAAGCCAGGTACCACGCCATTTTGGAGGAGATGGAGACGGTCTTCAGGGAACCTCCCGAGCCCCCAGAGCCTCCTGAGGCTTAGGGTTCTGGCGGCTCATGAGGAGTCATTTCTTCAACCCACGCCTTCAGCTGCACCAACTCTACTTCGTCTACAGAACCAGGTGACATCTTCCAAGCTCGTTTAGCTGGGAGCGCCCCACGGGCTACATTATTCCTAGGCCGCGTGGGTCCGTCCCTGCGGCATGTATCCATTTTGCTTATGTCTTCAGCTTACCTTGTTGGGGCCGCCCCTCGGGCTGCATCATTCCCAAGCCGCTCGGGCCGGACCTGGTGGCATGTACCTTCCTGCATTTATCCAAGTTGATCTGCTCTCCATGCCTAACCTGCCAACTGCTATCACCTGCTCGATCATCGCCCCCCCGGGCCTCCACACAGGCACGACGCTGGTGCATGGGTCCGTCCCTGCCACAACGACAAATCTGAGTGGTCGAGCTCTGGCTCGTGGCATGCCCCGCACACGTCACCTCACCAGGCCCTCAGTGCCTGCTCCTCATCCAGAGCAACTAGAAGTAGGCTGGCAGCTATAACGGCAAACCGTGTTTCTTCTTGTGCCTGTTCACAGGGACCCCGTGGGAAGGATAGCAGGCGGCACCGCAAGTCTCCTTTTCTCTCGTGCAATTCGCTTGTGCGTTAAAAGGGGGGCTCTTGAGCATCGCGACTCGGGAGCTCTTACTGGTTCTCCCGCCCTCACCCCCTGGCCTTGACCACGGCATCGCGACCTGGCATACCAGCGACGACTGAGCTCGCTCGAGGGCTGGGACCTGAGGACGTAGAGCACTAAGGAGAGCATGAGGGTAGGGAAGCTCGAATGGGCCAACCTAGCTATGCCGCACGAGTAGGCGCGCCGCCCTAGCGCAAGATAAGTCCCGCACTCGGATCGGCTAAATGTTTGGGCCTAATGGTCACTCACGCCTTGCCGCAGCCCTGTTGCAGCCACGTCAACTCCCTTTCTCGCCTTACCATGGCTACTTGAGCGCTAAAGGGGACCTCCTGAGCATCGCGGCTTAGGGGCTCTTACTGGACCTCGGGCCACACACCTCCCAGCCTTTACCACGACACGCGACCTGGCATACCAACGACGGCTGTAGCCTGCCTGGGGACCGGGACCTGTCGGCGTAGAGCAACAAGCTATCGCGAGGAAAGAAAGGGGGACCAAGCCTTAACGGGACATGCGTTCACCAAATTTTCATAACAGGGAAGATAAGCACAAAAGACATTACGGACCCTTACATGCCCCCACGGGGTAATTCATGATTCATTGCAGGAAACAAAAGCCGATGCTAAGGGAATCCTATCTACATCCTCCCGTGGTGGACGCCATCATCAACAATGGGCCACGGGAGGCCGACGCCAACCCCATCCAGATCAGTGGTGGCGACAGCCAGACGCCACAGCTCTGCTCCGAGCACGGCGAGAGCTCGGGGGCACGTAGCTGTCGTCGCTCGTCTTCGGAGTCTCATAGAGCTCACGAGAGCTGCTTGACTCCCAAGGGCTGCTGCTGCTGGAGTGGTTGCGAGCGGGGCGCGCATCAGCCTCTCGCTCCTCTCCGGAGCAGCACTCCAGGCAGGGGCCCTCGGCATCGAAGACCTTGAAGAAGAGCGTGGAGGCGCCGTCGAACTCAAAGTGGATCGTGAGGGCACCCCTCGCACGGCAGACCCGCGCGATCTCGCCCCAGCCGCGCATCATGAAGATCTTGCTGGTGGGGACCGCTTCGATCTCCGCTCCGGTCGCCGCAGCGCTACAGTTGGCGTGCTGCAGCCAGAGCTTGAGAGGCCCCCTCGGTGGCATCACATCGGAGAAGAACCAAGGGAAGCAGATCCAGGAGCTCGGAGGCATCGGTGTCCACAGCAACAACTCGCGCGAGGAGTCAGCAGCGTGAACCCCAGGGGTGACGGCACGCGTCGCCATGGAGCGGTGACCCTGGATGCGGCGTGGGCGGCGCTGCTCGTCACTCTCACCTCCCGAGCCTTCGGCTTGGGCGTACAAGGGCAGCGGGTACCCCGGAGGAGGCCACTCGCACCAAGGCCTCGACACCACCTACATCACTGCTTCATCACGGCGATGGATCGACCTCTTCTTCGGCGGAACAGGCCCTGGATCATCGTGGGGAGCCTTTCCTTTCTCTTCAGTAGAAAACTTTCTGATGAGGGCAATGTTGTTGGCAGTGGAGCAAGGAGGAAGAAGCAAGCAAGCAAGGAAGAGACGAGAAACGGGGGTCCACCCCCTCCCAATTTATAGCAAGAGAAGGCCAATCGGCATCTCCCACGATCGCAGGTAATGATGGTTTTCCTTGCATGTCGCAGGGACTTTTCAAGTCATGCAGTTGCCAAGGCAGCATGGGGAAGCGGAGACACCCACGTCCAATGATCCTCCACGCGTCAATCGAGGCCGCATGCTTTTGCGGCCCGCCATGCTCCGTACTTGGCCGTTGGATTCGTCGCGAAGCCAAGCCCGAGCGCACCTTGGGCCTGGGGGCTACTGTCGGCGTCCTCGTAATGGGGGTCCCCAGACTTGCCTGCCTGCGGCCCGCGGTGTGGCTGAGCCAGCAGGCCGTATGGCCCATCTTCACCAGCAAAGCATCCAAGACCCTCGCGAGGGTCCAAGACCTTCGCGAGGGTCCAAGCCTCGCGAGGCGGACGACGCGAGACCTCCTCGGGAGTGTCCTATCCGGGGAGGCTCACGAGGAGCGGAGATATCAAGGCGGGTCAAACCTCACGAGACCCTCGTGACATGAGCCATGACGCATGACACCAGGCGGGCACCAGGCGGGCGCTAGCATGCATAGCGTCCTTGTTTCCTCTTTGGTGCTAAGGAGGCCAACGCAGGCGAAGAGTACCGAGGCATCATGCAAAGGTTGCTATATTGGTGAAACAAGACCAAGACCAGGAGACGGCAAGACAGAGGTCATCGTGGAGCCCAAGACAGCGTCACCACCAGAGCCTTTGGCAGGCGAAGACCACTTTTGTCAGGATAGCTTGTACTAGCTATCCCCCTTCAGATTAGTCCGCCATTGTTGGCTCCCTTCCCACTCGATATTTGGGAAGAGGACCAGGGCCTATATAAGTAGAGCTAGCCACCACAGTAGAGGCATCTTATCCTAGCTTGATCCAACCCGATCGAGAGCCTACTCACAAGAATACCTCAACCCCAGGAGGCTGTTCTTCCCTTGTACTGTTCATCATAAACCCTAGAGGCAATCCACCACCACCACACTGGAGTAGGGTATTATACCACAATGGTGGCCCGAACCAGTATAAATCTTGTGTCTTTCTGTGTTGCGAGTTCGTCGAGTTCGTCCGCGAGATATTAGTGAGCTAGGGCGTCGATTGGTGGGAAGGAAAAGACTTTGCGCGCACCCCAATGTTTGAACCTTAAGGGTTTGCCGGAACCCCACATCCGACATTTGCGGTTTCGTGTCCTATTGTGTTTCGGCTATTTAGGTATGGTTCTACATCAACATCACCGCTGCTCATCTTCTCCACGGACGCGTCATCAACAACGACCACTCCACCATTTTGAAACCATACCATAAGCAAGAACGGTAACCTCATCTTGGTATCGTGATATCTCATCATTATACATTCTTGCCATTACATTGATAACCACCATAGCCCAATTTTGCGTATCTTACCCATCCAAACTAGCCTTTGAGTATTGCCGGGAACGTCACTTGTGCACATTAGTCGTCATACTTCACATTGCATACTTACTATATCATTTTGGTACATATCTTGGTATCATCTTTTGTGTCACAAAGTTGTCATTGCATACACAATTGCTATCTTGGATCGTGAAGCATTGCATGAGAAAAGAGCTCAAAAGAGAAAGAGCCAACCAAGCTTTTAAGAAAAAGGGAAAGATAAGCAAAGAGCTTTTAAGGAAGAACCATAGCATCATCTTGGATCATATCATCGGAATACCATACATAGAGCATACTTGGGATAGAAGTCGTTGCATTTTTGCTTAGTAGGTTGTGCACAAGTCTTCATATCCGCCTATTGTGCAATCGTGTTGGCTCATCCCTTGGTTGCGCTTCCCCACATATCTCTTTGCCTGTGAGTTTCCGTGTACCAGATTTTTCTATTGGTCTACTTGTTGCATTTGAAAAATTGCGAATCTTTTCCAACATTATTGAATCTCACTAACAATTGCATCAAATTTTGTGCCACCATCCTAACGGAGCTCCACTATAAGCTTTTACTTGTGTAGGTGTTAGAAACCGACAAGAATTGGTACCAATTGTGCTATTTCCTTGTTCCACATTTGAGTGATCATTGATCCATCTTCAACATCGATCAAGGTACAATTGGTATAAGTTCTTCTCTTTCTCCTACTCACATATTTCCTTGAAATGATGGATAAGCCAAGTACTTCTACCAACTAATGCGGAGCATCCTATGGTCATCCCCATGGACATACCTGAAGGAAATATGCCCTAGAGGCAATAATAAAGTTATTATTTATTTCCTTATATCGTGATAAATGTTTATTATTCATGCTAGAATTGTATTAACCGGAAACATAATACTTGTGTGAATACATAGACAAACAAAGTGTCACTAGTATGCCTCTACTTGACTAGCTTGTTAATCGAAGATGGTTATGTTTCCTAACCATAGACATGAGTTGTCATTTGATTAACGAGATCACATCATTAGGAGAATGATGTGATTGACATGACCCATTCCATTAGCTTAGCACCCGATCGTTTAGTATGTTGCTATTGCTTTCTTCATGACTGATACATGTTCCTATGACTATGAGATTATGCAACTCCCGTTTACCGGAGGAACACTTTGTGTGCTACTAAACGTCACAACGTAACTGGGTGATTATAAAGGGGCTCTACAGGTGTCTCCAAAGGTACATGTTGGGTTGGCGTATTTTGAGATTAGGATTTGTCACTCCGATTGTCGGAGAGGTATCTCTGGGCCCTCTCGGTAATACACATCACTTAAGCCTTGCAAGCAATGCAACTAATAAGTTAGTTGCAAGATGATGTATTATAGAACGAGTAAAGAGACTTGTCGGTAACGAGATTGAACTAGGTATTAAGATACCGACGATCGAATCTCGGGCAAGTAACATACCGATGACAAAGGGAACAAACGTATGTTGTTATGCGGTCTGACCGATAAAGATCTTCATAGAATATGTAGGAGCCAATATGAGCATCCAGGTTTCGCTATTGGTTATTGACCGGAGACGTGTCTCAGTCATGTCTACATTGTTCTCGAACCCATAGGGTTCGCACGCTTAACGTTACGATGACAATTTCATTATGAGTTTATATATTTCGATGTACCGAAGGTTGTTCGGAGTCTCGGATGTGATCACGAACTAGACGAGGAGTCTCGAAATGGTTAAGACATAAAGATTGATATATTGGACGACTCTATTTGGACACCGGAAAGGTTCCGGGTGAGATTGGGACAATACCGGGTCACCGGGAGGTTATCGGAACCCCCCGAGAGGTATATGGGCCTTATTGGGCCTTAGTGGAAAGGAGGGGAAAGGATCTAGGGAGGGGGCTCCCCCCAAGCCCAGTCCGAATTGGGAGGGGGGCCGGCCCCGCCTTTCCTTCCTCCCTCCTTCCTCTTCCTTCCCTCTCCTACTCCTAATAGGAAAAAGGGGACTCCTACTCCCTGTGGGAGTTGGACTCCCCCTTAGGGCACGCCACCCTCCTTGGCCGGCCCCCTCCTCCACTCCTTTATATACGGGGGCAGGGGGCACCCCATAGACACAACAATCGATCATTGATCTCTTAGCCGTGTGCGGTGCCCCCCTCCACCATAATCCTCGATAATATTGTAGCGGTGCTTAGGCGAAGCCCTACGACGGTAGCACATCAAGATCGTCACCACGCCGTCGTGCTGACAGAACTCATCCCCGACACTTTGCTGGATCAGAGTCCGGGGATCGTCATCGAGCTGAACGTGTGCTAGAACTTGGAGGTGCCGTAGTTTCGGTGCTTGATCGGTCAGGCCGTGAAGACGTACGACTACATCAACCGCGTTGTGCTAACGCTTCCGCTTCCAGTCTACGAGGGTATGTAGATAACACTCTTCCCTCTCGTTGCTATGCATCACCATGATCTTGCGTGTGCATAGGATTTTTTTTGAAATTACTACGTTCCCCAACAGTGGCATCCGAGCCTAGGTTTTATGCGTTGATGTTGTGCACGAGTAGAACACAAGTGAGTTGTGGGCGATATAAGTCATACTGCTTACCAGCATGTCATACTTTGGTTCGACGGTATTGTTGGATGAAGCGGCCCGGACCGACATTACACGTACGCTTACGTGAGACTGGTTCTACCGATGTGCTTTGCACACAGGTGGCTGGCGGGTGCCAGTTTCTCCAACTTTAGTTGAATCGAGTGTGGCTACGCCCGGTCCTTGCGAAGGTTAAAACACCACCAACTTGACAAACTATCTTTGTGGTTTTGATGCGTAGGTAAGAATGGTTCTTGCTAAGCCCGTAGTAGCCACGTAAAACTTGCAACAACAAAGTAGAGGACGTTTAACTTGTTTTTGCAGGGCATGTTGTGATGTGATATGGTCAAGACATGATGCTAAATTTTATTGTATGAGATGATCATGTTTTGTAACCGAGTTATCGGCAACTGGCAGGAGCCATATGGTTGTCGCTTTATTGTATGCAATGCAATCGCGCTGTAATGCTTTACTTTATCACTAAGCGGTAGCGATAGTCGTGGAAGCATAAGATTGGCGAGACGACAACGATGCTACGATGGAGATCAAGGTGTCGCGCCGGTGACAATGGTGATCATGACGATGCTTCGGAGATGGAGATCACAAGCACAAGATGATGATGGCCATATCATATCACTTATATTGATTGCATGTGATGTTTATCTTTTATACATCTTATCATGCTTTGATTGACGGTAGCATTATAAGATGATCTCTCACTAAATATCAAGATAAAAGTGTTCTCCCTGAGTATGCACCGTTCCCAAAGTTCGTCGTGCCCAGACACCACGTGATGATCGGGTGTGATAAGCTCTACGTCCATCTACAACGGGTGCAAGCCAGTTTTGCACACGCAGAATACTCAGGTTAAACTTGACGAGCCTAGCATATGCAGATATGGCCTCGGAACACTGAGACTGAAAGGTCGAGCATGAATCATATAGTAGATATGATCAACATAGTGATGTTCACCATTGAAAACTACTCCATTTCACGTGATGATCGGTTATGGTTTAGTTGATTTGGATCACGTGATCACTTAGAAGATTAGAGGGATGTCTTTCTAAGTGGGAGCTCTTAAGTAATATGATTAATTGAACTTAAATTTATCATGAACTTAGTACCTGATAGTATCTTGCTTGTTTATGTTTGATTGTAGATAGATGGCCCGTGTTGTTGTTCCGTTGAATTTTAATGCGTTCCTTGAGAAAGCAAAGTTGAAAGATGATGGTAGCAATTAAACGGACTGGGTCCGTAACTTGAGGATTATCCTCATTGCTGCACAGAAGAATTACGTCCTGGAAGCACCGCTGGGTGCCAGGCCTGCTGCTGGAGCAACACCAGATGTTATGAACGTCTGGCAGAGCAAAGCTGATGACTACTCGATAGTTCAGTGTGCCATGCTTTACGGCTTAGAATCATGACTTCAACGATGTTTTGAACGTCATGGAGCATATGAGATGTTCCAGGAGTTGAAGTTAATATTTCAAGCAAATGCCCGGATTGAGAGATATGAAGTCTCCAATAAGTTCTATAGCTGCAAGATGGAGGAGAACAGTTCTGTCAGTGAGCATATACTCAAAATGTCTGGGTATAATAATCACTTAATTCAACTGGGAGTTAATCTTCTGGATGATTGCGTCATTGACAGAATTCTCCTATCACTTTCACCTAGCTACAAGAGCTTCGTGATGAACTATAATATGCAAGGGATGAATAAGACAATTCCCGAGCTCTTCGCAATGCTAAAAGCTGCGGAGGTAGAAATCAAGAAGGAGCATCAAGTGTTGATGGTCAACAAGACCACTAGTTTCAAGAAAAAGGGCAAGGGGAAGAAGAAGGGGAACTTTAAGAAGAACAGCAAGCAAGTTGCTGCTCAGGAGAAGAAACCCAAGTGTGGACCTAAGCCTGAAACTGAGTGCTTCTACTGCAAGCAGACTGGTCACTGGAAGCGGAACTGCCCCAAGTATTTGGCGGATAAGAAGGATGGCAAGGTGAACAAAGGTATATGTGATATACATGTTATTGATGTGTACCTTACTAGAGCTCGCAGTAGCACCTGGGTATTTGATACTGGTTCTGTTGCTAATATTTACAACTCAAAACAGGGACTACGGATTAAGCGAACACTGACGAAGGATGAGGTGACGATGCACGTGGGAAATGGTTCCAAAGTCGATGTGATCACGGTCGGCACACTACCTCTACATCTACCATTGGGATTAGTATTAGACCTAAATAATTGTTATTTGGTGCCAGCGTTGAGCATGAACATTATATCTGGATCTTGTTTGATGTGAGACGGTTATTCATTTAAATTAGAGAATAATGGTTGTTCTATTTATATGAGTAATATCTTTTATGGTCATGCACCCTTGAAGAGTGGTCTATTTTTGATGAATCTCGATAGTAGTGATACACATATTCATAATGTTGAAGCCAAAAGATGCAGAGTTGATAATGATAGTGCAACTTATTTGTGGCAATGCCGTTTAGGTCATATCGGTGTAAAGCGCATGAAGAAACTCCATACTGATGGAATTTTGGAACCACTTGATTATGAATCAGTTGATACTTGCGAACCGTGCCTCATGGGAAAGATGACTAAAACGCCGTTCTCCGGTACTATGGAGAGAGCAACAGATTTGTTGGAAATCATACATACAGATGTATGTGGTCCAATGAATGTTGAAGCTCGTGGCGGATATCGTTATTTTCTCACCTTCACAGATGATTTAAGCAGATATGGGTATATCTACTTAATGAAA
Source organism: Triticum dicoccoides (assembly GCF_002162155.2). Taxonomy (NCBI): domain Eukaryota; kingdom Viridiplantae; phylum Streptophyta; class Magnoliopsida; order Poales; family Poaceae; genus Triticum; species Triticum dicoccoides. Next base: position 393,182,579 of record NC_041392.1, read on the forward strand.
CATAAGTCTGAAACATTTGAAAAGTTCAAAGAATTTCAGAGTGAAGATGAAAATCATCGTAACAAGAAAATAAAGTTTCTACGATCTGATCGTGGAGGAGAATATTTGAGTTACGAGTTTGGTTTACATTTGAAACAATGCGGAATAGTTTCGCAACTCACGCCACCCAGAACACCACAGCGTAATGGTGTGTCTAAACATCGTAATCGTACTTTACTTGATATGGTGCGATCTATGATGTCTCTTACAGATTTACTGCTATCGTTTTGGGGTTCTGCTTTAGAGACGGCCGCATTCACGTTAAATAGGGCACCATCAAAATCCGTTGAGACGACACCTTATGAACTATGGTTTGGCAAGAAACCAAAGTTGTCATTTCTGAAAGTTTGGGGCTGTGATGCTTTTGTGAAAAAGCTTCAACCTGATAAGCTCGAACCCAAATCGGAGAAATGTGTCTTCATAGGATACCTGAAGGAGACTGTTGGGTACACCTTCTATCACAGATCCGAAGGCAAGACATTTGTTGCTAAGAATAGATCCTTTCTAGAGAAGGAGTTTCTCTCGAAAGAAGTGAGTGGGAGGAAAGTAGAACTTGATGAGGTAACTGTACCTTCTCCCTTATAGGAAAGTAGTACATCACAGAAACCGATTTCTGCGACACCTACACCAATTAGTGAGGAAGCTAATGATGATGGTCATGAAACTTCAGAACAAGTTACTACTGAACCTCGTAGATCAACCAGAGTAAAATCCGCACCAGAGTTACGGTAATCCTGTTCTGGAAGTCATGCTACTAGATCATGATGAACCTACGAACTATGAAGAAGCGATGGTGAGCCCAGATTCCGCAAAATGGCTTGAAGCCATGAAATCTGAGATGGGATCCATGTATGAGAACAAAGTATGGACTTTGGTTGACTTGCCCAATGATCGGCAAGCAATTGAGAATAAATGGATCTTCAAGAAGAAGACTGACGCTGACGATAATGTTACTGTCTACAAAGCTCGACTTGTCGCAAAAGGTTTTCGACAAGTTCAAGGGATTGACTACGATGAGACCTTCTCACCCGTAGCGATGCTTAAGTCTGTCCGAATCATGTAAGCAATTGCCGCATTTTATGATTATGAAATTTGGTAGATGGATGTCAAAACTGCATTCCTGAATGGATTTCTAGAAGAAGAGTTGTATATGATGCAGCCGGAAGGTTTTGTCGATCCAAAGGGAGCTAACAAAGTGTGCAAGCTCCAACGATCCATTTATGGACTGGTGCAATCATCTCGGAGTTGGAATAAACGCTTTGATAGTGTGATCAAAGCATTTGGTTTTATACAGACTTTTGCAGAAGCCTGTATTTACAAGAAAGTGAGTGGGAGCTCTGTAGCATTTCTGATATTATATGTGGATGACATATTACTAATCGGAAATGATATAGAATTTCTGGATAGCATAAAGGGATACTTGAATAAGAGTTTTTCAATGAAAGACCTCGATGAAGCTGCTTACATATTAGGCATTAAGATCTATAGAGATAGATCAAGACGCTTAATTGGACTTTCACAAAGCACATACCTTGACAGAGATTTGAAGAAGTTCAAAATGGATCAAGCAAAGAAAGGATTCTTGCCTATGTTACAAGGTGTGAAGTTGAGTAAGACTCAATGCCCGACCACTGCAGAAGATAGAGAGAAAATGAAAGATGTTCCCTATGCTTCAGCCATAGGCTCTATCATGTATGCAATGCTATGTACCAGACCTGATGTGTGCCTTGCTATAAGTCTAGCAGGGAGGTACCAAAGTAATCCAGGAGTGGATCACTGGACATCGGTCAAGAACATCCTAAAATACCTGAAAAGGACTAAGGATATGTTTCTCGTATATGGAGGTGACAAAGAGCTCATCGTAAATGGTTACATTGATGCAAGCTTTGACATTGATCCGGATTATTCTAAATCGCAAACCGGATACGTATTTACATTAAACGGTGTAGCTGTCAGTTGGTGCAGTTCTAAACAAAGCGTCGTGGCGGGATCTACATGTGAAGCAGAGTACATAGCTACTTCGGAAGCAGCAAACGAAGGAGTCTTGATGAAGGAGTTCATATCCGATCTAGGTGTCATACCTAGTGCATTGGGTCCAATGAAAATATTTTGTGACAATACTGGTGCAATTGCCTTGGCAAAGGAATCCAGATTTCACAAGAGAACCAAGCACATCAAGAGACGCTTCAATTCCATCCAGGATCTAGTCCAGGTGGGAGACATAGAGATTTTCAAGATACATACAGATCTGAATGTAGCAGACCCATTGACTAAGCCTCTTCCATGAGCAAAACATGATCAGCACCAAGGCTCCATGGGTGTTAGAATCATTACTGTGTAATCTAGATTATTGACTCTAGTGCAAGTGGGAGACTGAAGGAAATATGCCCTAGAGGCAATAATAAAGTTATTATTTATTTCCTTATATCATGATAAATGTTTATTATTCATGCTAGAATTGTATTAACCGGAAACATAATACTTGTGTGAATACATAGACAAACAAAGTGTCACTAGTATGCCTCTACTTGACTAGCTTGTTAATCGAAGATCGTTATGTTTCCTAACCATAGACATGAGTTGTCATTTGATTAACGAGATCACATCATTAGGAGAATGATGTGATTGACATGACCCATTCCATTAGCTTAGTACCCGATCGTTTAGTATGTTGCTATTGCTTTCTTCATGACTTACACATGTTCCTATGACTATGAGATTATGCAACTCCCGTTTACCGGAGGAACACTTTGTGTGCTACTAAACGTCACAACGTAACTGGGTGATTATAAAGGTGCTCTACAGGTGTCTCCAAAGGTACATGTTGGCTTGGCGTATTTCGAGATTAGGATTTGTCACTCCGATTGTCGGAGAGGTATCTCTGGGCCCTCTCGGTAATACACATCACTTAAGCCTTGCAAGCAATGCAACTAATAAGTTAGTTGCAAGATGATGTATTATAGAACGAGTAAAGAGACTTGCCGGTAATGAGATTGAACTAGGTATTAAGATACCGACGATCGAATCTCGGGCAAGTAACATACCGATGACAAAGGGAACAAACGTATGTTGTTATGCGGTCTGACCGATAAAGATCTTCGTAGAATATGTAGGAGCCAATATGAGCATCCAGGTTCCGCTATTGGTTATTGACCGGAGACATGTCTCGGTCATGTCTACATTGTTCTCGAACCCGTAGGGTCCGCACGCTTAACGTTACGATGACAGTTTCATTATGAGTTTATATATTTTGATGTACCTAAGGTTGTTCGGAGTTCCGGATGTGATCACGGACATGACGAGGAGTCTCGAAATGGTCGAGACATAAAGATCGATATATTGGACGACTATATTTGGACACCGGAAAGGTTCCGGGTGAGATTGGGACAATACTGGATCACCGGGAGGTTATCAGAACCCCCCGGGATGTATATGGACCTTATTGGGCCTTAGTGGAAAGGAGGGAAAAGTAGCAAGGGAGGGGGCGCCCCCCAAGCCCAATCGGAATTGGGAGGGAGGCCGGCCCCCCTTTCCTTCCTCCCTCCTTCCTCTTCCTTCCCTCTCCTACTCCTAATAGGAAAAAGGGGACTCCTACTCCCTGTGGGAGTTGGACTCCCCCTTAGGGCGCGCCACCCTCCTTGGCCGGCCCCCTCCTCCACTCCTTTATATACGGGCGCATGGGGCACCCCATAGACACAACAATTGATCATTGATCTCTTAGCCGTGTGCGGTGCCCCCCTCCACCATAATCCTCGATAATATTGTAGCGGTGCTTAGGCGAAGCCCTGCGACGGTAGAACATCAAGATCATCACCACGCCATCGTGCTGACGGAACTCATCCCCAACACTTTGCTGGATCGGAGTCCGAGGATCGTCATCGAGCTGAACATGTGCTAGAACTCGGAGGTGCCGTAGTTTCGGTTCTTGATTGGTCGGGCCATGAAGACGTACGACTACATCAACCGCGTTTTGCTAACACTTCCGCTTCCGGTCTACGAGGGTACGTAGATAACACTCTTCCCTCTCGTTTCTATGCATCACCATGATCTTGCGTGTGCGTAGGATTTTTTTTGAAATTACTACGTTCCCCAACAATACCATCATCTCACCAAGTGCCAAGAGGACCTATGACATGAGCTAGAGCTAGAGCTCTTGAGACCGAGGTGACTTGCTTCCTTAGTAATATGACATATGATCCACTCGAGACATGGCTACTACCTAAGTCTGAAATGTTGTGCATGATTATGTATCAAGAGGACCCTCCTGAAGATGCACGTGAAGATGAACAAGTCCCCAAGTTCACGGACGAAGAGAACCAATGGAAGGAGTCAAGAGCAGCTTCCAGGACCCGGACATCTAGCCATGACCCCAAAGATCCGGCCCCTGGAGCATCTACAATGACAGCCGCCAAGTACCTACAGGCCCCGGACATCCGGCCTCATCCCGGACCTCCGGTCAAGCCTGGAAATCCGGCCCAAGCCCGGCAATCTGATGTCCTCCGTATCGAATGCACCAAGACTGACCCCGCCAGCCCGGACATCCTGCCCCTCCAGCCCGGACATCCGGCCCCTCACAAAAGCTCGGACATCCAGCCCGATGCCCGGACATCCGACCTCGCCCGTCTGCGCATAGTGTAGGGCCGAGGCCCATGTACCCCTTCGCCCACCTAGACTGTATATACTCCTCCTCCTCCTCCCTCTTTCTAGGGTTAGCGTTGTGTTAGCTCATATGTGAGATAGAGCTTCGCTCATCCATCCGGATCTACTCCATTGCGAGGGACTATTACCTCTTCGGAGAAGATCCACCTTGGATTCAAGACCCCTTCTTGGGAATACCCCTCGAGACCTCCTCACGGAGAAGAACCGCATTTGTATCGTCCTTTGTTGATCGTGGATCTTGTATCTCCTTTTGTGTTTCGAGGATCTAGCATATGTGTGACCTAATCTCGTTGGTTTGAGTGTTTCTCTCGTGTTTTCCCTCGCGTTCTTCGTGTTCCTTGTTGGGATCCGCTCCTTTCATGAAAGATCGGCCATCTAGGGGTCCACCCTACATCATCTTGGTATCATGAGCCACATTGATCATGATTTTGGAGCCTCCCCTCTTTGTTTTCTAGCCTAGTTTTGTTGATTTCATCCCTAATTTGAAAATTCCCCACAAAAATAGCCCCCCAATTTTTTTGTGATTTGTTGGTGTGATGAAGTTTTGTTGGATTTGATCCGCGGATTTCATGTGTTGCAGGTAGATCTAGCTTTCCCCCATCTTTTCCCCAATTTCCATGAACAAAATCTCCCAAATTTTGCCCCGAATTTGCTTCTTCCACGCAGAGTACCTTGAGTTCGTCCACGGATCTAGAGCCAGGACATCCGACCTGAATCCCCCGAACCCCCTGTCCGTTCCCTGCCTAACTTTCGCAAAATTTTGCTTTGGTGCCCATTTTCACTTCTGCATACCACCATCACTTCCGCATACCACCACCGTTTCTCGCAAACACCACCATCGCTTAACCGCTACCAATTCCACCAATTTTGTCACATTTTGTTTTGAGAACTTGAGTTGCGGTTCCGTGTCCTATTGTGTTTCGGCTATTTAGGTACGGTTTGACATCAACATCACCGCCACTCATCTTCTCCACGGATTTGTCATCGACAACAACCACTCCACCATTTTGACACCATACCATCTTGGTGTCGTGATATATCATTCTTGCCATTGCATTGATTACCACATAGCCCAATTTTGCGTATCTTACCCATCGAGACTAGACTTTGAGTATTGCCGGCAAACATCACTTGTGCACATTAGTGATCATACTTCCCATTGCATACATATAATATCATTGATCCATATCTTAGTATCATCTTTTATGTCACAAAGTTGTCATCGCATACACAATTGCTATCTTGGTTCGTGAAGAATTGTGTGAGAAAAGAGCTTAAAAGTGAAATTTGCGAATGTGTTGCCGTGTGTGTTTCCGTGTACCATATTTTGCTATTGCTCTACTTGTTGCATTGCAAATTTGCGAATCTTTTCTAACATTATTGAAGCTCACTAACAATTGCATCAAATTTTGTGCAACCATCCTAACCCAGCTCCACTATAAGCTTTTACTTGTGTAGGTGTGAGAAACCGACAAGAATTGGTACCAATTGTGCTATTTCCTTGTTCCACATTGAGTGATCATTGATCCGTCTTCAACATCAGTCAAGTTACATTTGGTATAAGTTCTTCTCTTTCTCCCACTCACATATTTGTTTGGAATGATGGATAGGCCAAGTACTTCTACCAATCCACTCTTCATCGAGCAAGACGACGACATGTCCTCCTACGTCACAAAGAGACACCTTTTTGGTGCACAACGTGCTTTGCATCAAGAGCAACAAGCAATGAGCGAACGCATTGACAACCTCGCCACCGACTTGCAACTCTCCGAGCAACATACAAGAGACTATTTCGGTAACAAGCTTGATGACCACAAGCAAGAGAATGACGCAAGAATGGACGAGATTCATGCTTTGTTGCTCAACCGCTCTTCTTCCACTTTTCGTCCTCCTCAAGATAGAGCCGCTCTAGTCGATACTCTGACTACACCATTTCTGGCTCAAGTACACCGATATCGAATACTCTTTGATGTGCCGTGTGCCAAGATCGTCAAGCAAACCGCAACCCTCTACACGACAACAATTCTCAAGAGCAACGACACCATCAAAACCAAGCTAGTTTTGCACAAGCACGAGAACGGCAACACCAACACCAACAAGAAGAGGAAGAGCGAGCGCGACTACACCAAGATGCATGCCGAGGCACAACGTCAAGAACAAAAATTTTGAGAAGCTCAAGCACTTGAGGCACAACGTGCCCTTCGAGATTCAAGTCGAGCCGTAGCCACACGCAACCGACAAGCTCATGAGCAACAAGAAGCACTTCGCGAAGAGGTTCAAGAGAGGATTTTTTAATCAAGAGTGCATCGTCAAGTCCCTCAAGCTCCTCCACAAGCTTGACAAGAACCTCAAGTTCAATAAGAGCAAGAGGACAATACAAATCCTCCAAGACAAGAGCAAGTTGAGGGAGACAATCCTCCTCGTCAAGGATGTCATCATCCCCGACCCCAACACAATGAAGAGCAATGCTACGGCAAGCTAAAGTTCACCATGCCCAAGTTTTCCGGAAGCAATGATCCCGAAGAGTACCTATCATGGGCATTGAAGGTTGACCAAATCTTCCGCTTCCACAACTATGAGGAAGATAAGAATATCATGATGGCATCCCTTGAGTTCCAAGATTATGTCCTCATTTGGTGGGAACAAGTCATTGAGCGTCAGCAGGCAAGAGGTGAACCACCCATCACTACTTGGGTGCAAATGAAGGTGTCATGAGAGCATGCTTCGTGCCAACTTACTACAACCGCAACTTCTTCAAGAAACTCCAACTCCTCAAGCAAGGAACCAAGAGCGTTGAAGAATACTACAAGGAAATGGAGCTTGCCATGATAAGAGCTAATGTCATGGAAGATGATGAGCAAACTATAGCACGTTTCTTGAATGGACTCAATCATCCTATCAAGAAGATCGCCGACTTCCAACCATACTAGAACCTCATCGAGCTAGTGCATCAAGCTACCAAAGCGGAACAAAAGTGCAATATGACTTCAAGTATGCCAAGTTCTCATCCAAGTCCTAGGGATTCTCCAACACCCAATCTTCAACGACTCCAACACCTTCTACATCAACCAAGCCATCTACAAGCAACGGCGACAAGTCGAGTTACAAGAAAACTTCGACAACCTCAAGTCATCCTCCTACAACAAGCAACTTCAAGCCAAGAGCTTCATCATCATCTACCCCAACCGATGAGACCATCAAGTCAAGTTCTTTCAAATGCTTCACATGCGGAGGCCGAGGCCACAAGTCCTTTGAGTGTACCAACAAGCGCACCATGATCCTCAACGACGGTGGTACATACGACTGCATGAGTGAAGGAGAAATGGAAGCACTTGAGCAAGTGGCCATGCACCGGCAAGTGAACAAAGATGAAGATGATCAAGTCTTCTGTGACGAAGATTCAAGCCCCGCTCTCATTGTCTCCAAGGTCTTGACTCTTCAACATCAACAAGAAGAAGACCAAATATGCCATATATTCCATACCAAGGCCGACATCAATGGAAGGTCCGTCAAGGTCATCATCAATGGAGGGAGTTGTCATAACTTGGCAAGTGAAGAAATATGCTCCAAGCTCCAATTGGTCAAGATGAAGCACCCACATCCCTACAAAGTTCAATGGCTTAGTGACTCCGGCACTATCCAAGTCGAGCATAGAGTACAAGTCTCCTTCAAGATCGGAGCTTACGAAGACACTTTGGAGTGTGATGTTGTTCCAATGTCCGTTTGCCACCTTCTTCTTGGGCGGCCATGGCAATTTCATCGGGGTGTCATCCACAACGGTCGAACGAATCACTACATCTTTAAGATGAAAGGAAAGGAGTATGTACTTGGACCTTTGTCTCCAAGCCAAGTGATCACCGACAAGCAAACCACCCATCGTGGAGAGAATAGTGAGAGAGTGAACCACCAAAAAGAGAGTGAGCGCCACAAACCCAAATTGAGTGCCTCCACGTTGAGCGACAAGAAGAGCTTAGTTCTATTCGCCACCAAATGTGAGATGAGAGACGTGTGTGCAAACCCATCAAGTGTCATGCACTATGTCCTTTTGTGCAAGGACGGGGCACCAAAAGCTAACTCCTCTCACAATCTACCTTTAGTTTTATCTTCTCTATTTCAGGAATTCAAAGATGTTTTCCTCGATGAGCTACCTCCGGGTTTACCTCCACTAAAAGCCATCGAGCACCGAATCGACCTCATCCCCGGAGCACCCCTTCCTAACAAGGCTCCCTACCACATCAACCCCGAGGAAACTAAGGAGATCCAATGGCAAGTACAACAATGACCATGTGCAAGAAAGTTTGACCCCTTGTGCCATCCGGGTAACCCTTGTTCCCAAGAAAGATGGTACATATCGCATGTGTTCCAATTGTCATCATATCAATGCTATTACCGTGCATTATCGTTACCCTATTCCACGCCTAGATGATATGCTTGATGAGCTTAGCGGAGCAACAATTTTCTCTAAAATTGATCTTAAAAGTGGCTACTCTCAAATACGCATCCAAGAAGGTGATGGATGGAAAACCGCATTTAAGACCAAGTCTGGCTCATATGAATGGTTTGTTATGCCAATGGGTTTATTCTAAGCACCCGGCACTTTCATGCGACTCATGCATTTTGTTTTTCGACCCTATATGTATGTATTTGTTGTGGTCTACTTTGACGATATTCTTGTCTTTAGCAAATCTCTAAAAGACCATGTCACCCACCTTCGAACCATGCTACAAACTCTTAGAAAAGAGCACCTTTATGCTAACATGGAAAAATGCCTTTTTGGTGTTGATAAGCTTGTTTTCTTGGGTTTCGTTGTGTCTTCTAAGGGTGTTCATGTTGATGAATCCAAGATCAATGCTATTAAAACTTGGCCCCAACCAAGCAACTTGCAACAAGTGAGTAGCTTCCTTGGTTTAGCCGGTTTCTACCATAGATTTTTGAAGGATTTTAGCACCATTGCTTCTCATTTACATGCTTTGAGTAAGAAAAATGCACCCTTTGTTTGGGGACCATCTCAAGATAGAGAATTTAATGAGCTTAAGAATTTTCTTACTCATGCTCCCGTCCTTGCATTACCAAACTTTGACAAACCCTTTGGAATTCAATGCGATGCTAGTGGTAATGGCATAGGAGGTGTGTTAACGCAAGAGAAGCGCCCCGTATCTTACTTTAGTGAGAAACTGATGCAGAGCATCCCAAGGTCATCCCCATGGACCTACCTACGTCTCCTATGACACTAGTTGGACCAATGACAAGAGCACGAGCAAATTCTATCGAGGATAAGGTGTACTCACTCCTATCTGAACTACCACTTTCTATACATGAGACATGGATACTACCTCAAGCGGAAACACTATGTGTGATCAGGTACTTGTGTCACATCCCAAGTTCTGGTAATGCCTAGTGCTAACATATGGTGTTGCATCATGTCTACTTTACTCAGAAAATTGAAATGGGGATGACAGAACCCCCAGCACCCCATTACTCCAGCTAGGATTTACTAAAATATTTTTCAATGAACCTGAAATGCCCTTCTAAAATGTTCATCATCTTTGCCTTGGTCTTAAACCTCTGATAGAAATGGTGCACATATTTCTAGGACATCATAGGGTCACTGAATTAAATCATACTCTATTTGCATTCGGGCATTTAAATGCTATAGAATATTTTAGATGTCCAAATAATCCTAAACTGAAATGTTCCATGTTGGTTATATGCTAAACAGTGGGCATGAGCAGTTTGGTGATTTTTGAAAGTGCCTAAGCATTTTTAGAAAAGCCACAAAGTTGCAGAAAAATATAAAACAGGAAATAAAATAGAGAAAGGAGAAACTTACCTGGCTTACCTACAGCCCAGCTGTGCGGCCCAACACTGTAGCTAGCCCAGCCCAACTCCTCCCCTGTCTTCAACCTCGTGCCAGTAGGCACGAGGGCATGTGCCCGCGGCATGCACGCGCGTGCCCGGCCACCTCCTGCTTTCCCGGGGCGCCCTGAGCCTTCCGTCGCGCCACGCCACCCCCCAAGACCCATATGGATCAATCTCTCCCTCCCTCGCTCTCCCCCTCGCCTGTTCCCCGCCATGGCTGAAGCCTCCATGGACGCACCGCCGCCATTCGCCGCTGCCATCGCCCTTCCCACGCCATCCAGCTATGCCACGAGCTCCGCCTCGACCCCCGCGTCATCTGCACCAATCCAGGCGCCGCCAGGAGCTCCGTGACGACGACTCCAAGCTCTTCTTCCTCCTCGTACCTGTGGATCACCACCGTCAATTCGCCGGCCCCCGTGCCTCCCCTGCCTCGCCAGCAGCACCAGAAGAACTGCGGTGAGCTGCTGCACGTTTCCCACATGCCCCGTTGCCTAATTTGCGTCCTAGCTAGCTCCACCACCCCGCCCGAAAGCTTGCTCGCCGCCGGCCATGTCGCCGCCATGGCTAGAGCCCGCAAACGTCACGTCAGAGCATGTTTTCGTCCTCAGCGCGTTCCCAGGAACCCAGAACACCTACCCACTCGTCCTCTCGTGCACCGTAGCACGCTGTCCACCTTCCCTGAACTCCGGCCGCCCCGGAAGCGGACACCGCTGTCGATCTAGGTCGTCTCCGGCGACCCCACTAGCACCAGCCAACGCGGACGAGGCTCAGGGTCCCAACGGTGCCATCCGCGCCTCGAACCGTGGCCTGTGCTGCGATTCCGTGCATCGCCGCCGTCTTGGACCTCGCCGGCGGTTAGTCGCCGGCAGGTTTGACCGATTTGACCGGGGGTTTGACCCCGTCTGACCAGGGTTTGACCACCCTGGGTCACTGACGCGTGGGGCTAGCCCTGCTAATTAACCTAGATTAGTGTTAATTTATTTAGTTAGTTTTAATTAGCCTCTGACATGTGGGCCCAGGCCTTAACTAAACTAGATTAGGTTTAGTTTAATTTTAGTTAACCTTGTTAGTTAACTGCGTCACTGACGTGTGGATCCCACACGTCAGGTTTGACCTGGACCGAGCCGTTGACTTGCTGACATCACTGTGAGGTCATGCTGACGCAGTAAAGCACTTTTTGGATTTAAGTTTATTCAAAAAATTCCAAAAATTAGTATAAACTTCTAAAAATCATAGAAAATCAACCGTAACTCCAAATGAAATAAATTATATATGAAAAATTATCAGAAAAATTCAAGGAATCCATCTGTACCATTTTCATGCATGTTTGAGCAAGTTAACCTCACTGTTTAGGATGAAACATGATTAGGGAAAATTTCATAATAGGTCTGGAGTTGGAATTGATATAGTTTTGAATTCCCCTTCAATTAAAATGACTTTCTGTTGCATTAGCCCAAATCACAGCATATTGCCATGTCATGATCATGCATCATATTGTTGCATTGCATTGATTGTGCTCTCCCTCTCTGTTGCCGGTATTCGTCCCCTCTTGATAGACGTACTTCCGACGATGAGTTCGATAACACCGACGAAGAGCTATAATATCTTCAGAAGTGCCGGGCAAGCAAAAAACCCTTGTTCATTCCGATACAATCCCACTCTCTCGCTCCTGCTCTCTTTTACTGCATTAGGACAACAACGATTCAACTGTTACATGTTGCGGTAGTTGAACCCCTTTCCTCTGCATGACCTGTCATTGCCACAGTAAATAGATGAAACCCACTAGCATGAGTAGAAGTTGTTTGAGCCCTGATGTGCCTACTCATTCATGCTTATTTGTCATGCCTGCTACTGCTTAGAGTTGAGTCAGGTCTGATTCATCAGGGATGAATTGGAACAGTGATGAACATGTCCTACTGTGTGTGACCTAAGTGTGTGAACACGATTTGGTAAAGGTAGCGGTGAGAGGCCATGTAGGAGTACATGGTGGGTTGTCTCATTGAACCCGTCCTTAGGAACTGAGTTCTGTGTTTGTGATCCATGAAACAGTTACTACCACGCATTGGGCCCGAAACCAATGGACCCTCTCGGCTTCTTGATCACCCTTGTCCTCTGTCTAGGAGTTGCAACTAGTTTCTGGTGTTTATAGGATATGTGTTGGTGGCCGTGCGTAGCGCTGACCCTAGGGGTGGGCTATGATGCGGTAGATACACCGTGGCCGGGCATGCCGGGCGCCCGTTTCGTGTCTCGGAACCCTGTACACATCGTCCGGGGCCGTATGTGGAAACCTCGGCCGGACTCCCTACGGATGGAACCTGGATAGGCGATAAACCTGGACTAGAGACTTGAGTGTTTAGGTAGGCTGTGGCCGACACCCTCGTTGGGCTTCCGCTTGAAGGTTGCCGAGTACATGTCGTGTAAACGACGGTAAGTGGTGAGAGCGTGTGTGAAGAAGTACACCCCTGCAGGGTTAACATCATCTATTCGGATAGCCGTGTCCGCGGTAATGGACTTCTGGGTTGCCTATAACAGTTCATAGACAAGTGAAAGTGGATACTCTAAAACTCGCAAGATAAGCGTGAGTGCTATGGATGGCCTTCTCGTAGGGAGACGAGAGCGATCCATAGTGGTGTATTGAATGGTGAACATGTGGACTCGTGTGCGCCACCTCAAAAGTGTTGCTTGCAGTCGTTGTTCAGGTTAGCCACTGAGTCAAAGCTGGCTTGCTGCAGTTAAACTCCACCACCCCCTTTGTTGATACCGGTGCATATGTAGTTAGTTCTGATGTAAGTCTTGTTGGGTACATTTGTACTCACGTTTGCCTATTCTATGTTTTTGCAGAGAGACGTCAGTCTCGCTAGTAGTTCCGTGTGGACTTCGACGTTTAGCTTGATACCTCAGCTACGATCTTGTGCCCTCGGCAGGATCTGGTAGATAGTCAGGCTTCTTAGCCTTTTTCATTTGTAGATGTCTGTACTCAGACACGTTAAGCTTCCGCATGTGCTTGATTTGTATGCTATGATTGTTGGGTCATGAGACCCATGTTTGTAATATCTCGCTCCTCGGAGCCTAATGAATAAATGTTTGAGTCGTAGAGTCTTGTTGTGATGCCATGTTGTATTTACACATGTCGAGCATATTGTGTGTATGATTGAAATGCTTGGTATGTGTGGGATCCGACAATCTAGTTGTTTATCCTTGGCAGCCTCTCTTATGGGGAAATATAGTCTTGTGCTTCCATGAGCCATAGTAGTCCGCTACAGCCCGGTTCACCGGAGTCCTGTTAGCCCAGCACTACCGCTCAGGACACTTGACTGGTCGTCATGTGTTTCACTTCGTTCCTGTGTCTGTCCCTTCAGGGAAATGTCACGCGGTAACATCCGGAGTCCTGCCTAGCCTGCTACAGCCCGGGTTCCCGGAGTCCTGTTAGCCCAGTGCTACAGCCCGGATTTACACGCTGCTGACCGACATGCTCGATGTGATTCATGTATGCCTGTCCCCATAGGTTAGTGCCGCTTTGGGTTCACGACTAGCCATGTCGGCCCGGGTTCTCTGTCATATGGATGCTAGCAACACTATGATATACGTGAGCCAAAAAATGCAAACAGTCCCGAGCCATCGTAAGGCGGCACCCGTGGGAATACCATGCGTGAGGCCGCAAAATGATATGAGGTGTTACCGGCTAGATCGACGTGACTTGGAATCGGGGTCCTGACAGCGTTGGTATCAGAGCCTGACTGCCTGTAGGATTACCAAGCCAAACCGGTCGAAGTTGAGTCTAGAAATGCTTTAGTTATATACGGGAATTGATTGTGGAAGGGAACATAAGCCTCTTTTTGCTCCTTATACCTTATGCCTTCTGATCTGAGTCATTCTCTTCTCATTCTACGCGGGTTAAGAAACTAGGCCTTCTCGTCTATCTATCAGGATGACGTGTTACTAATCCGTAGACTTATAGGATTGTTGGATTCAAGTCTCAGTTCAGTTCCTTTTACCTCCGTATGCTCATAGCTGGCCTCAGAACCTTGATATTGTGTTGTTGAGTGGTTATGCCACCATTTTGCAGGATGTCTCAAATTGTTTTGAGCATTTACAGCCGTTAAGCTGTCCGAGTCATCCCAGGTTTCTAAGTAGTTTGATGCATTTGCAAATCCTTTCTTTCCATTTCTGATATCCTTTTGGGCCAGATTAATCACACTAATCGGTGAGTTGAGGTACTCTATTGTCTCGACATATATGTTGGAGCTATCATTATGACCCTAGGTGTTTTAGGGAGTCACCTAGTAATATAGCCAAGTTTTGTGTTCCGGTGTGATGATTCTGGCCACCATTCTTGAAAGCATCCCATGATGCCATGTAGTGGTAGGTATTCTATTCATGGGTTCTTGAACCCGAGATTCACCCTACTTATCTCATGTTGATAGTGTTGCTAGTTCCTTTAAGATACTAGTAACCTTTGCGATAGTCCTCGAGATCCATGGTATTTCCTTCTTCCAAATACCATGAACCATTAAGGCAGAAGTTCTTTGAACCAAAAGATCACCATTAGAGTACTCCTGGGGAGTTCTCCATTCATAATTGTGTCTCTGCCAGTCCTACCTCTCAGCATGGGTCATCCGGAAGAAATATGTTGAACTTGTTCGACATACTAACCTATACATCCACAACTCAGAAAGATATATGTTCCTTGAGTTGTCCCTCTGTAGTTGTATTCCGATCCTTGTCTATTAGTTGATAGCCAAGTTTATGTCGTGCATTCGTGCTATCGATGCCTAGTATTCTTGTGGTTCGTCAAGCCGTTCTATTTCAGAATGACTAGGAGAAACAAACTCGAGTACCTCATCCATATCGAGGATTGGGTCAAAGCAGTTGTATTCCGCAGATCAAATGCAATCAAGCTTTGATTCTGTTCTACCCTGAAGTATTACCCACTTTTATGTCAGGAACGTCATGAGAATTGCACCTTATCTTATGAATTGTTGATGTAGTGATACTCTCGCCATCATCGTTCATTCCTCGGTCCCGTGTTGCCATAACCGGAATGCCGACAAGTGAACTGTGATGTGTGAAATCAATACTCCTAGCAACCTCGATGCTTTGTAGTTAATGGACAATATTCTCATTCTTAGCGTGTTGGTTATTGAATCATCATTCTAAGATTGATCATGCTACCTGATCCTTTTCCCTAGTGCACTCTTCGATCAAGAGTTGGGACTGTGTCTATCCTTGCTTATTTGATCATATCGTCTTGCCCTGAAAAGCAAGATTGTCTCGAGCTTAGTAACATGTCGGTGGTTCGTTATTTCCGAAGATCTTCTCGGAAGTACTACCTGGCTGTCACCTGACCGGTATGTTGAGTTCGTGATTAAATGGGTTTTCTTATAAATCACCTCTTCTCCAAGAATCTATGTTGGATATCCCTGAGCTAGTTGGTTAAGCTGGACAACAACTTGGAGAGTTGGAAGATAAAAGGCTTTGCCGAATTTGGTTCTTCCTGAAGGGATATTTTTGTGTTGTGTGTGTGTTGAAGAAAGATGATATCTTCACCAATTGGTCCTCGTGATCAGTTGTTGGATCTATTGTCTTGTCAAAACTTTGACTTGCGTATGGGTTATCGTCAAGTCAAATCAGAACCAACAATGTTCGTAGTGTTGTCTTACTCGTGGTTGATCCCTCGAGAATACACCATTACATCTTTTGGTCTGACCAATGCTATCACCGTGTTCACATGATGGTGGAAGTCCAGTGATATGGAAATTCCGATGAGTTGTTGTTGAGCCCATCAGCAGCATCTTATTTTCTCCATGGCTCATGTCGAACATCAAGCTAGTGTTGGAAACTTGTGCAAGCATATCTTCATGCTCTGTTCATGAAGTATCTGTCTAGATGAAAGAAGTGACTTCCTCTGGTTCACGTGCAATCGATGCAAGTTGCCGCCGTGAATTCGAGAAAGATTGTTTTTGTTTCCTCTGGAATCTTCCCAAGTTAGTCACGCATAGGTGCGAAGTACTCTATGGTTTGATAGGTTGGCCGCCTCCATTCTATATGTGTTTCCTAGCACACCAAGCCACTGACTGATTTGTTCAAGGAGAAGAAGTTCCTTCTTAAGAATCATGACTTATGTCAGGACTTCGTTATCCTCGATGACGGTTCCCCAACCTAAACTTGGTAGTATTTTATTATAAGACTACCACGTGGTCACGCTTGTCTCGGATAGCGCATTCACAGGTTTGTAGCAGAACCAGCTCATGTTTTGGAGCCTGCTATCGCAGTTCATTCCCCGAGAATCTCGCAATGTCATCTCGTCAAATTGTGTTGCAAACCTTCATTTTCCCTTCTAGACTCGATGAGTCTGGAATATCCTGACACCAACCAGATCTGAATCTCAGGCAGATATGATGGTTGGAGCATTTTCCAAGAACTATAATATCGGTCTCTCGATAACCGGTAAAGTGGATGTCGTGGCCAACACACCCAGTCGGAAGATCTATTATTGTAGTATCTTGATTGAAGAAGTTGGCCACCTCTCTATAAGGATTTCGTAGGATTTTCTCCAGAAGTTGTTCCTTATGGATCCTTTGTATTCCGAAGTCCGACCACTACTTGATGGCTATGTTGATGCTTTAAAGCATGACCATGGTAACCAGTACATCAAGGGGAACATTAGAAGCAGAGTGCTAAATGTCTCTCGATCGATCATCCAGATTTTGATTCCTTGGCCTCGCTAAGGTGAAATCTGAGAACGTGTTATCTTTCTTTGCATCTGCATCTTCCACCATTATTCATCATGGTAGCATGTTGTGTTGCCAGGATCCTTGACACGGATATTGGTAAAACCTTGATTGATATGGGTATGCTCAAGTTCTTGAGAGCACGCTTAAGCACTAGGATTTATCGTCGGCATTAACTGGGATCCGTTCTCAGTTTCTTCGATTATGCCATAACCTTTCAAATAGTGGAATATCTCTCTATTGTTGGGTTCCTCCCTAGTTACTAGAATCATTCCCAGCATTTGCATTTTGTTCCCAGCTTGCACCTCCATTGTGTCCTCCTACTACGGACTACCCTTCTCAGTAATTACTGATCAGGATCATCTTCAAAGTGGTCCTACCACGGGTTCCATCTATTTCCGATGATAAACAAATCATCCATCGCGTTTTCTTCAACAAGGTAGTTCACATCATCCATTCTAGTATGAGGATGGCATTTCTTCAAGCTCCTTCACGCGATCGTTTGTGATTGCCTCAGGCTGGTGAGAAGAGTTTCAATGATCTCTGAATCAAAAGTAATTCCTTTTGCCACTTAAGGGAATATTTCTATGAGTCACCTTTCCCTAAGGTGTCCCATTATGGAATCATGGCAATTACCTCCTCGCTACTTTGAAACCATGCACCATCCTACTCCAGCGTGGAATTGTTTCCTACCAATTTGAACCCTTGTCATCTATTACCTTCCATCTCTCTTGATGTGTGTTTTGTGTCTCAGCTCAAGAGATGTTCTACTGTCTCACTCCATGAGTTGATCTTGAGTTGCTCGATCTTTGAGAAGATCGTTTCCCGTAGAGTTTCCTTCCCTCTTCATCGTGTTGGATGAAGATCTCGAAGACAAAGACGTCAAGAGCAATGTGATGCAATATATCGGTATCTTCGAGAAGGACACTTGGATCAAGAAGACTGTGATAGTTTTGTGACCCCTCTGTCTTCTTACTCCACTTCTTGAATCTCGGGACGAGATTCTTGTTTTAGTGGGGGTGAGTTGTCACATCCCAAGTTCTGGTAATGCCTAGTGCTAACATATGGTGTTGCATCATGTCTACTTTACTCAGAAAATTGAAATGGGGATGACAGAACCCCCAGCACCCCATTACTCTAGCTAGGATTTACTAAAATATTTTTCAATGAACCTCAAATGCCCTTCTAAAATGTTCATCATCTTTGCCTTGGTCTTAAACCTCTGACAGAAATGGTGCACATATTTCTAGGACATCATAGGGTCACTGAATTAAATCATACACTATTTGCATTCGGGCATTTAAATGCTATAGAATATTTTAGATGTCCAAATAATCCTAAACTGAAATGTTCCATGTTGGTTATATGCTAAACAGTGGGCATGAGCAGTTTGGTGATTTTTGAAAGTGCCTAAGCATTTTTAGAAAAGCCACAAAGTGGCAGAAAAATATAAAATAGGAAATAAAATAGAGAAAGGATAAACTTACCTGGCTTACCTGCAGCCCAGCTGTGCGGCCCAACACTGTAGCTAGCCCAGCCCAACTCCTCCCCTGTCTTCAACCTCGTGCCAGTAGGCACGAGGGCGTGTGCCCACGGCACGCACGCGCGCGCCCGGCCACCTCCTGCTTTCCCGGGGCGCCCTGAGCCTTCCGTCGCGCCACGCCACACCCCTAGACCCGTATGGATCAATCTCTCCCTCCCTCGCTCTCCCCCTCGCCCGTTCCCCGCCATGGCTGAAGCCTCCATGGATGCACCGTCGCCATTCGCCGCTGCCGTCGCCCTTCCCACGCCATCCAGCTATGCCACGAGCTCCGCCTCGACCCCCGCGTCCTCTGCACCAATCCAGGCGCCGCCAGGAGCTCCGTGACGACGACTCCGAGCTCTTCTTCCTCCTCGGACCCATGGATCACCACCGTCGATTCGCCGGACCCCGTGCC
This sequence comes from Triticum dicoccoides, assembly GCF_002162155.2. NCBI lineage: Eukaryota > Viridiplantae > Streptophyta > Magnoliopsida > Poales > Poaceae > Triticum > Triticum dicoccoides. Next base: position 393,201,804 of record NC_041392.1, read on the forward strand.
TCCCCTGCCTCGCCAGCAGCACAAGAAGAACTGCGGTGAGCCGCTGCACCATTTCCCCATGCCCCGTTGCCTAATTTGCGCCCTAGCTAGCTCCACCACCCCGCCCGAAAGCTTGCTCGCTGCCGGCCATGTCGCCGCCGTGGCTAGAGCCTGCAAAAGTCGCGTCAGAGCATGTTTTCATTCTCAGCGCGTTCCCAGGAACCCAGAACACCTACCCACTCGTCCTCCCGTGCACCGCAGCACGCTGTCCACCTTCGCCGAACTCCGGCCGCCGCGGAAGCGGACACCACCGTCGATCTAGGTCGTCTCCGGTGACCCCACTAGCACCAACCAACACGGACTAGGCTCAGGCTCCCAACGGTGCCATCCGCGCCTCGAACCGTGGCATGTGCTGCGATTTCGTGCATCGCCGCCGTCTCGGACCTCGCCGGCGGTTAGTCGCCGGCAGGTTTGACCGATTTGACCGGGGGTTTGACCCCGTCTGACCAGGGTTCGACCACCCTGGGTCACTGACGCGTGGGGCTAGCCCTGCTAATTAACCTAGGTTAGTGTTAATTTATTTAGTTAGTTTTAATTAGCCTCTGACATGTGCGCCCAGGCCTTAACTAAACTAGATTAGGTTTAGTTTAATTTTAGTTAACCTTGTTAGTTAACTGTATCACTAACGTGTGGACCCCACACGTCAGGTTTGACCTGGACCGAGCCGTTGACCTGCTGACGTCACTGTGAGGTCATGCTGATGCAGTAAAGCACTTTCTGGATTGAAGTTTATTCAGAAAATTCCAAAAATTAGTATAAACTTCTAAAAATCATAGAAAATCAACCGTAACTCCAAATGAAATAATTTATATATGAAAAATTATCAGAAAAATTCAAGGAATCCATCTGTACCATTTTCATGCATTTTTGAGCAAGTTAACCTCACTGTTTAGGATGAAACATGATTAGGGCAAATTTCATAATAGGTTTGGAGTTGGAATTGATATAGTTTTGAATTCCCCTTCAATTAAAATGACTTTCTGTTGCATTAGCCCAAATCACAACATATTGCCATGTCATGATCATGCATCATATTGTTGCATCGCATTGATTGTGCTCTCCCTCTCTGTTGCCGGTATTCGTCCCCTCTCGATAGACGTACTTCCGACGATGAGTTCGATGACACCGATGAAGAGCTATAATATCTTCAGAAGTGCCAGGCAAGCAAAACACACTTGTTCATTCCGATACAATCCCACTCTCTCGCTCCTACTCTCTTTTACTGCATTAGGACAACAACGATTCAACTGTTACATGTTGCGGTAGTTGAACCCCTTTCCTCTGCATGACCTGTCATTGCCATAGTAAATAGATGAAACCCACTAGCATGAGTGGGAGTTGTTTGAGCCCTGATGTGCCTACTCATTCATGCTTATTTTTCATGCCTGCTACTGCTTAGAGTTGAGTCAGGTCTGATTCATCGGGGATGAATTGGAACAGTGATGAACATGTCCTACTGTGTGTGAGCTAAGTGTGTGAACACGATTTGGTAAAGGTAGCGGTGAGAGGCCATGTAGGAGTACATGGTGGGTTGTCTCATTGAAACCGTCCTTAGGAACTGAGTTCTGTGTTTGTGATCCATGAAACAGTTACTACCACGTATTGGGCCCGAAACCAATGGACCCTCTCGGCTTCTTGATCACCCTTGTCTTCTGTCCAGGAGTTGCAACTAGTTTCTGGTGTTTATAGGATATGTGTTGGTGGCCGTGCGTAGCGCTGACCCTAGGGGTGGGCTATGACGCGGTAGATACACCGTGGCCGGGCATGCCGGGTGCCCGTTTGGTGTCTCGGAACCTTGTACACATCGTCCGGGGCCGTATGTGGAAACCTCGGCCGGACTCCCTGCGGATGGAACCTGGATAGGCGATAAACCTGGACTAGAGACTTGAGTGTTTAGGTAGGCTGTGGCCGACACCCTCGTTGGGCTTCCGCTTGAAGGTTGCCGAGTACATGTCGTGTAAACGGCGATAAGTGGTGAGAGCGTGTGTGAAGAAGTACACCCCTGCAGGGTTAACATCATCTATTCGAATAGTCGTGTCCGCGGTAATGGACTTCTGGGTTGCCTATAACAGTTCATAGACAAGTGAAAGTGGATACTCTAAAACTCACAAGATAAGTGTGAGTGCTATGGATGGCCTTCTCGTAGGGAGGCGAGAGCGGATCCATAGTGGTGTATTGAATGGTGAACATGTGGACTCATGTGCGCCACCTCAAAAGAGTTGCTTGCAGTCGTAGTTCAGGTTAGCCACTGAGTCAAAGCTGGCTTGCTGCAGTTAAACTCCACCACCCCCTTTGTTGATACCGGTGCATATGTAGTTAGTTCTGATGTAAGTCTTGCTGGGTACATTTGTACTCACGTTTGCCTATTCTATGTTGTTGCAGAGAGACGTCAGTCTCGCTAGTAGTTCCATGTGGACTTCGATGTTTAGCTTGATACCTCAGCTACGATCTTGTGCCCTCGGCAGGATCTGGTAGATAGTCAGGCTTCTTAGCCTTTTTCATTTGTAGATGTCTGTACTCAGACATGTTAAGCTTCCGCATGTGCTTGATTTGTATGCTATGATTGTTGGGTCATGAGACCCATGTTTGTAATATCTTGCTCCTCGGAGCCTAATGAATAAATGTTTGAGTCGTAGAGTCTTGTTGTGATGCCATGTTGTATTTACACATGTCGAGCATATTGTGTGTATGATTGAAATGCTTGGTATGTGTGGGATCCGACAATCTAGTTGTTTATCCTTGGCAGCCTCTCTTATGGGGAAATATAGTCTTGTGCTTCCATGAGCCATAGTAGTCTGCTACAGCCCGGTTCACCAGAGTCCTGTTAGCCCAGCACTACCGCTCAAGACACTTGACTGGCCGTCATGTGTTTCACTTCGTTCCTATGTCTGTCCCTTCAGGGAAATGTCACGTGGTAACATCCGTAGTCCTGCCTAGCCTGCTACAGCCCGGGTTCCCGGAGTCCTGTTAGCCCAGTGCTACAGCCCGGATTTACACGCTGCTGACCGACATTGTAACGCCCCGAGACTGACGTGCCAGGTGTCGATCAGTTATTCGCTTTTGTTGCCTTGTCATTGCTTGCGTGTCATGCATTGCATATCATGTCATCATGCGCATTTCTTTTGCATACGTGTTCGTCTCGCGCATCCGAGCATTTTCCCCGTTGTCCGTTTTGCAATCCGGCGCTCCGTTCTCCTCCGGTGGTCTTTTCTACCTTTCTTTCTTGTGTGGGGATTAAACATTTCCGGATTGGACCAAGACTTGTCAAGCGGCCTTGGTTTACTACCGGTAGACCGCCTGTCAAGTTTCGTACCATTTGGACTTCGTTTGATACTCCAACGGTTAACCGAGGGACCGAGAAGGCCTCGTGTGTGTTGCAGCCCTACACCCCTCCAATTTGGCCCAAAACCCACCTAAACCCTCTTCATCCTCTCGGTCGTTCAATCACGATCGCGTGGCCGAAAACCGCACCTCATTTGGACTCTCCTAGCTCCCTCTACCTATAAATATGTACATCTCCCCGAAATTTCGGACGAAACCCTAGATCTCATCTCTCTCCACGCCGCCGGACATGTCCGCCCGCCGGCGGACACGTCCATCCCACCTCCACCTTGCTCCGGCCAGTGGCGTCACGCCACGTCACCCCGCCGCCGCCGCCAACCAACCGGGCGCCGCCACGCGTCCCCATGCCCACTTCCCCGCCGCGCGGGCCCGCCATGCTCAGATCCGGCCCGCGCCGGGCCGAGCCGGGCCTTGCCTCGCCGACCGCCGCCAGGGCGCCTGCACACCACCCGAGGTGCCTCGCCACCGCGCCAGATGCTCCCGCCGGCCACCCGGACTTCGCTGGAGGCCGCGAACCCTAGCCGTCCCTTCGCCAGAGCCGAGTTCCGCGCTGACGGAGTTCGCCAAGCCCCGTCCAGGCAGGAGCCCGCTACCTCCTCGCCTCCCGTCGCATGGCCCGGCGCCAACGCGCTGCCTGCTTCGACGTTCGTGCCACCATGGCCTCCCCGCGCCTCCGTTATGCCGGATCCGGCCACCGGAGCCCATCCCCGCGCCAGATCCGAGGAGCCGCCGCCTAGTTCTACCCATTCCCGTCCTCCTCCGCCGTTTTCCCTCGCCTCCTCGTCGTTTGCCGCCGGAACGCTGCTCGCCGGAGCCCTTATCCACCGGCGACCCCTGCCCTGTCCCCGTTCAAGAAGAGGACGACGAGCGTCCACTCGTGGGCCGCCTCCCCCTCGCTCGCGTGGGCCGCCTTCCTCTCCAAGGCCCAGCATCGCCGGCTCCCAAGGCACAGGGTGAGCAGCCCCCGATTTTTTCTTTGATGGGCTTCATGATCCAGATTTAGCCTGTTGATGTTTTTTTTCAGGATCTGTGAATTTATCTATTTATCCAGAGATTGCCAGTTTTGCAGATTAGTCCCCCTAGTTCATGCATTTAATAACTCACTAACCGTGCATCGGATTAAAATGTTTTGTATATGAAACTTGCTCAGAATTTTGTGTAGATTAATAATATCCAACTTTCATCTATGTTTGAAATGTTAAAAATGTTGTTTGCATTAATTTGCTCCTATGCCATGTTAAAATGATTTAATTCATAACTAAATAACCGTAACTCCGATTTTAATAATCTTTATATGTAAATGGGGTAGAATTTTGCCTAGTTTAACATGGCAGCCTTACTTTGCATGCTAAACAACTCTAATATAATGTTTAGGGCAGAACAGGACCTAACCTAATATATGCTCATGAGGAGTTTCCGGAATTGTTGTTCGTTGCTTCCGGCCTCATTTAACCTTGACTAGATAGGTAGTTTTACTTTGCTTCACTCTCTTGCCATGTTTAACAACATTTAATATTGTTGGGTACATAAACGATAGAGAACTAAATAATTGATGTGGTGTTTTGTCAATATGCATCCCGATGCATATTGAGCTCCACTTAATTTGTAGGATTGCTTGTGCACTTTGCCATGCCATGCCTCATTAAACCGGTCATGCATCATACTTGTTGTGCATCATGCCATGATCGTGTGATAGTTGTTTACTATGTTGTTTGCTTCTTTCCGGTGTTGCTTCTTCGGGTTGGTTCTGTTAACGTCGAGTTTGTGAGGATCCGTTCGTCTACGTCCGTTTATCTTCTTCATGGACTCGTTCTTCTTCCTTGCGGGATTTCAGGCAAGATGATCATACCCTCGAAATCACCACTATCTTTGCTATGCTAGTTTGCTCGCTCTTTGCTATGCCAATGCTACGATGCCTACCATTTGCTTGTCAGCCTCCCAATTGCCATGTCAAACCTCTAACCCACCATGTCCTAGCAAACCGTTGATTGGCTATGTTACCGCTTTGCTCAACCCCTCTTATAGCGTTACTAGTTGCAGGTGAAGATTGGAGGCGTTCCTTGTCGGGACATTTATTTACTTGTTGGGATATCACAATATATCTTATTTAATAAATGCATCTATATACTTGGTAAAGGGTGGAAGGCTCGGCCTTATGCCTGGTGTTTTGTTCCACTCTTGCCGCCCTAGTTTCCGTCATATCGGTGTTATGTTCCCGGATTTTGCGTTCCTTACGCGGTTTGGCTATTATGGGAACCCCTTGACAGCTCGTCTTAAGTAAAGCTTTTCCAGCAATGCCCAACATTGGTTTTACCATTTGCCACTAGCCTTTTTCTTTTCCCTTGGGGGTCGCGCGCCCAAGGGTCATCATTATTTTACCCCCCCCCCCCCGGGCCAGTGCTCCTCTGAGTGTTGGTCCAACCTGTCAGCTGCCGGTGGCCACCAGGGGCAACTCTGGGCTGGCTTGCCCATACCTAGGACAATCTGAGTGTGCCCTGAGAAAGAGATATGTGCAGCTCCTATCGGGATTTGTCAGCACATTCGGGCGGTGTTGCTGGTTTAGTTTTACCCTGTCGAAATGTCTTGTTGTACCGGGATACCGAGTCTGATCGGAATGTCTCGGGTGGAGGTCTATTCCTTCGTTGACCATGAGAGCTTGTCATGGGCTAAGTTGGGACACCCCTGCAGGGATTTGAACTTTCGAAAGCTGTGCCCGCGGTTATGGGCAGATGGGAATTTGTTAATGTCCGGTTGTAGAAAACCCGAACTTAACCTTAATTAAAATGAATCAACCGCGTGTGTAACCGTGATGGTCTCTTTCCGGCGGGGTCCGGGAAGTGAACACGGTTGTTGGAGTTATGCTTGACGTGGGTTGCTATAGGATCACTTCTTGATCATAGATTTCTCGACCGTGCTTTGCCTTCTCTTCTCGCACTCATTTGCGTATGTTAGTCACCATATATGCTAGTCGCTTGCTGCAGCTCCACCTCATACCTTTACCTTACCCATAAGCTTAAATAGTTTTGATCGCGAGGGTGCGAGATTGCTGAGTCCCTGTGGCTCACAGATACTTCCAAAACCAGCTTGCAGGTGCCGATGAGTCCGTGCAGATGACGCAACCAAGCTCAGGAGGAGCTCGATGAAGATCTTGTCCTTTGTGTTGTTTCGTTCTAGTTGATCAGTAGTGGAGCCCAGTTGGGGTCGATCGGGGACCTTTGTTGCTTTTGGGGTTCTTCTTTTATTTTGGTTCCGTAGTCGGACCTTGATTGTATCTGGTTGATGTAATGCTTTATTCCTGTATTTGTGTGAAGTGGCGATTGTAAGCCAACTATGTATCTCTTTTCCCTTAATGTACTACATGGGTTGTTTGCGAAGATTACCTCACTTGCGACATTGCTTTCAATGCGGTTATGCCTCTAAGTCGTGCTTCGACACGTGGAAGATATAACCGCATTGAGGGCGTAACAGACATGCTCGATGTGATTCATGTATGCCTGTCCCCATAGGTTAGTGCTGCTTTTGGTTCACGACTAGCCATGTCGGCCCGGGTTCTCTGTCATATGGATGCTAGCAAAACTATCATATACGTGAGCCAAAAGACGCAAACGGTCCCGGGCCATGGTAAGGCGACACCCGTGGGAATACCGTGCGTGAGGCCGCAAAATGATATGAGGTGTTATCGGCTAGATCGACATGACTTGGAATCGGGGTCCTGACAACTTGGAGGAGAGCCATGGGGCAGCAACATCCAACGGACATGACGGCGAGGACACCAAGTGCCAAGGTCAAGAAGAAGGGCTCCCTATGGAGCTACAGCCACCGGATGACCGTTCGGGACCGGACGTCCAGAACCTGAACCCCTAGCCGAGCTACAATGAGTGGACGTTCGGCTAGGACCGGAAGACTGGCGACACCGCACCCGAGCCAACCCAGCGGATGTCCGACGCCACCGGATGACCGGACGACCCGCCACCTCCGAAAATCCGGTGCTACCTCAACCGAGCTAGAATCTGCGGCAGTTCGGAAACTATCGGACGTCCGGATGCCAATGAGCCACTGGACGACTGCTACCCACCGGATGTCCGATACCTTTCTACACACAGGATTCGGGCCCAAGGCCCATGTACCCCCTCAATTCATCCCCTTTTCCACTACGACTATAAATAGACCTCCTCCTCCGTCTTTCTAGGGTTAGCATTGGTTTAGCTCATACTTGAGATAGATCTTTGCTCATCCATATGGATCTACTCCTTGAGAGAGACCGCGTCCCCTCTTTGGAGAAGATCCACGTTGGATTCAAGACCTCTTCACGGAGAAGACCCCCATCAAGAACTCCTCACGGAGAAGAACTGGTTACCCTTTCTATCGTCCCATGTTGACTTTGAATAGTGTGATCTCTTTGTGTACTCGGATCTAGCATATGTGTAATCGTTCTTGTTGGTTTGAGTGATTCTCTTGTGTTGCTCCTTGTGTTTTCCCTCGTGTTCTTTGCGGGATCCGCTCCTTTTGTGAAAGATCGGCCGTATAGGGTTCCACCCTACATCATCTTGGTATCTAGAGCCACGTTGATCACGATTTCGGAGCCTCCCTATTGTGTTTTATAGCCTTGTTTTGTTGATTTCGTCCTAAATTAGAAAAATCCCCACAAAAATAGCCCCAAAAATTTTCTTGTGATTTGTTGGTCTGATGGAGTTTTGTTGGATTTGATCCATGGATTTTTTTGCCACGAGTGGATCTAGCTTTCCCCCATCTTCCCCACCTTTTCCATCCACAAAATCGACCGGATTTAACCATTTTCACCACATCCACCACGAACCCTAGCTGTTCATCCCGTGCCCGAAACTGCCCAGGCATCGGACGTCCGACGATCGGACGACCGCTCCACCACTGGATGTCCGGCGTTCCCTGACGAAACTAAAAATTTCAGTTCAGTCACCACCACCTATCCACCCCCACTTCCGCATACGCACCACCCCATACCACAATTGCTTTCCACAACCACCATTGCTTACTCGCTTCGCACTCCGACACGATTTTGCCACATTTTGCTTTAAGAATATGAGTTGCGGTTTCGTGTCCTATTTTGTTTCGGCTAATTAGGTATGGTTCGACATCAACATCACCGCCGCTCATCTTCGCCACAGATTCGTCATCGACAACAACCACTCCACCATTTTAACACCATACTGTAAGCAAGAATCGGTAACCTCATCTTGGTATCGTGATATATCATTCTTACCATTGCATTCATAGCCATCATAAACCTACTTTGCGTATCTTACCCATCGAGACTAGCCTTTGAGTATTGCTGGCAACGTCACTTGTGCACATTAGTGATCATACTTCCCATAGCATACATACCATATCATTGGTGCATATCTTGGTATCATCTCTTGTGTCACAAAGTTGTCATCGCATACACAATTGCTATCTTGGTTCGTGAAGCATTGCATGAGAAAAGAGCTCAAAAGAGAAAGAGCCGAACAAGCTTTTAAGCAAAAAGGAAAGATAAGCAAAGAGCTTTTAAGCAAGAGCCATAGCATCATACTACATTAAAATTGTCAAACTAGATCATCTTTGATCATATCATCGCGATACCATACATAGAGCATACTTGGGATAGAAGTCCTTGCATTTTTGCTTAGTAGGTTGTGCACAAGTATTCGTATCCGCCTATTGTGCAATCGTGCTAGTGTCTCTCTAGTGTTGTGCAAAAAGAGCATTTTCGTGGATTCCACATTTTGGCTCATTCCTTGGTTGCACGACCCCATTTATATCTCCGTGTGTGAGTTCCTGTGTACCATATTTTGCTACTGGACTACTTGTCGCATTTTGACATTTATGAATCTTTTCCAACATTATTGAAGCTCACTAACAATTGCATCAAATTTTGTGCAACCATCCTAACCGAGCTCCACCATAAGCTTTTACTTGTGTAGGTGTGAGAAACCGACAAGAATTGGTACCAATTGTGCTATTTCCTTGTTGCACATTTGAGTGATCATTGATCCATCTTCAACATCGGTCAAGGTACATTTGGTATAAGTTCTTCTCTTTCTCCCACTCGCATATTTGCTTGGAATGAAGGATAGGCCAAGTACTTCTACGAACCCACTCTTCATTGAGCAAGACGAAGACATGTCTTCCTACGTCATGGAGAGCCACCTCTTTGGTGCACAACGTGCTTTGCATCAAGAGCAACAAGCAATGAGCGAACGCATCGACAACCTCGCCACCAACTTGCGACTCTCCGAGCAACGTACAAGAGACTATTTCGACAACAAGCTCGGTGACCACAAGCAAGAGAATGGCCCAAGAATGGACGAGATTCGTGCTTTGTTGCTTAACTGCTCTTCTTCCACTTCATCCTCATCAAAACGGAGCCGCTCAAGTCGACACTCCAACTCAAGTACACCGACATCGAATACTCTTAGACGTGTCGCATGCCAAGATCGTCAAGCAAACCGCGACCCTCTACACGAAAACAACTCTCAAGAACAACGACATCTTCAAAACCAAGCTACCTTTGCGCAAGAATGAGAACGGCAACGCCAACGCCATCAAGAAGAGGAAGAACGAGCGAGACAACATCAAGACGCACAAGATGCTGAGGCACAACGTCAAGAACCACAATTGAGAGAATCTCAAGCACTTGAGGCGCAACAAGCCCTCCACGATTCAAGTCAAGCCATAGCCACGCGCAACCGACAAGCTCGTGAATGACAAGAAGCGCTTCGCGAAGAAGTTCAAGAGAGGAACTAACAAGCTCGATTGCATCGTCAAGTTCCACGACCTCCTCGTCAAGAACCCCAAGTTCACCAAGAGCAAGAAGACATTGGAAATCCTCCATGAAAAGAGCAAGTTGAGAGAGACGATCCTCCTTGTCAAGGACGTCATCATCCTCGACCCCAACACAATGAAGAGCAAAGATACGACAAGCTCAAGTTCACCACGCCCAAGTTCAATGGAAGCAATGATCCCGAAGACTACCTATCATTGGCATTGAAGGTCGACAAAATCTTCTGCTTGCATGACTATGAGGAAGAGAATAAGATCGCGATGGAATCCCTTGAGTTCCAAGACTACGTCCTCATTTGGTGGGAACAAGTCATTGAGCGTCGTGCGACAAGAGGTGAACCACCCATCACTACGTGGGCGCAAATGAAGGATGTCATGAGAGCACGCTTCGTGCCAACCTACTACAACCGCGACCCCTTGAAGAAACTCCAACTCCTCAACAAGGAACCAAGAGCGTTGAAGAATACTACAAGGAAATGGAGATTGCCATGATACAAGCTAATGTCACGGAAGATGATGAGCAAACTATGGCACGTTTCTTGAATTAACTCAACCATCCTATCAAGAAGATCGCCGGCTTCCAACCATACTCGAACCTCATCGAGCTTGTGCATCAAGCTACCAAGGCAGAACGTCAAGTGTGAGATGACTTCAAATATGCCAAGTTCTCATCCAAGTCCTATGGTTTCTCCAACACCCAAGCTTCAACGACTCCAACACCTTCTACCTCAAACAAGCCATCTACAAGCAACGGCGACAAGTAGAGTTACAAGAGAACTTCGACAACCTCAAGTCATCCTCCCACTACAAGCAACTTCAAGACGAGAGCTTCATCATCCTCTACCCCAACCGATGAGACCGTCAAGACAAGTTCCTTCAAATGCTTTACATGTGGCGGCCGAGGCCACAAGTCTTTCGATTGTACAAACGAGCGCACCATGATCCTCAACTCTCGAATAGTCTCCAGACGAATTGATCATGTCTGAACCTGTAACACACATCGCACACAACCGCAGAGAGAATATAATAACACACAAGTCCAATCTACTGACAACTTTAGTAATGCGACGTCACGCCTGTCCGGTCATAATTTCGAACCATTTTTCGTCCCATGTTTCAAGACGCGGTTGTCATTGGCACGTCTTGTCAAAGCAGAGATCGTGTCCCTTATTACAGGATTTCATCAATATGGGCGTGGGTAACCCAACCGCGCCGTTTACACAACCCTTGGGAGCAGGCGGATTTTAAGGCGAATGGGGGGGCATTCGATATTCACCGCCCTTATAAGGAGCTAAGATTCCCCTTTCTTCTCCCATGCTTTCTTCCTACCTCTCCGCTCTTGAGCTCCAACGCCCAAGTCCTCATTCATTCCCATTCAAACAAACACCCAACCATGTTAGGATCCAGAGTCGGCGGCAAGTGGATGGCCTCCTCCGTTAGGAGGAAAAATATAGAGGAGCTCCGAGAGGTTGGATACCTGGCCAAGGAGATCGTTTACCGACTTCTGGCCAAGGGACATATCGTCCCCACCCCCGAGCCTCATGAGAGAGCGGTGTTCCTCACGCATTTTGTCCACGGGTTGGGGGTACCCTCTCCACCCGTTTGTTCGCGGACTAATGTTTTAATATGGGCTATATTTCCATGATCTAGCCCCCAACTTTATCCTCAACATCTCAGCATTTATAGTCATGTGCGAGGCCTTTCTCCGCATCCCACCTCATTTCGGCCTATGGCTGAAGACCTTCAATGTGAAGCCGAAGGTGGTGAGCGGTCAACAGGCAGAGTGCGGAGGATCTATGTTGGGTAGGATGACCAACACCACCTAGCTCGAAGGTTCTTTCGTGTAAACGGTGAAGGGGTGGTAGTCGGGGTGGTTCTACATCACCGAGCCGCGCGACATCAACTGGATAGCGGCAGCCGAATTCCGATCCAGAGCTCCGATGCGGCTCACCTCCTGGCAAGAGAAGGGCCTAACCTGTGGTTCTCCGGGTGAGCCGATAGGGCTCTAGACATGTGTATAGAACATGATATCCAATAGGATCAACCTTGTTAATGTGATCCAGGTTATGCTCATCCACCGGATCCTCCTGTGCCAACACCGGACTTGCTATTTGTGGGAATTCGATTCGGCCAAGCATCGGATGCTACTAAAGCTCTTCGGCACAATGCACGAGGATGTCTGGAAAGTGCTTTTCAAGGCCGGCGAGACGCCATCTCCTACAACCGAGGATCATATGCTTAGCTCAAAGCGCCAAGCTAATTCGATAAGTTATTTCACGCTCTCAAGGCACAATCTTTACCAGCGCATTGTGAGAAAGAAGTCTAAGCTCTCCTATCAATTTTTTCCTTCGGCCTGGACTGACATAGCGAGGCGGATTAACTGTCCAGCCCTGCTAGCCGAAGACGAAGAGACCCCACTCCTGACGAAGATGTTGTTCCCGACACCTTATGAAGTGCCAGAGAAGAAGAATAGGAAGGCGGCCAAGGGGACCAGGAGTGGCCTTCGGCGAAAGGATACTTCGGACCTTTCGTCTGAGGAGGAATAAGACAACTCCCCCCTGAGGGGGCAGCAAGAAAAGGGTGGCCTCCATGAATCTGGAGGTGAAGGCACCCAAGAGGGGGAAGGGCACTCTCGCGGATAACTCCGCGTGGGATGTCGATAGCAGTCCGGAGCGAATGCCCCGGACCAAGCCTCGGGCCACTTCGTGAGTACCAAATCAAAATGTATGGCCCTTCCCCTTTGCCATATCAATATGTTTAATTTATGCTATTGCAGTCCGGCCCGCGACAGTTCTCCACAATCCTCGATAGAGGGATCGCTAGACTCGAAGGGGATGTCTAGCATGTCGCCGCCAACTGCTCACTCTGCCTCTCCCAAAGGCGATGACGAGGTGGTGTCCCAAAGAGCCTTTCCCGACCAAGGGGAGGCTACAGAGATCGTCAGGGCGGCGTCCAAGGATGACTCGATGGCCGCCGCACACATGGGGGAAGAAACCCCCATGGGGACTGATGGTGGGGGCCGAGTTCCATTCGGCCCTCAGCCGGATATCATTCCGGAGCCCTATACGGCTCCAGAGTCCGGCGAACGGCCTTCCTAGAAAGGGGGTGTGCCTATTCCGTTGGTGGCCTCCGTCCAACCGGAGGCGTCGGATGATCTGCTGGAAGCACTGCAAGGTGCTTCCATTGTAGATGAACACCGTGTCCTCATGGGTACGGTGATCACAAAGGTTCAGTCTACCAAAAGCAAGCACCGAAGCCTGCACTAGCCTTTTAATAGGCTTTGAGGTAATTACAGTGTAGACAGTAGCCCCTGATGCACTATTCGGTGTTCGGAAAGAAAAGCCGAACGGAGGATCGAAACAATTTTCACAAGAGTCTAACATATGATGTCTATGTAAATAAGCATACGTCGCTGCTGGTTGCTGCCACTCATACTGTGGAGGTCTCCGAACTGAAGCAGAGCCTGGAGCGGGCCGAAGAGGAGCTCAGCCTTGTGAAGAAGCAGCTGGAGGACAGCCAAGGTATGTAGTAACCTGTGTGTGTATGTTAGGAAAGATGAATACTTCGTGCTGACTAAAGTGTCATGGACTATGCTAGGGGCCACGATCGAAGTGGCGGCCCTCAAGAAGGCATTAGCCGAGGCCGAGGACAAAGCGGCCAAGGAACACGCTGTACGCAAAAAGCATGAGGCCCGGGTCAGCGAGGTTCAGCAAGAGCTTCATGATGCCGTCAAGAAGTACGAGTCCCTGGAGCGTGATATTAAGACATAGGCGTCCAAACTTGTGAAGGCCCGCCAGAGCGCACAAGAGGCTCGGGCCGAGGCCCAGAGCACCCTGCAGGAACTCCAGGCAGCTAAGAAGATTGCGGCGGGTAAGGCTTTCATTATGCAAAAAAAAAGTCTGTGAAGGAAACACTCCTTTTACTTACCCGAATTTGGTGCTCTACAGGGGCGTTTACGGATTTGCCGCGCAGCGTATCCGATGCTGCTGAATTCTATTGAGCCGAGGAAGGGAGTTCGACGGAGAAGCTGTTCTGGTCTCAATATCTTGGACCAGAACATCCGGTATCCTTCAGCCACCAGCTGAAATAGTTGGTCGAGCTACACAAGGCGGTAGAGCTGGCCATGAGGGGCCTGGTAGTCCGGCTATGGACTGCCATGCCGGTACCCAGTAGCTACTTCAGGCTGGTGAAGCGGCTTGTTAGTGCATGCCCGCGGCTTGAGGTCGTAAAGCGGTCAGTCTATATTGAGGGTGCTCGGATGGCCTTTGCTCGTTGCAAGATGTGGTGGGCAAAGATGGATGCCGTCGAGCTGACCAAGGGGTCGCCGAAGGGCAAGGAGCACCGTACACCCGAGCGCTATTTTGCAGATGTCCTAGAGGGGTCTCGTATTGTAGCCACGCAGTGCGGGCAGGACATTATTTTTGAATGAATGCACTCCTATTTTGTCTTGTATGATGACAACAAATCCACTTTGTGATATAATTTTGTTTTGATTATGTCCTCCTGTGCGGTCGTGTTATTTGAAATCTGAGGGTTGGCCAGTCGTCGGCTTCTGCCCTCACGTAGGTAGTACAGAGGTGTTCAGGATGGTATCTAAACAATCTTGATCCAATTGTATGGTCCTTGAAGGAGTTGTTTAGCGCATGAACCAGGCAACCAGACTATACGGCTTGAACGCCCTCACTTAGCCATAGGAGTTTTATAATAAAACATAGGCGCAGCCCTTGGTATATGAACCAGAGTGCTCTCAGCGTCTGATCGGGAAGTACGATCCTTCGCGAAATGCGGAAAAACCTCCAACAATTTGAGACCTTCGAATAGCTAACCGGCTCTCGCCGCATTATGACAGTCAGTTTTCGGCTTTCTCTACTAAGGTGCTCATCTGGTTTAGACCAAGGCACAATCGCAGTAGTTCTCCCTTTACTACCCTAGCCGATGTAGCGGAACGTAGGATAGCAAGCACAGGAGTCGGGCAACCCAACTATTGACAAAATACATGATTCGGAGCCAATGCATATAATGCTAAATTCGAGGTGCCGAACTATACTTACAAGAAGTGTTCGGACTTTTGTTGCCGTAATGTGGGGTGCTATAAAGCCCCTGGCAAACATCAAAATGTACCAAAGTGTACGGGTGCTACCTGATGGGGTTATCCACAGGGAAACTGAAAAAATAAAGAAAAGAGAGAAAGAAAACAGAAAAGATGTTAAGGTAAAAAGCTGGTGTCCTACAGCTCCAGCTACAAACTGTTTTCACTGTAATGTAATTAGTACGTCAAGGCACATTGATACAAGTAGTGCAATAATCAACAGGCTATTTAACATGCCGAAACCAGGGAAGAGCTGCATGTGTGTCCTGGAAGACAGGTAGAGTTATCGTTAACGGAATCACCTAAAAAGTCCCTGTATGTCTGCGCTCCTCGCCATCTTGGTGTGTTTATCCTTCAAGAGGACCAATAACCAGACCACCCGATAGGGTCTGTGGGATTAAAACCTGAAATAAAACAAGCAAAAGTGAAAGTATGTGTATATCCGATGTCGGTTGAGCCGTGCCGTGGATCACAAGCTAGCTATGCCTCCGTCGATGCCCATGTAATTTTGAGTGCGTAGTTATGTATGCGTGGCACGCGGGCCACCGCTTGATCAGGACTGAGACGGAGGCCGGATTGCTAGTCGAGCTCCTGATGAGCTGAGATCTCCTGCTGCAGAGTAGTCTGGACCCTCTTAAGGGTGTCTGAGGGCTCGACAGCCGAATGAACGTTCTGCTTGAGAAGGCCGCTTTGTACTTTTGCTGCTAGGGCAGCTGTGTGCTCTTCTGTACAGAGAGAGCGTTCCGTATTGCCATTGACTGTTATGACGCCGCGTGGGCCGGGCATCTTGAGCTTGAGATAAGCATAGTGTGGCACTGCGTTGAATCAAGCAAATGCAGTTCGTCCGAGCAGTGCATGATAGCCGCTACGGAATGGGACGATATCGAAGACTAACTCCTCGCTTCGGAAGTTGTCCGCAGATCCGAAGACAACCTCTAATGTGATTGAGCCCATACAACGGCCTCTACGCCTGGAATGACTCCTTTAAAGGTAGTCTTTGTAGGCTTGATCCTTGATGGGTTAATGCCCATTTTTCGCATTCTATCCTGATAAAGCAGATTGAGGCTGCTACCACCGTCCATGAGGACACGAGTCAGGTGGAACCCATTAATTATCGGGTCTAAGACCAGTGATGCTGAGCCTCCGTGATGGATACTGGTCGGGTGATCCCGGTGATCAAAAGTGATCGGGTATGACGACCATGAATTGAATTTTGGGGCGACTGGCTCTATCGCGTAGACGTCCCTGAGCGCACGCTTGCGCTCCCTCTTGGGGATGTGGGTAGCATATATCATGTTCACCGTTTTGACCTGAGGGGGAAACTTCTTCTATCCCCCTGTGTTCGGTTGTCGTAGCTCTTCGTCATCGTCCTCTCTTTGCGATCCCTTTTCCCTGTTCTCGGCGTTTAATTTGTCGGCCTGTTTGAAAACCCATCACTCTCTATTTGTATGATTAGTAGGCTTGTGGGGGTGCCATGAATCTGGCACGGACGATCAAGTATGTGGTCCAAGCTGGATGTGATGAGGACATCAATACCATTGTTACACCCACAGCCCCTGCTGCTATACATACTGGACCAATTACTAGAGCTCGCGCACGCTAATTAAATTATCAGGTACTTTCGTTTCTTGGTAATGATTCTGATGTTCATGAGAATATGATGCTTCCTAAATCGGATACATTGGTTTTGCTTACAAATGAAGGGCCTGGCATGAATAAGAGGGATGAACACTAGAGCAAGACCAAGCATGGAGATGATGGCATGCACAAGGGGATCCAGAACGGAGTTACAAGTGATGATTTCAGGATTTTGAAGCCACCATAAGGAGTGCATGAAGCCTTGGACGAAATATACAAGATGCCACTTCATAAATTTCGTCCAGAAGCTATTCTAGGTGCTGCGTCACCTTATTATTGGGCCAGGCCAATGTATTTTCAAAATACTTAAGTATAGGCTGTTTTTAGAGTCCATATGTGTGGGGAAACAAGAGTTAGGGTTGGTTTCGGACCCCTCCTCCAAGGGCCACGAAATCCCCCCCCCCCCTCTTCCTCCATATATACATCCCTTAGGGCGTTGTTTAGACTTTGAGTTTTGTTTAGATTAAAGTTCACCATAGCTGCAACTTCGCGTACTTCATTTGTGTTAAACAACCAGACAAAGGCGTCACAGAACACCACCTTTGATCAATAAAGCTTTCCCCTTATATTCGCAATATCCAGATTGCAATCTTAGTTTCCTTCTTGTTCTTCATTTTCCTGCAAGAAACAGACCGTCATGGTCAGGTTGATCGTGCTCCGGCATGGTCAATAACCTTTCGGGGTTGGTTTAGCGATTGCTAAGGCGCGATGTCCTCGCACGTTCGTGGTCGGATCATCAAAGTTGACTTCCTCGAAAACGATAGCCACCATCTCATCCAAAGACGGGACACCTTTGCCTCTATCGGCCCGAATTGTTCTTTTGGAACGGCTTCTTCCGCTGACCGAACTTAGAGCCGCTGAATCCGGCGTTGACCGCCGCATGATCAGTGTTGTCACTGTTGTTTCGGTGCTTGTATCTATTGCATCGAGACTTGTCTTTGTTGCTTTTAACTTCAGGGGTGCCGGTGTCGCTTGCATAGTTTTTGCTACAGGCCAACCAACTTTCCTCGCCCGCACAAAAGCGGGTCATGAGTGCCATGAGGGCTGCCATGGATTTTGGCTTTCCTTGGCCGAGGTGGCGAGCGAGCCATTCGTCGTGGATGCTATGCTTAAAAGCTGCTGGAGCTTCGGCATCCAGGCAGTCGACAATTTGGTTCTTTTTAGTTAAGAACCTTGTCCAGAATTTCCCGGCAGACTCCCCGGGCTGTTGAACTATATGGCTTACGTCATCAGCGTCCGGAGGTCGAACATATGTACCTTGGAAGTTATCGAGGAAAGCCTCTTCCAAGTCCTCCCAGTTGCCAATGGAATTTTCAGGCACACTATTTAGCCAATGCCGAGCTGGCCCTTTGAGTTTTAGAGGAAGGTATTTTATGGTGTGGAGGTCATCTCCGCGGGACATATGGATGTGGATAATGAAGTCCTTGATCCATAGCGCAGGGTCCGTGGTTCCATCATATGATTCTATGTTCACGGGCTTGAATCCTTCTGGGAATTCGTGATCCAGGACCTCATCAGTGAAGCAATGAGGATGTGTGGGGCCTCTATATCGGGCCGTATCATGGCGCGGCTCTGATAGAGTCCGTCTGCGGTGTTCAGCCCGCCCATGACTAGGGTTGTCACGTCTGAATAGGTGGCCTTTGTCGCGTGTCGAGGCGCGTCCTCGTGATCTGTAGATTGATCTGGTGTGTCCTGCTTTATTGTTTAGTGTCTGCTGGAGGTCATATGTATGGCCGTGGGCTAATTTACCTCTACCTGAGTGATGAGGCGGGGCGGGCTGGTGTTCGGCATGAGTTGCCGTTTTGTCCCGACCACGTGGTGGTCGATCGGCCATATTGTGCGATGGTGGTATGTACTCCGATGCCTTGTCGTCAAACTGAGGTAGCAATTTGCGCTTTGGGTAGCTTTTGGTTGGGCACTTGAGGCCGTATTCTTCGGCTGCTAGGACATCCGTCCATTTATCATTGAGCAGATCCTGATCAGCTTGAAGTTGCTGCTGCTTCTTTTTAGGCTCCTTGCCATGGCGATTAGCTGGCGCTTGAAGCGCTCCTGCTCAAGAGGTTCCTCGAGCACGATGAAATCTTCAGTGCCGAGGCCCACCTCATCTTCAGATAGTGGGAGGCAATTATCGTCCTCCGAATCTTCGTGCTTGGCCTGTTCAACAGGGCTAACCTGCTCATCTTCCCGTTCATCTTGTTCGTTTGCTTTATCGAGGGGGTCTTCGTTGTCTTCGGCACCTTCCGAAGTGTCATCTTCTCCTGTGTCGGTGTTGCTATCTTTACTGTGGCATGACTTGGAGCGGCGCCGCTGACGACGGCGCTTTGACTATATTTTGGAAGGTTTATCCTCAACTGGGTCTTCCTTATCATTGCCGTTGTGCTCCTTTGGTGCATCCACCACGTATACGTCATACGAGGAAGTGGCCGTCCAGCGTCCGGCGAATGGCGGGTTCTAGGCCTCCTCTTCTCCGGCATCGTCATCCATACCGTCAATGTCCTCGGAGTTGTAATAAAGTTCATCAGTCAAATCCTCGATCATGGCTATAAAGTGGGTTGCGGGTGGGACGTAAAATTCTCCATCGCCAGCCCCTAGTTCGAGCCGGATATAGTTCGGTTGTGGGTCCTCCGCCAAGGACAGGTTTTTTAATGAGTTCAGCATATCGCCCAAAGGCGAGTGCTGGAAGATGTCTACGGCATTGAATTTGAAGATCGATAAACGATCAAGCTCGGCATCCGCGGGCTCGCGTGGTTCGGAACCTGTGGCTGGAGGCGAGTCTGGCATTCCGGTGGCATAGGCCACGTGTGAGACCAGGTCCATGTACGGCTCCAACACCGTGGAATCTGCGGTCTCCGAGGTGGGGTTAATCCTTCCGTCTCCGGATGGCGCGGCCTGCTCCGGATCTAGGGCTAGAGCGATTATAGGATCGATCTCCTGGATGCGGCCCGATGACAGATTTAGGTCATGATCATGGGGGTGACAGGGAGCGGCCACCACGGAATCGAATCAGGCGAAGAACAAGTCTCCACGGATGTCCACGACGTAGTTCAAGCTCCCGAATCTGACCTGGTGGCCAAGGGCATAGCTTTCGATCTGCTCCAGATGGCCAAACGAGTTGGCCTGCAGTGCGAAGCCGCCGAACACGAAGATCTGCCCGGGGAGGAAAGTTTCTCCGTAGACGGCATCATTATTGATGATTGAAGGGGCCATCAAACCTTTCAGCGACAGCACAGAGGAACTCTCAATGAAAGCACCAATGTCGGTGTCAAAACCGGCAGATCTCCGGTAGGGGGTCCCGAACTGTGCGTATAAGGTTGATGGTAACAGGAGACAGGGGACACGAAGTTTTACCTAGGTTCGGGCCCTCTTGATGGAGGTAATACCCTACGTCCTTCTTGATTGATATTGATGAATACGAGTATTACAAGAGTTGATCTACCACGCGATTGTAATGGCTTAACCCTAGAAGTCTAGCCTGTATGACTAAGGTATTGAGTATATCCTTTTCGGACTACACCCTCCAGTTTATATAGACACCGGGGGGATCTAGGGTTACAAAGAGTCGGTTACATAAGATGGAATCTTCATTGTTGTTCACCTAGCTTGCCTTCCACGCCAAGGAGAGTCCTATCCGGACACGGGTACAGCCTTCGGTCTTCATATCTTCACAGCCCATCAGTCCGGCCCATAGATAACAGGCCGGACGCCCGAGGACCCCTTAGTCCAGGACTCCCTCAGCAGGCATCAATGGAAGGTCTGTCAAGGTCATCATCGATGGATGGAGTTTCCATAACTTAGCAAGTGAAGAACTATTCTCCAAGCTCCAATTGGTCAAGAAGAAGCACCCATCCCTACAAAGTTCAATGGCTTAGCGACTCCAGCACTATCCAAGTCGAGCATAGGGTACAAGTATCCTTCAAAATTGGAACTTATGAAGACACTTTGGAGTGTGATGTCATTCCAATGACCGTTTGCCACCTTCTTCTTGGACGACCATGGCAATTTGATCGAGGTGTCATCCACAACGGCCCCCAGTTCCTACAGAACCTATCACTACAATACCCGATAGGGCTAAGCAGAACGAAAAGGGTTTTCCATGAGATGGTAAATGAAAACGATTAGTCCCACACGAGGTTTGGGAATAAGTGATTGAATCACTATATCTTCAATACAAAAGGAAAGGAGTACGTACTTCGCCCTATGTCTCCAAGCCAAGTGATCGCCGACAAGCAAACCACCCATCGTGGAGAGAATAGTGAGAGAGAAACCACCAAAAAGAGAGTGAGTGTCACAAGCCCAAATCGAGTGCCTCCATGATCAGCGACAAGAAGAACAAGTTCTATTTGCCACCAAAAGTGAGATAAGAGAAGTGTGTGAGAACCCATCTAGTGTCATGCACTATGTCCTTTTGTGCAAGGATGAGGCACCAAAAGCTAACACGTCTCACAATCTACCTTTCGTGTTGTCTTCTCTTTTGCAGGAATTCAAAGATGTTTTCCCCGATGATCTACCTCTGGGTCAACCTCCACTACAAGGCATCGAGCACCGAATCGACCTCATCCCCGGAGCTCCACTTCCTAACAAGGCTCCCTAGCTAATGTGTCAACCCCGAGGAAACTAAGGAGATCCAACGGCAAGTACAACAACTCATCGACAACGACCACATACGAGAAAGTTTAAGCCCTTGTGCCGTACCGGTAATCCTTGTTCCCAAGAAAGATGGCACATATCACATGTGTTCCGATTTCCGTCCTATCAATGCTATTACCGTGCGTTATTGTTACCCCATACCACACCTAGATGATATGCTTGATGAACTTAGCAGAGCCACAATTTTCTCTAAGATTGATCTTAAGAGTGGCTACTATAAAATACGCATCCAAGAAGGTGATGAATGGAAAACCACATTTAAGACCAAGTTTGGCTTATACGAATGGCTTGTTATGCCAGTGGGTTTATCCGCATCACCCAGCACTTTCATGCGACTCATGCATTTTGTTTTTCGACCTTATATCAGTGTATTTGTTGTGGTCTACATTGATGATATTCTTGTGTTCAGCAAATCTCTCAAAGATCATGTCACCCACCTTAAGACCGTGCTACAAGCTCTTAGGAAAGAGCACCTTTTTGCTAATATGGACAAATGCCTTTTCGGTGTTGACAAGCTTGTTTTCTTGGGTTTCGTTGTGTCTTCTAAGGGTGTTTATGTTGATGAATCTAAGATCAATGCTATTAAGAATTGGCCTCAACCAACCAACATGGAACAAGTGCGTAGCTTCCTTGGTTTAGCCGGTTTCTACCGTAGATTTTTGAAAGATTTTAGCACCATCGCTTCACCTTTGCATGCTTTGAGTAAGAAGAATACACCATTTGTTTGGGGACCATCCCAAGATACCACATTCAATGAGCTTAAGAATTTGCTTACTCATGCTCCCGTGCTTGCATTACCCAACTTTGACAAACCCTTTGAGATTCATTGCGATGCTAGTGGTGATGGCATAGGAGGTGTGTTAACGCAAGAGAAGCGCCCCATAGCTTACTTTAGTGAGAAGCTTTCTGGAGCGCAACTCAATTACCCTATCTATGACAAAGAGCTATATGATTTAGTGTGAGTTTTGCATGAATGGGAACATTATCTTCGCCCTCATGAGTTCGTCATTCATATCGATCATGAAACGCTTAAATATCTTAAGGGTCAAACTAAGTTGAACAAGCGTCATGCTAAGTGGAGTGAATTCATTGAGTCATTTCCTTATATCATCAACTACATTAAAGGTAAGGAAAATGTTGTGGCGGGCGCTCTTTCCCGCATATGCATGCTTGTTACTCAACTTGAATTGGATGTCACTGGCTTTGAACACATAAAAGACTTGTATGCACATGATCCTACTTTTGCTATTCCTTATGCCAAATGTTTGACGCATACATCTTTGGAACACTATTACGTCAAAGATGGTTACCTTATGAGAGCTAACAAACTATGCATCCCCGAGTCTTCTCTTCGTTTGTTGCTTTTGCAAGAATCTCATGGAGGAGGACTAATGGGACACTTTGGATGCGACAAGACATTTGCTACACTCTCCAAGAACTATTATTGGCCTAAGATGTTCCGCAACGTCAACCGCTTCACCAACCAATGTTCGGCATGTCGCAAAGCTAAGTCCAAAGCTCAATCTCATGGTGTATATACACCCTTTCCAATCCCATATCACCCATGGGAAGATATTAGTATGGATTTTGTGCCTGGTTTTCCTCAGACTCGAAATGGAAAGGATTCCGTGTTTGTTGTTGTGGACCGATTCTCCAAAATGGCTCATTTCATTCCTTGCAACAAGATAGACGATGCTTCACATGTTGCCAATCTCTTTTGTAGGGAAATCTGGCGCCTACATGGAGTACCAAAGAAGATTGTCTCGGACCGCGACGTCAAATTCTTGAGTTACTTTTGGAAGACCCGATGCGCTATGCTTGGAATCAAGCTTCTATTCTCCACGGCATACCATCCACAAACCGACGGCCAAACGGAAGTGACAAACCGAACGCTCTCCACTCTACTACACGTGTTGATCAAAAGGAATATCAAGGAGTGGGAAGAGTGCCTACCAATCGCCAAGTGCGCCTACAACCGTGCAAGACATTCGATTACCGGCAAGTCCCCTTTCGAGGTCGTCCACGGATTCAACCCGTTGTCCCCATTGGACATTCTTCCTCTACCACTACAAGAGCACATCAATATGGACGCAAGTGCATGTGTGAACTATCTCAAGAAGGTGCATGAATACACAAGGTACAACATCTAGCGCCAAGTACAATGACTTGCGTCCAAGCTCAACCTCAACAAGCACCCCATGGTATTCAACATTGGAGATCTTGTATGGCTACACCTTCACAAGGACCGGTTCCCCACCGAACACAAGTCCAAACTCCTACCACGAGCGGATGGACCCTTCAAGGTGCTTGCACGCTACAACAACAATGCTTACTAGATCGACCTCCTGCGTGACAAGTACAACATGAGCGACGTCTTCAACGTCAAGGATCTCTCGCCCTACCATAGTGATGAAGAATTCGATCCGAGGTCGGATCTTTCCCAAGGGGGGGGGGAGATGATGCGGAGCATCCCAAGGTGATCCCCATGGACCTACCTATGGCTCCTACGACACCACTTGGACCAATGACAAGAGCACGAGCAAAGGATATCGAGGATAAGGTGAACTCGCTCCTCTTCGAAGTACCACTTTCTATACATGAGACATGGCTACTACCTCAAGCGGAAACACTATGTGTGATCAGGTACTTGGAGGAGAGCCACGGAGCAGCTACATCCAACGGACATGACGGCCAGGACACCAAGTGCCAAGGTCAAGAAGAAGGGCTGCCCATGAAGCTACAGCCACCAGACAACCGGTCGGGACCGGACGTCCGAAACCCGAAGCCCTAGCTGAGCTACAGTGAGCAGACGTCCGGCCAGGACCGGACAACCGGCGACACCGCACCCGAGCCAACCTAGCAGATGTCCGACGCCACTGGACGATCGGCCACCTCCGGAAATCCGGTGCTACCTCAACCGAACCAGAACCAGCGGAAGTCCGGAAGCTACTGGCCATCCGGACGCCCATGAGCCACCGGACGACCCCTACCCACCGGACGTCCGGTACCTGTCTGCACACATGACTCGGGCTCGAGGCCCATGTACCCCCTCACTTCGTCCGCTTTTGCACTAAGACTATAAATAGACCTCCTCCTCCCTCTTTCTAGGGTTAGCATTGGTTTAGCTCATACTTGAGATAGAGCTTTGCTCATCCATACGGATCTACTCCTTGAGAGAGACCGCGGCCCCTCTTCGGAGAAGATCCACGTTGGATTCAAGACCTCCTCGCGGAGAAGACCCCCATCAAGACCTCCTCACGGAGAAGAACCGGTTACCCTTTGTATCATCCCGTGTTGACTTTGAATCGTGTGATCTCTTTGTGTACTCGGATCTGGCATATGTGTAATTGTTCTTGTTGGTTTGAGTGATTCTCTTGTGTTGCCCCTTGTGTTTCCCCTCGTGTTCCCCCTCGTGTTCTCCGTGTTCTTCGCGGGATCTGCTCCTTTCATGAAAGATCGGCCGTATAGGGTTCCACCCTAGATCAGAAACTTACAGGAGCGCAACTCAATTACCCCATCTATGACAAAGAGCTATATGCTTTAGTGCGAGTTTTGCATGAATGGGAACATTATCTTCGCCTGCATGAATTTGTCATCCATACCGACCATGAAACACTTAAATACCTCAAGGGTCAAACTAAGTTGACAAGCATCATGCTAAATGGAGTGAATTCATTAAGTCATTTCCTTATGTCATCAAGTACATTAAAGGTAAAGAAAATGTTGCGGCGGACGCACTTTCACGCATATGCATGCTTGTCACCAGACTAGAATTGAATGGCATTGGCTTTGAGCACATAAAAGACTTGTATGTGCATGATCCTACTTTTGTTATTCCTTATGCCAAATGTTTGACGCATACATCTTGGGAATGCTATTACATCAAAGATGGCATCCAGCATACCCGATCGGAGGCTGCTATGGGGATGGGCGTGTCCAACACATCTGTGGCCACCGGCGCAAGGAGGGCCCTGAGTAGAGGAACAACCTCCGCTCGGCTGCGTCCCATCGCCCAGAGAGGCGTCAAAGCGGAGAAAAACCGGCGAACCTGAGGCAGGCTGATCGATGCTTAGAGCTGGAGGAGCACCCTCGCACGAATATTGTTATCAAGCCGCCAGACCATGGGAAATATTGATCTTGTTTATGATGAGTGGATTGATTGGTTGATGATGTCCTCCCATCTTCGCGGCTGCAGACGAAACACATGCGTCGCTGGAAAATCGTTCGATAAGACGATGCGTTTCGTAGGTTAAAGAAGATGGAAAGGGAACGAAGAGCGTAATAAAAAGAAAAGATTTGTTTTCGAGGTTTGCTTGCCGAGGTGCATTGTTGATGACATGGATAGCCTGCATGTTAAGATAAGTACCATAGTGGGGATGAACTTCTTAAGTATATAGGATATGTAGAGTAGTCTTGCACAAATTTATCACATGAAGAGGAGATGAACTTGTGTGTCATGCTGGCATTTGTCCTTTAGAATTTATCTCTACTCTTATAAAAATGGAGTTGGTGATGATGGTGTGCGTGCCAACCTGCAATAAAGGTCGTCCGATCTATATCCGACGGATAGGAAGGAAACTATGACAGTATTGCAAAAAGATAGCCGCACATCTTTCCACATTTGTAGATAAGGCCTTCCCTCGTTCATCCTTATCTCCCACAAGATAAACTACTCATATAAATGCATCTTGATGTTCCATGCAATGCATGGGCCTCTTTCTAGTTACTAATAAATGTGTTATGTGTACGTGCAACTTGTGTGGCTGTTGCACAGTCTCCAACACACTCTGTGAGAAAAAAAGGTGGCACAGCTTTGGCTGTAGGTCACGTGGTGGCATCTACAGTAGCGATCATTTGCTATAGTTGTAGTACTAGGACGAAAACTCCTATAAACCTTGCGCTTGGCTCTTCGCCTCTTTGGGAGTTGAACAGTTCGAACTCCTGTGAACCTTCACTAGTACATGTTGATGCTATACAAACAGTTTTTAACCCCTTTCCACGACGACATTTGGAACCGTCGCCAAGTGAGTGTGGGCGATAGTGGGGTCCTTCCCAGACAACCCAGAAACCGTCAGGGATAGGCCCTCCTGGGACACAGGTTGGGGCCGTGTGCGATCGGGCGAGGCATCTAAACCCAATCGTTTCCGTACGTATGTACATCCCACACGATGAATCCCAGAAAAACATTTCCATAGGTATGTACATCCCACATGGTGAATCCTAGAAAAACATTTCCATATGTATGTACATCCCACACGGTGAATCCCAGAAAAACATTGCCATAGGTATGTACATACCACATGGTGAATCCTAGAAAAACATTTCCGTAGGTATATATATCACACACAGTCAATCCAAGGAATATGTGTCTGTTCTTATGTACATCCCACACAGTCAAACCAGGGAAAACGTTTCCGTTTGTATGTACATCCCACACAGTTTTATGTGTAGGCTCGTGTGTGAAAGTTGTAACTATCACACATGGTCTGCCTTGGCTAACTGTTTGCTTTTATCAACTACATCACACATGATTTGATGAAGAAAATTGTGTGGCATTGGGATATCCATTGCAAGCGCTTTAATGCTAGAACCGTTTGCAGAGGTCCATGACACATTTAGCAGGTTTATTAGTTTACAATTAATAGTTCTAGTATTACGCAAATTCATATTTCATATCGAACAACTGTTTGCCAATTTCATATCAGGCACATAAATATATTATAACATCATAGTACGATAGCTACATGAAAACACCACAGTACAACATATAGCTAGTTCAACTTCATAAGAACAGTATATTCATTTCCCTAATTGAGATCATCCAGGCTTGTCTTATCCACCTCTGCTTTTAGCTCAGTAAGAACCTGTTTTGCACTGGCTAACTGGGAAAGTTCCTCCTCCTTCGCCAACACCATCTTAGCAAAGTCTGATTTAAAAAACCTGAGCTCATTCTCCACCTTCCTTTTTTATCCCGCATCTTGAAATATTCTTCAGCGTTGACAATAGTTTTTCTAAGCCTACATCTGTTCTCTTCCTCATACATGCTCCAGAGCTTCGCTAGGCACATCTTCAAAGACTATGGCCAATCTTGATCAACCCACTCCAGGTAAGAATAGTTCCGTTCATCCTATAATATTTAGAACTAGATTAGTAATAATTGTAGGGGAAATGGGTTTATACCAACATAGAAAATCACCCATGCTTATTTTGAAAGACTAAAGAAACATGTTAATTATGACATATCTTCTCAAAAAGATCAATGTGCAAATGAATTAATTGCTACTGAGACAACAACCAAATTCTAGAACATCAGAAGCTATAATTAACTACAACAATGCTACAAGTTCTTACTCATGTACAATAAGTAACAAATTGAACATTTTATGAGGAAGGTAAATATAACTGCAATAACATAGCGATAGTGTTTGGATGACAACAAATTGATACTAACAGGTGTGTACATGCAGAAATTTAGTAACATGTAACAAATAGCACTAAGGTCATCCACTATGTATGCCAAAATTGGGGTAAAGACAACTGTTGCTACATCTCGGACTGGTTCCCTGAAGTGGCAAGCTGATGCAGCAGAAAAAAATCAGGGACCCGGACTCCGGAGCACGTAGTTTCTCTGATGCCCGGTTCCTTCGTTCCATAAAGATTTAGTATTTTACTGCTTGGCTGCTCGAATGTGTGGACCAAAGTTGGCTGCACAAACTGTTGAAATCGGTGCCAAATAATTTTCTAATGGCACCGCTGATGAGATGGAAACAATTTAAGATACTAGGTACAAACTGTGACACTGTCTTAGGATGCGTTTTTTTGAAGGTGTGGTATGAATGGGTTGGGACCGTGACAATGCCTGAATCACATCTAACAAATGATTTGTAACAATGAAAGAGGGTAACCTTCTCTGCACAAGCCAGAAACTTCCTCCCACTGTCCATAGATTCAAACGCAACTAGCTTCACGCATGGAGATTGATGGTGACAACGAGCAGATAGATCTTCAGCCACCCCGCTCCATTCGTTTTCACTGATGGTCATAGGGAGCTACAAGAGGAAGAAATGACTCAAATCGACCGCCGAGTAAAAATCCTTCATTCCAGGTCATAGCCCAAGAGAGAGAAGAGAGGCATACCCGGGTGGTGAAGGAGTTGTCGCCAGAGGAGGAATCGCTGGAGACGTCTTTGAAGAAGACCAAAGCGACCCCGGCGGTAGGATGCGAGATGACGAGAGCGAGGAAGTGGCTATAGCTTAGGAAGGAAGGAAGGAAGGAAGGAAGGAGGAAACAGGGGAAATGTGACTTGTGCTGGGGAGAAAAGGGGGTGGGGAAGGGGGGAGGGGGGCGGGGTTCATATTTTGGCGGTAGGCCAAAATATTGGAAATGTGGAGGGAAACTTTGCGTGCGGTGCCGCCAGACCATTCACTTTGAATGATTGTGTGCTTCGTTTGGATATTTTTATGCATTAATTGAGTTTTCAATGCATTTATGTGCATAATTCAAATTTAAACTACATGCACATGCTCTAATGCATATAAATTGGTTGAAAATTCAAATTTGTGCCCTTGGTTTCACGCTTAGGTCCCATGCAAGAAATGGGAAATTAATGTCAAACACCCTGCCACGGTCACTCGGCCACAAACATTGAGATACATGGTTTTTAAATTCTAGTAAAACCAAAGCTCGTCTGAAATTCATGAAACTTGGCATGCTATCATGGAGCGGCATCAACATGTCGTGGTAAATTTTTGTCCCATTTGGGGTCGGTTTGGGGATATGCTTCTCACAAACCAGAGCTTCTCACAACAAGCCTGATGGTCTTGGTAGGGATCGTCCCACCTTAGGGGATGAAACGATATATGTTCCTCTTATTGCTTTCAAAAAATTTCTCGTGTCAACATAGAACAGCAGGAGTGTTGTGTCATTTTTTGGGATTTTTCGGGGTTCGTTTGGACATTTTTATGCATTAATTGAGTTTTCAATGCATTTATGTGCATAATTCAAATTTGAACTACATGAACATGCTCTAATGCATATAAATTGGTTGAAAGTTCAAATGTGTGCCCTTGGTTGCATGCTTAGGTCCCATGCAAGAAATGGGAAATGAATGTGAAACACCCTGCCACGGTCACTCGTCCGCAAACATTGCGATACCTGCCTTTTAAATTCTAGTAAATCCAAAGTTCGTCTGAAATTCATGAAACTTGGCATGCTATCATGGAGCGACATCAACATGCCGTGGTAAATTTTTGTCCCATTTGGGGCGGGTTTGGGGATTTGCTTCTCACAAACCAGAGCTTCTCACAACAAGCCTGATGGTTTCGGTAGGGTAGGGAACGTCCCACCTTTGGAGACGAAACAATATCCATTGCCTCTTATTGCCTTCAAAATATTTATTGTGACAACATAGAACAACAGGGGTGTTGTGTCAATTTTTGGGATTTTTCGGGGTTCATTTGGACATTTTTTATGCATTAACTGAGTTTTCAATGCATTTATGTGCATAATTCAAATTTGAACTACATGAACATGCTCTAATGCATATAAATTGGTTGAAAATTCAAATATGTGTCCTTGGTTGCATGCTTAGGTCCCATGCAAGAAATGGGAATGAATGTCAAACACCCTGCCATGGTTACTCGGCCGCAAACATTGAGATGCCTAGTTTTTAAATTCTAGTAAATCCAAAGCTCGTCGGAAATTCATGAAACTTGGCATGCTATCATGGAGTGGTATCAATATGCCGTGGTAAATTTTTTGTCCCTTTTGGGGCATGTTTGGGAATATGCTTCTCACAAACCAGAGCTTCTCACAACAAGCCTGATGGTTTCGGAAGGGAACATCCCACCTTTGGGGACGAAACGATATCCATTGCCTCTTATTTCTTTCAAAAAAATTCTCATGTCAACATAGAACAATAGGAGTGTTGTTTCAATTTTTGGGACTTTTCGGGGTTCGTTTGGACATTTTTATGCATTAACTGAGTTTTTAATGCATTTATGTGCATAATTCAAATTTGAACTACATGCACATGCTCTAATGCATATAAATTGGTTGAAAATTCAAATATGTGTCCTTGGTTGCATGCTTAGGTCCCATGCAAGAAATGGGAATGAATGTCAAACACCCTGCCACGGTCACTCGGCCGCAAACTTTGAGATAGCTGGTTTTTAAATTCTAGTAAATCCAAAGCACGTCTGAAATTCATGAACTTGGCATGCTGTCATGGAGCGGCATCAACATGCCGTGGTAAATTTTTTGTCCCATTTGGGGCAGGTTTGGGGATATGCTTCTCACAAACCAGAGCTTCTCACAACAAGCCAGATGGTTTCAGTAGGGAACGTCCCACCTTTGGGGACGAAACGATATCCATTGCCTCTTATTGCTTGCAAATTTTTTCTCGTGTCAACATAGAACAACAGGAGTGTTGTGTCAATTTTTGGGATTTTTCAGGGTTCGTTTGGACATTTTTATGCATTAATTGAGTTTTCAATGCATTTATGTGCATAATTCAAATTTGAACTACATGCTCATCCTCTAATGCATATAAATTGGTTGAAAAAACAAATGTGTCCTTGGGTGCGTGCTTAGGTCCCATGCAAGAAATGGGAATGAATGTCAAACACCCTGCCACAGTCACTCGGCCGCAAACATTGAGATACCTGGTTTTTAAATTCTAGTAAATCCAAAGCTCTTCCGAAATTTATGAAACTTGGCATGCTATCATGGAGCGGCATCAACATGTCGTGGTAATTTTTTTTGTCCCATTTGGGGTAGGTTTGGGGATATGCTTCTCACAAACCAGAGCTTCTCACAACAAGCGTGATGGTTTCGGTAGGGAACGTCCCACCTTTGGGGAGGAAACAATATCCATTGTCTCTTATTGCTTTCAAAAAATTTCTCATGTTAACATAGAACAAGAGGAGTGTTGTGTCAATTTTGGGATTTTTCGGGGTTCATTTGGACATTTTTATGCATTAATTGAGTTTTCAATGCATTTATGTGCATAATTCAAATTTGAACTACATGCACATGCTCTAATGCATATAAATTGGTTGAAAAATCAAATATGTGTCTTTGGGTGCATGCTTAGGTCCCATGTAAGAAATGGGAACGTATTTCAAACACTAGGGCACCGTTGATTGCCGGCAAAATGTTGGGATACTTTATTTTTAAATTCTAGTAAAGCCAAAACTCATCTGAAATTCATGAAACTTGGCATGCTTTCATGGAATGGCACCCGACATGCTAAGGTATTTTTTGTGTCAATTTTGAGAGAAGGCGCACTCGAATAACAGCCAAAAAAGGCATTTTGAAAAAGTAGCTGCCACACTAATATCTCAAATGGTTGTATAATGCAAATCGTGTCTTTGTTTTAATGGCCCTAGGAGGTGTTGTGTGGACAGCTGCTTGACCTTGACTGAACGGGAGGCATGCGAGCGGAGTCCGGTGCGCAGGCTGACTGAGAGGCATGCAAGCTGTCCTCCAATGCGCAGGCTCGCTGGGAAGCATGCAAGTTGTATGCTGCGCAATCTCACTGGGAAGTGATCCCTTTGACTTCCATGGCCGCCCGCCTTCCTCTCCATTAATGGCGCCCGAGGAGCTGTTTAATACGGGCGGCCTTACTGTTCGCCTCCCATCCCCCTCCCTCCTCCAGACCTCCACCAATGCCATGACACAGAATGATCATCTCCCACTAGTCTTCAAGTTTGGTGAAGTCGAGTCTGAGCCGGAGGAGATAGAAAATAAGGAGGAATGGGGCCTCATGGACATGTCCCAGAACGAGCTGTCCGTGGCGGTTGCTGCCCCCGTCCCAGCTCCCATCCCCGCGCCCGCGCCAGCGACCATCCCCGTAGCATTGACGGGCTGGTCGCCGAGCACTATCGCAGACCTGGAAGCCGCGGGCGTCAGCAAGGTCTCCGCGGACCCACACGAGCTCGTGTGCATGCCAGCGGCAGCACCTGGGCCCGTGCCCGCGCGCGCGCCTCCACCCACCGTAGTGCCGACGCCCATGCGTTTGGCTGCACCCGCCGTGCCCGTGCCCCTGCCCGTGCATGCCCCTCCACCCACCGCGGTGCCGGTCCCCGTGTGTTTGGCTGCACCCGCCACGCCTGTGCCCGTGCCCATGCGCGCGCCCCCCTCAGTGGCATGGGACGCTGCCGTCGACCGCTACCTCTCAGCGGCGCCAGTTGTGGTCCTCCCGCGCCCCGCCCATCGATCGTGCGATGACATGATGTCTGATTTACATGTGAAGAACATTTTGAGCTGCCTTGAAGACTTCAACAACGGCATCCCGGAGGACGACAACGACAACGATGGCGCGGCACGCCGCCTCCGCCGCCGCCGGAAATAGTTTTTTCAGGTTTTAATACTGTATCTCGAATTCTCGATCATATGAATATAAATTCGCAGTGTGACTGAATGAAAGATATGGTTTGAACAAACTTGTGTTTTTCTCTCTTAATGTACAGACTTATCAAACAATTTTCTTTTGAAAAAAATGTCAATGGTTTTTAAATATAAGACACTCATTGCAAACGTTTTAGTTAGAACACCCGTATGCAAACCGACAGCTTCCCCAGGAAGCCAAGGGAAAATGTGCCGAGCAGGATTTATGTAGCTCTTGATCGCAAAGGTTTTAGATTGAACACCCGTATGCAAAGCGAGAGCTATGGTATTCCCTCGCAGTGCAGGATGTGTGCATCCCTTCAACGCAAACGGTTGTTTTGCATGACCCATGTGCAACCATGTAGAAACAATTGGGTAAGATTTGCATCTGTCATTTTCTGTATGTTGTCATTTGTCAAACTGGAAAGATTGACATTTGTTTATCTAGTAACATTGCCATTTGTCAACCTTGTAACACTGCGATTTGTCAAAATATGCAGCTAAAAATCACTAGCTCTATCTAATTTTTGCAACTAAAATCACTAGCACTGTTCATATGGACACCACTAGCAGGCGTGAGTTGATGGGCGCATATGCAGATGTACCATTATTTACATACAACAAGTCATCAACCCACAACGAGAACGAGGATACACATTAGATTATAGATCATTTCCAACAAAACATTCTAGTAAAGTGAAGTTTTTCTCACACAACAAATAACAAAGTGATGAAATGAACTTCAGCTCAACCACTCCTTGGCATTGTAAATGCTTGCTTTGAACTAGAAGTGATTCTCTGGGAAGGGTCAGCTACTGTCAATCTCGAGACCAATGCAGGACTAATCATCCAGGATGAAGCAACCTATGTCAGGACCCATATTGGGACGGTAGGGAAGCATAGCAATGCCTGAGGTATAGTACAGTTGCTTCTCATAAATGGTAGTAACGTTGTGTCAACAGCAGCTGGATCGCCTTCCACCATCATTGGATAGTTTTTTCCAAGGAAGAGCGAGTTTCCTCCAAGACATTCAATACTGAAGCAGGTAGAAGGTGTTGGTGCTAGTACACTAGTATCCATCCCGAATACCCTGCAAGGGATGTTGGAATAGGTCCAGAGAGTGCGAGCATGCGAGACAACACCTACTTCCTTAGTAAAATTAGCAGTGCCCTGTATACAGACAAGAAGAGGTGATCCATCAGAATAAGTTGCCAAGCGCCACTGAGTATATGGGTCCTGCTCGTCCTCATGCTCGTGATCATCAGCATCGTCATCTCCCCCTTGGTTATAAAAATTTTCAAGTATAGGTGGTGGAATGTTCACGGGACCTTGGAAACAAAAGAAGGATCAGTTAAACAAAACTTTACGCACGCGCGACAGGAGTCCAACCCTTGCGTGCGAACCACCCTGGTTGTGTATGTGAGTGCATGTACGTGTACTCCCTCGGTCCGTGAAAAACTATACATCTAGCATTACAAAATTTTCCAACAAAGAGTGTACATCTACACTTCCAATGCACTTATCCTTTAATCTAATCGATATTGATTGACTAATTAATGCAACAACTTGTTATCTAGCTATAGGTTGCATGTCTATCCTTAATTACATCATGCAACAACCCTCATTTAGTCTTCTTCTCTCAATGGTTGCATGCACACATAAGTCTGCTACTTTTGGGCATTAATTATGCCATGAAGTTCCGATTCCTCTTGGTCAATATGTAAATCTCTATATGTACATTATTTCATGGACAAAGGGAGTAGGTTGAGCACTTGAGCGTGAGCGTGTGTGTTGCGTCATGTGCTATGTGTCGCATGGATCACACCAGGCACTACCACTATGCATGTCCGCATAACTTCCTTAACGAAGGGATGAGGCCCTGCGATTACGCTCTTATCTCCTCCTCGCCAGTTCCCCTCCCCCCGAAGAGACCAAGGCAGTTCGTCGCTGCTCCCATGGATTCGCCAGGCGGTTCTCCTCCTCGTCGGGGCAGGGAGACCTTGGACGATGATCCTCTGGGAGAAATCGCACGCCGCTCCGACGTCCTCACCGGCGCAAGATTCGGTTCTTCCTGCACCAACTATTTTAAGACAGTGCATAAACATGCTTGGGAAAAGGCCATGCTTGTTGGTCTTCCATGTGTTCTCGAGCAAAAGGTTATTCTATGGGACAATCCATCAAACAGTCCACCGCTACCTGCCTGTGGTTGCACAATGACTTCGCTAGAGTTGTCGATGTTGAGAGGTAGTCAGATTTTGTCTGATGAGCATGTCAGTCAAGGAGTTTGATCATGTAGTATATATTCTAAATATAGTACTTAGTTATTTCATCCTGTAATTTCTCCACTGTCTGCCGTCTTATATATAGGTCTGGGTTGGTACCAACGGAGACTGGCTTGCATACCTCTAGTCGGATACCACCATCATTTTTCACAACATCCACATCGGTGCGGCCGTTTCCGTAGACCCCTTCTCCACCATTTGGATCGGCCTTCCAGACTGCCTGGGCATGAATACGTATGATGATGCCTACATGAGGTTGAAGAAGATAGCAAGTGCAGACTCGCCAACAAAGCAATGCACCTATCTCATCACGGTGTTCGACATAAGGATTGCCATTAATACAAATGGTTGTATCGGCAGAGGCTGGCACATGTTGGCCGCGGCAGATTTGTACCCCTACACGTTCGAAAACGTCTTGTGCCATGTAGGCCGCATCTTTGCGGTGACAAGCCAGGGGACTTGTTTCATCTAGTTGCTATCCTACAGTATGGGATATTACAAATGGAATGCACAAACCATCATTTTCATCCCTAAGGGTACTCCAGTATTCTACAGGGACCAGTCTTCCCCCGATCAAAATAAGATCGCCGATCTTGGATGTGCATTTGCATCCGCTATTTGGTCTAACCTGGAACCTTGTAGCTTACTTTGGCATATTGGGATCAACTATCTTAGCAGCCGTTACCCATGGTACCACTGATGTGCAACATGGTCACACGATCTACCACGATCGGACCGTCACCATCTACCCAGGTATTCCATTTTCTCATTGCTATGTGTTAGAGTAGTAGTACTTCTTAGTTCTTTTCTTTTCTTGACTGGGACATGTTTACTAGTACTAGTACTACAATTTGGTATTATCATTTTAACCCTCTCGCCTTCTCTTTCATTGTAGTAGTATTAAGGAGTACTTACTAGTACTAGTACTTTTTACCTTGGAGGACGCGTATAGCTAGCTAGGCCCTTGAAGACTTGAACCCACTAGCTCCCACCATTTTTTCCATGCCTTACTATCTCATATATGCAGCCAAGAGTCGCTACTAGGGAAAACCTTATACACAGAATGTTACCAGTAGCGCGGGACAAAAATAAGCGCTACTACTACTTACCACTAGGAGTGGCAAAGAAATGCGTTGCAGCTAAGTTTACAGTAGTAGTGCGTCTCAGCGAAGAAGCGCTGCAACTACAATTCCCCTACTGTTCTCACTAGGCTACCAATAGTAGTAGCAAGCTTAAGCAAAGCGCGCTGCTACTAAGGTTGTTATAGCAGCGTGTTTTACCCAGAAAGCGCTACTGCTAATGAAAGGAAAATCAAATGAAAATCATATAGAAAAGTAAATGAAAATGAAAGAAATAGAAAAAGGGGAAGGAAAAAATGAAAATGTGAAGGAAAACAAATGAAAAATAAAAATAAAGGAAAAAGGCGTAGCAACAGCGTGCTTTCAGGACACGCGCTATAGCTAACTTCACAGTAGCGCGTTCTGTCAGCCAGCGCTATAGCTAAGTTAGCTATAGCTAATGTAGCAATAGCGCTTTTCCTGGACCACGCTACTACTCTTTTTGACTTAACCATGCAGTTCTTCTTCTCCATGGCCACTTCTCCCAAATCCAACTCCTCTGCTGTCACCGCGCCGTCGTCGCCCTGCATTGTCGTCGGCCACCGCGCGCTCTCCCATCGCCCTCCGCACGGCCTCGATGCCGCCCCCGACCTCGACGCCTCCCCTGACCCAGACCTCGCCATCGCACTACATCGCCGCCCTCCGTCGCGCGGCCGAGCCCGACCCCGACCTCGACGCCGCCTGCCCCTCCCTCGGCCGCTCCCTAACTCTACCGACGCCCGAGGTGAGCACGTCTACACCTCCTCCTCCTCCTCCCCTACCTATGCCTAGCTAGGGTTTCTAGCTAGGGTTCATCAAATTTTATAGTGCATCAAATTAGTTAGGGTTCATCAAATTAGATGCTAATTAGGGAAGTAGTTGTAGATGCTTAATTGTAAACTAGATGTTAATTAGGGCAGTAGTTTAGATAGTTAATTAGTTTTTAGGACAAATTCCTAGGGTTCATCAATGGGTGCTTAAGTAGTTTTAGATGCTTAAGCACCTAGGTAGGGTTCATCTAATTAGTTAGTACTTGTAGATGCTTAAGAACTAGGGCAGTAGGGTTAGAGCAGTAGGGTTTAACTGGATGTTAATTACGGCAGTAGTGTTTAGTTTAGAGAAAAAATTCAATATAGTTTTTTTATTGTTTTTAGTAAGTGTTTAAAATAATTAGTAAGTAAATTAATAAACTAGTTGAACTAGTTTAGTTTTAGTAAGAACTAGTTGAATTAATAGAACTAATGTATTTTTAGTAAGAAAATTAATATAACTAGTTGAACTAGTTTATTTTTAGTTTATTTCTATTTATAGTAAGTTTATATTTAGTAAGAACTATTTGAATTAATAGAACTAGTTGAACATGTCACATTTGTTGTTATTTTTTTAGTTTAAGCTATTATTCCCGCATCGATGCGTTCGCTAGGGTTTTATTTATAGGGTTTTTCTTTTTGCAGAAATCAAGGAGCCCCTCCATCATCCCCACCGTCGTCCCCGTCACCGACCCCCTCCGACTTCGAGGTGAGACCAGCCAAATCTCCATGCCAATATGAGTCCTATAAGATATGATGTAGATAAAAAGATGTATATCTTGTATTGCTCAAATAGGATATGTGGTTGCCCAAGTGGTCGGTCAAGTTCATGTTACACCTCTGAGTGGCCTATGTTTTGCCGGAGTGTTGATTAATTTCCGTTCTGGCAAATTTCAGGCGGTCGATATGTCCTATTTTAGCAAAGGTCATGTCGGAATTTTTCGTGAATTTTGGCATGACTTGTGCTAGAATATGTAGGAAATATCGAGTGGCCTGGATTTTCTAGAAAAATAATTAGACGACATTTCGTGTTGACATTAAGTCTGCTAAGGCTCCATCACCGAAGGTCGGAAAATCAGTGAGGGATTGTATCCACCATATATGAGAGAGGACGAAAAATCAGTGTGGTAGACCTTTGTTATGCACTAGGGAAAGAAGGAGTAACGACCATCACCGACGGTCGCAAATGTCAAAGAGGAATCAATGAGGGAGAGTCTGCACCATATAGATTCGGCAGACCGATAGTCAACCCGTGATGAATCATAATGATCTAATTTAATTTTTAGAGTACATATATTTAATTGTACAACTTTAATATTTAAATTATGAACTTAGGAAATGTCGTACTCGGATGACGAAAGTCTCCCGGGAGAGTGCTCCTAGTGCCACGACGACCGGGGTTTCTATGACAGGCCTCACCTGGACGAAGATCAGCGCTTTAGCATTAAGATCGAGGAGGCCTTCGATTGTGATACAGTAAGCTACGACTCAAAGTGTTTTTTTCGTAATTAAGCTCGACTTGTACTACTTCAACGTGCAATTTTTGTCTTTTACAATTCGACTAACTTATCCCATGCCATGCAATACGCCATGTCTTGGAGAGGATGGGTCTTGAAGATCATGAGAGGAATGAAACAAAGAAAATTAACCTAAGGACCTATCATGGTATGGATTTTGAGGTAAATCTATACAATTCTAAGAGCGTATCCCATTTTGGTTGCCCGGGTTGGGAAGCACTTTGCAAGATGTATGATTTTCAAGAGGGTATGTTCGTCACCATGGATCTTGGTGATCCTGACATCGACCAAGACAATTTGGACATTTGGGTCCTTGTTGACACGCTTCCAATTCTACCGCTATGTGAGTTTCTCAAACATAGTTATTAACTAATTTATTTGTTCATTTCAAAATAGTTGACAGCTTATTTCCATTGACAGCTTATTTTAATTGTTCAAACAATGTGCGGAACATGGTAGACAGAACCTACTACACCGATGGCTCTGAGTTAACTTATCAGGAGAAAAATCATCTGGTTGCATTTTGTACGGATCTTGAGACTTACAATATCTATAATAAAATTCCTCCACATTATGGTCAATACGTGCCACTAGTGCACATGTTGAACTACGGTAACATCCATGGAGATGCCATGGTAAGATTTTTTTACTATTACGACATCCGTGCATCTTTTGCATAAATTCTTCTAAAACTTAACTACATTGCAAACTACGAAGTTATTACTATGTTTTTCAACAGAAAATCCCGGATGATTGTGTGCCTCATCTGATGTATCGGAAAGGTCGCCTTAATGTTTTGAACATACAGCCAGATCGTCCTACGAATCTCACCTGTCCATATCAGATTTCTAAAAGAGATGGAGACATGAAAATCACAGAATGGAAAAATGTATGGACAGTCGTAAGGAGCTACTTGGAAGCAACATTGTGCGAAAGGCAAGAATTGGAGACATGATAATCTCCATTCTCCATAATGGAGAGTCAGGGGCTATCTTTTTATATGCTATTTTACCTAAGAGAATACAGTACGTCCTAAGAGAATGTAGTAGGTCCTATGAGGTACAATATTTATTATGTGGTACAATGTGTTAGAGTTGATGAGAAGGAGTAGTTGTGATTATGACTAGTGACCAACTTGCTACTGATGTCTCATTGATGAAAACGATGATCATGAGGAGGTATTATATGACAATGATGTATTATGATGATAATTTGTTAATGATATGATGATGATGATCACGACGACGATAATATTTATTATATCATTGGGTGGAAGAACCGCGGATTAGTTTCAAGTGGATGTCCATCCACTTGAAACTAGTCCACGGTTCTTTCACCCAGTGATGTAATAACTCATTATGATGTAAAAACAATCTCTAAATTGTTGCTGTATGAAAACTTGTATAAAGGTGTATGAATAAAACATGAAATAAAAAAGAAAAAAATACGAAATAATAGTAGTAGCGCATGCAAGGAGAAGCGCTACTAGTAATTACCAGTAGCGATGTTTGGAGAAAACACTACTACTAAGTCGATATAGCAGTAGCGTGGGTTTAGCATGGGTTAACCCACACTACTGCTAACCTTTAGCTATAGCACCGTACCAGTAGCGCACCATCCCGCGCTACTGATAGGCCTAAAACCCGCGCTGCTGCTAGGCTTTTCCCTAGTACTGAGTGGCTATAGTAATAAGTCAGTTATTTTACTTCCTCTATACTAGAGTAGTACTACTTGTTGCACAATATTACTGGCCGCCATATTTGAGCACAACATTATCATGCATGGACTTTGACCATGTACGTCACCATGTGTCCAGATCTGAGATGCCGCATTTACTAGATGAACACCATCGAGTTCGACCCCCATGATGCTATGCAGGTGCCGAGGAACACTCTTGGAGACTACTCACTTTTCATTGGGGACAGCTACCCCATTGTGAACACTACAAAAAAATACACTTCCGTGATGATACGTGTTTGTCATAGTATGTCACGTTTTCTGTCTTGCATGTACATCCATGACGATTTTATGAAAGAATCAAGATAGTCATACCTGTGA
This sequence comes from Triticum dicoccoides, assembly GCF_002162155.2. Lineage (NCBI taxonomy): Eukaryota > Viridiplantae > Streptophyta > Magnoliopsida > Poales > Poaceae > Triticum > Triticum dicoccoides. The sequence continues at coordinate 393,242,508 of NC_041392.1, forward strand.
TGTTCTAGAAGTGTTCCATGACATTGCCAAAAATATCATCACGGAAGTGTCCACTTCCATGACGATAAATGGCGCGGCATGGAAGTGTTTTCGTCAAGGGTAACCGCCACATGGCATCCACCGTAACGGGTCACTGTTAAGCTTTCGGGTCCAGTTTTGGATCGGATAACCCGTTAACAACCCGGACCAATGAGGATTTTCCACGTGTAAATTTCTCATTGGCTGGAGGAAACACGTGTTGGCTCACCATTGGGACAGATGCCATCCATTCATTGGACAGGAGGCGCCTATGATACGTCGGCACATGGCACGGTCCAATAGAGGCCCATTCTGATGAAATGGTCGGCCCATTTGACTTGGTCAAATGGTAACGGGTCGGCCCACAGAAAGCCTGTTAATGGCATGTTCATATATAGCCCATTTACGGCCCGCTAACTCATAGCCCGTTATGGCCTATCGGAATTAAGCCTAGTAGCTTCATCTGGGCCGTCCAATATGATTCCAGCCCATTGTAACTTTCGGCCCTTGTATGGCCCATGATGTCTTTCGGCCCATAGGAGGTCATTTGTAACTCTTTCCCCATTAACGGCCCGTGGTGAATCTGGACCGCAATGAATAGTGTACCGCCTTATACCCATTAACGGCTGTCGGTGTCAAAACCGGCGGATCTCGGGTAGTGGGTCCCGAACTGTGCGTCTAGGCCGGATGGTAATAGGAGGCAGGGAACATGATGTTTTACCTAGGTTCGGGCCCTCTTGATGGAGGTAAAACCCTACGTCCTGCTTGATTAATATTGATGATATGGGTAGTACAAGAGTAGATCTACCACGAGATCAAGGAGGCTAAACCCTAGAAGCTAGCCTACGATATGATTGTTGTATATGGAGTTGATTGCCTACAGACTACAACCCTCCGGTTTATATAGACATGGATAGGGTTAGGGTTACATAGAGTCGATTACAATGGTAGGAGATCTTGAACATCCGCATCGCCAAGCTTGCCTTCCACGCCAAGGAAAGTCCCATCCGGACACGGGACGAAGTCTTCAATCTTGTATCTTCATAGTCCAGGAGTCCGGCTTAAGGTATAGTCCGGCTACCCGAACACCCCCTAATCCAGGACTCCCTCAGTAGCCCCTGAACCAGGCTTCAATGACGACGAGTCCGGCGCGCAAATTGTCTTCAGCATTGCAAAGCGGGTTCCTCCTCCAAGTCCTTCATAGAAGATTGTAAACACCAAGAGTAGTGTCCGGTTCTGCAAAATAAGCTTCCACATATTGCCATAGAGAGAATAATATTAACACAAATCAAATCTGCTGATGTATTCCGCAGTGCATCATCACACTACAGCCAAGTCCTTCACTTGAATCGTTTTCACTTTTCCACCTCAGCGTGTTTTGCGAGGCAGTTTCCTTCGCACGTCTTGTCAAAGCAGAGATCATGTGCCCCCCTTTTACGGGATTCTCATCAATACGGATGTGGGTAACCCAATCGTGCCCGTTAGCATGTTTTCTCGATTAAAGGCGAGTCCCAAAAGGTTACGGGGAGGGCTCCTGGTATTCAACCTCTTATAAAGAGACCAGGGCCTTACTCCTTTTCTCCAATCCCAAAACAAGTTCGCCCGTCGCCTCGAGTTCCAACACCCTAGGCTCCAGATTCCAGGCGCCTCAGACCTTCGACAATGTCCGGTTCTGACCTTCAAGGCCGATGGATGCCCTCCTCCGTCACGGAGGAGGACGTGCTAAAGTTGAGAGAGGCTAAGTTCTTGACCGCCGAAATTTCGCACAGGTTGCCTGCTCAAAGGCAGGCTATCCCCAGTCCCCAGCCCGGTGAGAGCGTAGTGTTCGTGTCTCACTTCCTTCGGGGGTTAGGCTTCCCGATGGACCCCTTTGTGAGGGGACTGCTGTTTTATTACGGGCTGGAATTCCACGACTTAGCTCCGGAGTCCATCCTCCATATCTCCTCGTTTATCGTTGTATGCGAAGCGTTCCTCCGTGTTACCCCTCACTTCGGATTATGGCTCAAGACTTTCAAAGTGGAGCCGAAGATGATCAAGGGACGGCACGCAGAGTGCGGAGGCGCTGTTATAAGCAAAAATGCTGATGCTGCATGGCCCGAGAGCTCTTTTCAAGAGGAGCTAGGCTTGTGGCAACAAGAGTGGTTTTATATCACCGCTTCCCGGAGCACCAAGTGGGTGGCGCTTCCTGCCTTTCGCTCGGGTCCCCCACCACGGCTATCGTCATGGGTTAACAGAGGGTTAGATTGGGATTTGCCCAAAGACGTGCCCCTGTTACAGGGCCGAATTAAGGATCTCTTGGAAGGAGACCTCAGCTTGGTCAAGGTGACTCGGGTCATGCTGATTCGCCGAATATTGCCCGGCAAACGTCGCCCCCTTCGCCTGTGGGAGTTTAATCCAGAGGGACCGCGAGCTCTCCAGAACTTTATGGGCGCAACGCCCCCGCAGATGTATAGACTGTTCTTCGGATCACAAGAGATGTGTCCGGATTTAACCAAGGACGCAGGCCTAAGCTACAATCGCCCGGATACTCAAGTAAGCAACCTTGTGCCCGGACCTTCTATCCGTATATTTGTCATAAACTTGCCCCTAAAAGAGCCATCCTTTTAAACAGGAGTGGATAGCGAAGGCGAAGCTGATCAGGTGTCCGACTCCCCTTCTTGAAACCAGGCCGGATCCCGTGCTGGTCAGGATGCTGGAGATAATGCCTTTGGAGGGAGAGGACAAGGAAGCTATGGCCTCCTCAAAGGAGGCTTCTCCGAAGGGAGGAATCGACAATTCCTCTCCTAAAGGGAAGAAGAGAGCCGCCTCTGACGACCCGGAAACCATGGCCTCGAAACGGGGGAGAAAATCCTCGTCAGAGGGTCCGACGCCGGGGAGTTCCTCGACCGGACTACGCCCTCACGGGGATCAGCCCTCCAGCGAGCCGTAAGTGGAGAAAAGATTTTCCTTTTGAGGGATGAGGGAAGTCCTTGATTTATATCTGAGAAGATTAACCAAACCTTTATCTTGTAGCTCGGACCTCAGCCCTTCTCAGCAGAGCTCGTCTTCGGGGGATCTCCTTCCGGAGATGATGGAGAGCGGGACGCCTCCCCCTGTCGTGCCGCCTAGCGAGGCGGGCGACCCTGAGGTGTCATCACGGAGGGTTTCTCCAAATCCGGCAGGGGCGGAAGGTGGCTATG
>NC_041392.1:393245907-393247368 GCF_002162155.2 Triticum dicoccoides
GAAAGAGGTCATGGGACGAGCCCGACACCATCTGGTGCTCGGCCGGAGGAGCTAAAGATTCTGCTGGGGCGAGCTTCTATCTCAGAGGAGCACCGCGCATTGATGTGCACGGTGATTGAAAGGATTTCATCCGTACAGAGCGGATTGTATGAGGCCATCAAAAGTTTACTGACGGGTTTCGAGGTACATTAGATAATGTATACTTTTGTCAGTTGCGCATGAATAAGATGCGCCCTGTGTAGATAGTAGCCCCTGAGACTCTGCGCGTCGTCAAGAAATGACGACACGCGGAGGATCATAATCCCAGGTCTAAGATGTCGCCTTTGAATGTAGGCGGCAGGGTGTCCGGAATCGAGCCGAACTGACGATTTTGCCGAACTAAAGCGGCAACTGGAAGTGGCAGATGCCGACATCATGCTTGTCGATAAGCGGCTTGATGAGGTCAAGGTATGTAATTCCTCGGGCGGCATCAGGTAAGAACAGTTTTATGCCTATGTCTTACGATGTGTGTGCTTGACGCAGATGGTGTGGCCGCCGTGGAGAGTCTTAGGGCAGAACTTGCCCGAGCTAAAGAACAAGCCAGCAAAAGTGATGCGGCCACCAGGAAAGCCCTTGAAGAGCTAAGAGCCGAACAGTCTGCTCATTGCCGAAGCAAAGAAGAGATGGCCGAGATGGCCGAAAAGTTAAAAAGTGCTACAGACCGTTGCAGACTTCTTGAAAAAGAAGACCAGGTGAAACAGACGGACTTAGAGAAGGCCGTTGCCAATGCCAAGGACGCGTGCTCTGCGATGAGAGCTGTGAAGGAGGAGCTACGTCAGGCCGAACAAATTGCGGCTGGAAAGCCCTTTATGCTGCGAAGGAAATTTTGTGATCCGAAGTTTGCTCCGTTGGATCGGATGTGGAGTGTGGAGGATACCTATCTGGACTTGGCAGCGAGTGCTGCTGATGCGACCGAACACTTTCGAGATCAGAAAGATCGCGAAGTGGAAAAGCTTTTCTGGTCGCAGTTTCACAATCCAGAGCGTCCACTGGCAGTGGATGATCGTTTGGCTCAATGGGCCAAACTGAATAGGTTGTTTGGACTCGCCATGAAGTACGTCATGGGTCACCTGTGGCCGGGGAGATCGGAGCCGAAGAGTTATTTCAGCTTGGTGCAGCAATTCCTTGACGCGGTGCCGCGTATAAATGCAATGAAGAGGTCAGCATGCATAGAGGGCGCTAGGATGGCTCTTGCTCGTGTTAAGACATACTGGGCAGAGATGGAGACCATCGTTGTTGCGTCCCGAGATTCGGACAAAAGCCGAGTACCCTCCAAGCACTATTTTCAGGAAGTTCTTGAAGGCGCTCGTGTAATAGAGATGCAGTGCCCGAAAGATGCTATGTTATGATAGCATATGTAATTATAAAGTAATATTTTGATAAACTGTAGTGGCCTTTTTTATACTTGTGCCTCCAAGTATT